>NC_090781.1:10534838-10858052 GCF_040054535.1 Antennarius striatus | reverse complement strand
TATGTTGGAGCAGAGAAGTCTCGCTTGAAGAGAAGTCTGTCTACGAAATCTTAGGGGGGATGTCAGTTACTGCAAGTTTGGCCCCATCTGGATTGTCTAAGTAAACTAAATCATCAGCCATGACTTGGAAATCTTTTCTTTCTGTTCTCCAGCTCTGACATGCCATCGTCATCCCACTGCACAGATCACCCTTCAAAATTTTAGGGCAAGACCGTTCCTTGTGTTTCTACTTGAACAAAGGCGATTTTACTCCTTGATAAAGAGGTATGTCTCTATTGGGATCTTCTTGGTAATTTGTTCGGTCACTTCTGTCAATAACAACCTCTGAGTAGCAAAAGAAAGCACTTTTAGTGGCTGTAACTTTGACCGTCGGTGTACTCTCAGTAGATTACTCTGTAATTGTTGCTGCTGTGTTGTGGCTGCTAGCTGAGGAGATCTACTCAAGAAACAATGATAAAAAAGTTAAGTATGAATCATTTACACACAAAATTATGTAAAAATAGGGCCCAGGATTAAAAATGCAAAACTTGTCTTAAGAGAATCACAAAATCACAAACAGCTAGTTCAGTGGCCTGTAATGTATTAATAGTAATAAAATAATGAAGGTTTTATGACAGGCTGAACCCTGTGTTTGAATCTGACTGAGTGAATAGATCAAATTGAAGTGAGAATGTTTGATTAAAGTTGTGCATCGTGCAATTTTTAACAAAAGGTTTGGAAAGACTGAAAATCAGAGGTTTTCGTCTTTTAAGGGTTAACACCCTTATTGGATCAGTAGATTGAATTAGCTTTTCTTGGAGAAGCACTCTCATGTATCTATCTTGTTGCAGTTTTGATTATCAAGCCTTTGTCTTGACAATGTGTTGCAGGAGGTTACAGCAGAACCTCAGAGCACTTGCTGCCTAATGAAATCAGGCAGGATGGTCATTACCATTATCATGCATTATTGCCAACACTTCCATGTTTAGCAGTTCTTCTACAGGCAGGAAATGGCTGCATAACAAATTCATATTGCAGCTGGTAATGCATAAAAAGAAAGTGACAATGGCATGTGTGCAGAGGTGTCTGTTTTCTAGGTTGCTATGCACAGACTGTGGTGAGATTAATGGGGTCTCTCATCCTGGGCATTCTCTTGCATTGTGTTACAGCAGCAGCTCATGGTGCTGGTGTCATATGTTACCATTATGAGATTGGGACCAGCAGAGGGTTATCAGCCACTGCAGGAATGAGAGAATAAAAATAAGCACATCAGATCTGTGTTTGGGAGTGTGAGAGACTTGACAGCTGATAATTGTGAACCTAGCACAAGTATAAACCTATTTTTTGTTCTCTATGTGGGGCATACTGAAATATGCATGCCTCACCATAAATTTGCAAAATATCAATATTTGATGCACTTATTAGTTTCAATTCTGTGCTATGATTCCAGAAGAGTTTATCTCCACAATTACATTTAGTATCACAGAACCACAGCAATATGTGCTTGTTTGTAGGTACAGATATGAGAGAGAGCAATGCCAGTGTTGGATAAAAGAAGTCTGTTCAAAGAGAAGGTCATTTCTTTTGTCTCCACTTTTAAAAACTGCCTGTGCATGTATTGCTTTTCTATAAATAAACAACATGTGATTAAAGAATATTATGTGGTGCAAAGTGGATATTATTTGGCGCAAAGTAAGAAAAAATGTTTGTGAAAGCTGGACTCCTTGAAGGACCACAAAATAAAGGAAAAAATAAGCACCAATTAAGTTGTTATCAGTCAACAGAATGAGGCAGATGCTTCTCCCAAGGCCAGTCAAGTTATTTAGTGCTCAAGATACATGGATAAAGTTGAGGAATAGAGTAATTACAAGTAGCCAAAAAGATCAAAGGGGTAGTCACCAAAGCACAGAAGCAATTAAACTCAAGCTTCCCTTAGAATTTTTTTTTTCTTTTAGTATGGTGAGAAGCAGAATGACAGAAAAGCAGCGGCACTGAGCTCTGGAACACAGGTAAATAACACACAAGTCTCGAGAGACATGAAACACTTTCTAACTTTGCTGCATCATGAATTTCATAGACTGCAGTGATTTTTTTATAGAAATGTTTATAACTTTTAATATTTTAGTATTTGTTCAATTCAAATTACGCAAACTGATCTTTTTTAATGATCAATTTTGGATTATTTGACTGTGGTTGACTAGGTGGTAAATTTATTTTGAGACACATTTTGGGTTGATGCTGCATCACAGCAAGAATGTCTGGGGTCTGAATGCATTGACTGGTTTGTACCATTTGTATGCATCTGTGAGAAGAAATTTAAAACCAATGCCAGTCCAGCTTGTGCGTTTGGATCCGGAACCTTATTTTTAGGAGAAATGTGACTTTATTAGGCTGGTTTAGACCTGTTACACAGTCACAGTGTGTTTCTTCTTGATCGTTACATGCTAGAATAGGCTGAAAACACAGGACAAGCAGCACTGACAATGGATCAATTTTCTATTTTATCTGACAAAAGTGACTTCCGCTGCTGCCTGTGTCACAAGGAATATTTTCTAACAAACTAAATATAATACCCAAACAAGATTAAATTAATAATTAAAATAAAGCAGCTGGAAACTGAATTCTTTCATCAATATGATGGAAAAAATACAGATGACTAGACCAGAACATTAAATCACCTTGTCTTGGTTTTTGTGTAACTGGAGAAAACGGTATGCTGACTCACTAGTCTTTGCATGACTCTTATATCTTGAAGGCTTGTGTCTGAACAGTCAAGCAGAACAAGCTAAACTGCCATTTACTGATTGTGTGCTTGGAGAATTGCCTGTTAACATGGCTAAGTCTCTGTTGTTCCCACCGCCAGGCACAGTTGGCGTAAGTTAGGGGATCAGCCGTGTTTATTTGTGTAGTTATCACTGGTGGGCAAAAGAAGAGCAGCATAAATCTTGAGAATCCAGGTATGGCTGCTGATTCCTGATCACTTGACTGTCCTCATTCCCAAAAAGTGCCAAATGGAAATATCCAGACATGCACAGGTCTTAATGATGCACCACTGTGCACTGTTGTACCTGGATATCTGGATCATAACTGGGATCATATTTGGAGTATTGTGATGTGTACCACTGATATGCAGCTGAGAAAATGCAGATGAATTTCCTTCATCCTTGAAAGCAAGAAATTATATCTAGATGAAAAAGAGATTTAGAACTGGTATTTAATACCATATGTTGTTTGATGCTCCATGATTCAAAGTCATAGGAATTTTTTTTCAATTAGGTTGTAATGCTCAACTTGGAATGAGGCACATCAGAGTAAAGCAAAGAATCAAACACATGATAATTATGTGAATTTTGTTTTTAACCTGTTTTCTGATTCTATAGGCTTTAATGAATAATGTTGATGGAGGCAACTCTTAGCGCATTCTACTTTGTTTCTGTCAGCCGCTGGTAAAATAGGTGAGGATGAGTGCTGGTGCTTAAAGACTGACCTGCTCTATGCTACATGATGAGTGTCTCATGTAAAATGCAACAATAGGATGTGACCAGAATATACAATGGGGGGTTGGCATTGCCCCGCTGAAGGAAGTGGTGTGGAGTCATTTCCAGAGTGGAGCTATATGAGGGAGGGATATAGATTTGTATAAAGATCCACGGGGAGATTACAGAGCTAATTATTTCAGGATAGCATACAGGATATGGTGAGATATTGAAAACACAGCTGAGCCCAGTGGAAAGCAGCTGCCATAATCCAAACATAACATATTCAACCCGTCTAGAGCAGCTACAGTCTTGGCACAAATATTCATTTGGGAAAAACATGTCACCTGCTGTAGAACATACGGCATTTAAACTGCAAAGGAGCATCACATTTTATTCCCATGAGATCTACTGCCTGGTACCAGCCCATTCCTTCTGTTGGCTCGGATAGGAATATTATTGGTGGCATCTGTCACCCCCAAGAAGCACAGTTGTGCAGTCATCTTGCCACAGTGGCAGCCTTAAACTGTTGTTCCTGACACTGTGTGTCAGGGCCTTTATGTGGCAATCTACACAAAGTGGAATGACTTCGTTGTATAAACATGAAACAATGGCTAAGTGTGCTGCAGCTAACTCCCGATGATGCCTTAAACCCCAGCTTTTAGCCTTCTGCTGTTTACCTGAAGGTGACATTGATTCAGATCATGCTTTCAGTGGCTGCATCTGGTCATATTGATCAATAACTTCTGCAAGAGCAGCATTTCCCTTTGGCTCTCACGAGGAAACCAATTAAGAGAGTTACATGCTCTCATAAAGGATTTGAAATGCACACAAACACTATCATCCCCACTGTCCCATTAAATAATGCATAAGAATGATATATTACAGAGCAGCGCCTGCTGCAGCAGGTCCTACTAGTCCTATTAAGACTTTGTTCTCCGAACTGAGAAGCATCAGACAAAATGTAGTACGTTCAAACCAATACAGGTAGTCCTCAACCTATGAACATTTGACTTACGAACACTCAAATTTACAAACAAACGCGTGCCCCCATATCCGACTATTGTACCGCAGTTTCCCTTTCTGCCACAACCTCCGCGGAACCACACGGCTGTGTTAACACATCTCTAACACTCAACTCCCCCTCTTGTTCAGGTTTGTTGTTGTGTAGTGGTTCTGATTCTGCGTTGTGCAGTTTCTTTCTTCTTCTTCCTTTTTTTTCTGAAATCAGAACACCTTCTTGTTTTGGCAGGAAGACTTTATTTCATTCTGTGAGCATTTTCTTCAGGCATTCAAAATAAAAGCATACGCTTCCTCTAACTAAAACTTCAAAAAACACACTGTCCCATTCATCATACAATGCAACAACACACCACAGCCACACTTGTCTGTGAGCATCGCAGCGTGTCAGGGTTCGTACCTTGGATACTTGACTGTTTATCACGAATGACAAAGCAAAGGCTAGTGAAGATAATAGTAGTGGTGACCATCTCTCTGATGACAACTCTGCGTCTGACAAACAATAATTCCCCCTCCTCCTCTTCTTCTTTTGCTCTAAAGCTAAACTACATGCTACACGCTACATGCTACAGTACTGTACGGTGGATAGTCAACTTCTATAATTAAAAAACTCCTTGAAGTGTTTTTCTCTTCTTCTCCTCAAGGATTAAATTATAGAGCATATGTTTACCGTAAACTAATCTCTATTCAAATCAATAGCATAAATCACGAGTGGAACTATACGTATGTATTTTAATATATACTATGTTCTTATTCTTATTTATTGTAGTGTAACATGATATTATGTGATTTTTTACAATTTTTAATTGATTTTAAGTGGCCAATATTTGTGGTGGACAAATGTTAAATTGAGTGAAATTACCTAAACCTGATTTTCAGTTTTCCGTGATTTTTTTTGAAAACCAACATATAATCGAGAACGACTTATCTGGAAACGACTTATACCTATATTTTCATTTATTATGTGATATTGTTATGTCTTGTTATTGTTTCTGGTAAATTTTAAGGAATAGTACTTCTGTATTTAGAGTAGTAACGGCATTTTAATGACCTCAAATTATGCTAATTGATTGAAATTTAATAAATAACGACTTGCGAACAATTCAATTTACTAACAACCTCTCTAAACCATTTGTGTGTTTTTTGAGGACTACCTGTATTCATCAATGACCCGGGCATTAAGGAAACATTTTTAGCTCTGAGATTTACGCCTACTGAATATGACACAGTGAAGAGACACCCCTCTATCCTCAGACATTGATTAACTTGTCAAAAGGTTGAACAGTGGGTTCTTTAACTTTTCTTCCAATTAATGACTGGAAGACTGGAGAAACAAAATATCTGAGTGAATTGAACGATTAAAAGTCTGAATGCTCACATTCTGGTTTAGGCTAGAGGTCTTCCTTTATTATAGTAGAGACTCCAGCATCCAAGTGCTAAATCAAAGCCTGTGAATGATGTCTTGTCACTGACCATATTTAATTAAAAAAAAAAAAAATCAGGTTTTCCTCTCAAAGTATCTACGGGAAGATTAATCAGAGAACATCATTATAATAGTGGTTTCTCTTCATCCTTTGATATGTCCATAAAGGCCCAGGCTGTTGATATTTAATCATAAAGTTGAATTCTGACAGATTCATAATCAGGCTGTTTGATTCTTGCTTTTGGAGTGGAAAAATCCAATTCTGCCTGATTAAATCTCCCTGCAGACTCCCTTTGTCTGTGAGGAGAAATTCATTGATGCCACTCAGAGGGCCACAGCTGCATTAATAACTATCTAACTAGGCTTTATCGTAACAAAAAATTCTCATCTTATGGGATTCCAGAGAATCGGCGGCAGTGGATAATAAACTAGTTTGGCCTAAATCCATTAAACATGTTTTGCTCTGAAGTATTTGATATTTGAAATTTATTTTATATGCCCATAGATTAAAAAGAGGTACCTCGCTGTTCGACCAAACTCGCTTTGAAATACTGAGCACATTCTCCTCATGTTGTATTTAAGGCGATCATTATGTGGATCGGTGTTTTCTCAAAGTAATGAATGTGGAATATCTTCATTGTTACATCCCGCGAAGAGTTGATGTATTGTAATTGTCAGTGTTTGTGTGTTCGTCCGTCCGTCCACCAAATATCTTCACAATCGTTGCAGGTAGAAAGATGAAAGAAAAAACAAATTACTCGGGCAGCAAAGGGGATCAAAATGAGATGATGACCTTGACCTTGAAAAACTAGGTCAAGGTCAAATTTACACATCTCTGAAACCTGATGAGATATAATCGCAAAATAAAAAGCAACATTTTCAGGAAGCCAGAGGCACAAAAATGTGTAGGTCAGGGTAAAATTTTGAATTCAGGGGTGTTGTGTGATGTTTCAGGTCTGACTGCCTTGTTGTCACTGCATTTGTGAGGCATCCAGTTACAAATAATTTGATTTTATGTTGGAATTTTTCATCCAATGCTGATGAGAAATTTAAAAAAAAAAAGCTTGTTAAAAGTCTATTGATAACCACTTAATGAGGAGTTTTTGCAATGTGGTTTATTTATTTGCCAGTGCTTTTCTTAAGTAAGCAGCATAATTCATCGATCAGCACATTATTACACATGCATGAGCAGGAAGACACTTAAGCTGGGTAAAACTCTTGCTGACGCAGAACTGGCTCAGAGAATCTTTCCCTTAGACTAACATCCTTTGGATGTTTCTCTCCTTGTTACCAAATAGTCCACTATTATCAAGCAATTAAGCAAAATGCTGGAGCTGTTGTTGAAGTGCTCCCACCAGTCATTTTAGGAAATGTTTAATTTTTGATAATATTTATGGGTATATTTTCTCCAGATTGATCTGGAATGTCCCCTGGGAATTGTTTGTGACATACCGTATATTTGACTGTGCAAATCAAGCAAACATGAAATTTTCATGGGTTTCCTGGATACAATGTGCAGCCACAGTGTGCATTGCATATATTAGCATAATATGTTACATTATGTAACAATAGGATTGTTACCGGGTCAATCAACACCATTTGCCTGTTGTTTCATCCTGCCGTATTTGTGTGCGTCAATCATGCAAGTCATTGTGTAGTGATTTAGGCTCTTATCTACCAAATGATTGGAGAAAAAAAAATGCAGTGCACCCTCACGTATTCATGCATCAATGCTCGCAGCTTCAACTCATCACGGATTTTTGAAAGGCAGTCATGTGATACCGTATGCGCATTCTATTGGCTGACGGCATCCGGAAGTGCGTTATGTTCCGTGAGTCTCTGACTTACGTGAGACACAAAAGTGCTTTAAACAGTCGATAAGAGTGTGGGAAAAGGTAATACAGATAGAAGGTGGTTTAATATCAGTATGGGGGGAGTAATAAACGTTTAAATTACTGTAAATAATAAGATAAATAGTTTGTCGCTCTATTGCAAAATTCATTAATCACTTGTGGTTCCTGGAACACATTAAATGCAAGGAACGAGGACGCACTGTATATATACAGGAATCCCCTCATGCATTCGCGCATCAACATGCACGACTTCACCACATTGCGGATTTTAAGTAGGTAGTCACGTGATACCTTGCGCGCATTCTGTTGGATGACGGCACCCGTAAGTGCGCTACGTTCCGTGAGTCTCGGAACGCAGCACACTTCCATGAGACACAAGAGTGCTTTAAACAGTCAATAAGAGTGTGGGAAAAGGTAATGCAGATAGTGGGTGGTTTTATATATATATATATATATATATATATATATATATATATATATAAATATATATCCAAAATGTGTCAAAATATGTAAACATAAGGACATTGCAGAAAATAATCACAAGATCGAGATGTACGTCTATAGGGAAATAAAACACCATGGGAAAACTTCAGATAATCGGTTTGCTATGAAAACTACTACACACAGATGGGTCAGGGTAACCCTACATCCCTTCTATGGTCAAGGCCTAACGATGATCAATGGGTTTTTAGAACACTTTTTGATTTTGTGAAGAATAATTTGGGACCTCTAACCTATTTAGTCATAACATTTTGCAAAAGAGATGTATTTAATAGCTGCTATTATGAATAATAGCACATCTGAATAGCCTAAAATATCTGTATCTTTCTGTCTTCACTGATTTCCTGGGCTCTTCATCTAATTTATACATATTAACAGTGCCTGTTTCAGGCAGTGATGCGATAAGACACGGAGAAACTTGTCATGAAAGCATCAGTGAGATAAATGTTAAATAGCATGTAATTGTGTTCGACACTACAATGTGCTGTGTTTAAAACCCAGGCATTACACAATTTCTCAGACAGCGAACACTGACACTGATGAAGAGAAAAAATAACACTTGATGCTATAAAGAAGATTTCTATCAAAGCCCCTTGAGGAACATCCTGTTGTTTGGTCATGGTTCAAGTACATGCTATACTTTACACAGTTATATCACAGCAACTTGTGCAAAAAATGTTGAATGTAGGGAACACTTGAACACATAGTGTTACTTCACCATTTGATATGAGACTAGCATGTTGACATTGTGAGCACTTTGACCATTGTTTTTTATATTGCACAAATTGCTGTGTCTACAAAATTGTTCAATGGAGTGAGATGAAGTTAGTTCAGCATGTCAGTTCACCCCCCCTGGGACATTTATGGTCAACTGAATTAATGCCTTGATTATGAAAACTTTGCAGCCATCCAATTCAATCTGGACACCCATGTCTGCCAAATGCAATAAATATGAATGCTAATGTAATGGTCGCTATAAAAGAAATGGAAACTTATAATAATAAACATTATTATAATAAACATGTCCCTACACTTTTTAAATACTTTAAAAATGGAAATCCCGTTCACACACAAAACGGCCCTCCTCCTAATTACCCAAATTTTAAAACTGGCATTTGAATGTTATGTGGCTCAGCCAGAGGATGAGTGATTTGTTTGGCATGCTATGTTTTTGACTGAATCTTTTTGTGAAGTGGGGAATAGTCTGTAACTGCCAGCACTGAGGGCAGGTTGGCGATGTTAACTTACACAAGATCCAAACTGGCACAACAAAAGCTACACCTTCTCAAACTCTTGCTCTTGAAAGGAAAACAGTAACGGCGTTGAGATCCCAACCCTCGGCGAACCTGTCTGTCAAGATGCATCGGAACATGTCAGCAGAGTGCCGGAAGGTCAGCTGTATATCATGTTCATATGAGTGGTGCTGGGACGTGAAACAATGTGCATGTGTTATGGTTTAATACCAGCATTCTGCATTGAAAATTAGCAAATAAGCCAGCCCAGCAATGTAAAATGATAATCTCGTTAAAGAGTGATTATTTTTCAACCGGGACTAGCTGCATGAGTCAGGCCGTTCGGATTCATCCGTGCTTAGGGTTATTGATGATGTACTTCGACGAGCTTCAGCAGGATCAGGTCATTAGATCACTCTGAAGTACTACTTTCTGTATGGAGAGACTTGATAGATGATGACTTGCTGTAGTTGCTGTGATCCGGGTGTCTATTGACTAAAAGGGCTTCATTTACAGTGGCCAAGTTAGTGATGTAGGACATTCATAAAGCATGTCAGCCTGGATGTTTAGATGGATGGATGGCTAAAGACTCCAGGCTTCATGTGTCATTAACTCGAGGTAGAAAGTGTGTTTACTGATTTACCGTTAAGGTGCTGGTACTTAACCTCGGGTTTACCATACTGCTGAAATGTCTTTTTGAACCCATTTCAGATGAAAGCATAAACGTTATGCTGCACGCTGCTAGTCTCACAGCTGAAATGAACCTTTTCAAAGAACTTAAATCAGCACTCTTGAGAGTTCAAGCAGTCCACAGCAAGGGCTTGTACCTCTGATGGTTCAGTGGATTTTACTGCTTTAACATGTACTTTTACTTTTATTTAATTAATTGATACACAGCGTGTTCCCCTTGATGGAATATTTGCATGTAGTTTCTGGGCTCCAACTAATGGTTTGTTGCTTTTCCATTAATCTGTATTTTTTTAAGTGTTAAAATCCTATATATATATATATATATATATAAATTGAAAAAAAAAATCAGTTTTCATTCATCCATGCGTAACACTCAAATTCAATTTTCAAGATAGAGAAGTTTGAACTACAGATGGTATCGCTAAATCATATAAGATGATGTAATGCAATAAATCCTTTTGGAATACAAATGCAATGAGGAACCGACATGCAGAAAGATTAATTATGAAATAATTCATTTTGTATTGATTGACTTCTTAGTTACCAATTTACAGAGTTTGATCTCAACTTATGGTGATTGACTCTACTTCAACAGAGCAAAGCATTTGATGACTTACTGTAGTATATATGAATCAATATGAAGGGAAGGTAATATATATGTAAGATAAGATTTTGTATTTATTCAATTAATAGTGTAATTGATTCTTCAACAAGTCATTTAGATCAATGTAACATATGTGAAAATGTGAAAATCCAAATGAAATTTCAGAAAGCGACTCATTAGCGTTTGAAGTTTTGGGAAAATCTGATTCCTGTTGGTAAATGTTGAGGTCCAACAGCTTAGTGCAGACATGAAGCGATGTTAATTTAAGGAACGTGCTGCAGTCAGTTCCTATAAGTATTGATTGTGTTCACAAAAGGTAACTTTGACTTCTCAGGATTCCCAAGCTTAAGCTCAGAAAGGAAGTAAGATTTGAATCTCATACATAATAATTATTGACTCATCTTGGCCTCTGTCACCTTACATTATTCCAATAAAGAACCTCAAAGTTACATAAATGCATTATCTAACTGGCGGGATGTTACATGTTAATTATAAAAAGTGTGAGGTATAAAACTTAAAACAATAACCCTCTGCTCTTCTCTGACTCTTTTTTCTACTGGATGATGGGTGCTGCTTTGTGAGTGCACGTCTCAGAGGAAATAAAGCTCCGGTTCAGGATGAGAAGAAGATAATGTCTTAGAAATCCTCTAACTGAAAGAGAGCACAGCATTAGCTCAGTAATAGCAGATGGATACTCCTCTGATCCACAGTAGAGGAGGAGAAGTCGATTGAGTGACTGTGATGACATTCAGCAGTTAAGCGCCTCCATTGTATCTTGGCTTGACTGTATTTAGACGACATGCACACCTTAATAACACTGTTATTGAAATGGGGCTTTGAAATTGAATAACAACATATGTTTCTTTTCAGTCATTGCCACCATCATCACAGTGGTATAATTCTGCAAAAGCGCATTAAACTCTTAATCACATAAACTATCATTAACAAGAAGTCACTGGAGGATTAAGAATATGAAGCACATTACAGCCTTAAGCATCAAAGTCAATCATCGCTTAAATGATTCCTCAGGAATTTCATTTTAAGGAGAGCCATGTTGAACGTCTTTGTTCCTTGGACCCTCTATTGCCTTTGGAACTTCATCTCTGGTGGTTTGTGTCCAGTTCTCGTTCTTATTGTGAAGAAATACTTGTGTATAAGCTCCACCTGGGTGGTTTCAGGAGAGCACTAAAATAAAAGTAAAAAAAGAAAAAGAAAAATGATAAATTTATCTGGGAGACGTGGGAGTGGCAGATTTAAGAACTGGGGTGGGATTAAATACGTTTCTTCTTCCCACTCCCTTTCAGGCAGAATTTTATTGTTGAGTTATGATCTTTGTTTATTTAATTATTTTGTTTTTTGTATTTTTGTTTTTTTCTTGCCTTGCCTGAAATAAATGAATAAAAAATAGATTTACTTATTTATTTTATTTTATTTTGTATACTATTGTGATCTCCGAAAAGAAATTAAGAGAACACACTCTAGTATTTCGTCAAACGTCAAGCAAAAAAGATGTGATCATTCATTCATCTTCTTGTCAGTATCTCATCTTCAGCCACTTATCCGACATATGGGTCAGAGGTCATGCTGGAGTCGATCCGAGCTGTCTACTGGCGGGAGAAGAGGTTTACCCCAGATGAGACACCGGCGCATTGCAGTGTCTAGACCCTTCAATAGCTGGAAATTCCCAAATATTGTTAAATTCTGAAACTGAAAGGGCTCAATATTTCATAACCCTGACCCTGAAGTCCAGCAAAACAACGGCAGCATCTCTCTATGAGAGAAATTACAGGTACCAGTTGTACATCGAGTTGTGAAGATCCCCTGCCCCCATTAACAGATAGTGACTACTGGCAGAGAATTCATGACAATTTCAGCTCATTGATTATAGCCTGTGTTGAGCAGGTATTTCATTGATTTCACATGGTTGGGGTGGGGGGGTGGGGGGTAGAGCCACTGATATGTCCATCAGTCCATATCTCATCTTGAATTACAAAAACACGCACACACACGCACGCACGCACACACACACACACACACACACACACACACACACACACACGCGCGCGCAAGCGTGTATATTTTTTTCCCCTTGGACATGTAGTGTTTTTTTATGACTCTGTGTCAATTTTGTCTGGGGCATATCTAGAACTCATTTCTTTTAAAAGTATATAAACTAACCTCCATAAGCAGTTGTACATTCAGTTGTACATTTAATTAATCACATTTTTCAAGAAATGTATGTTTTGACTGTTTCAAGGTGACAATACATCGGAAACAGTATGCTCTGAACTCAACTCAGGAATACAGGACATGCAGATGGATGTGCTGTTCCATGTTTTGAGACAGTCTGGTGGTTATGTCATCTTGAATTATTCTTGTTTAGCTGTTTAATTCCACTGTTTATTTTCTTTCCATATCTTAGTCAGAGAGAATAACACTTCTTGAGCTCACATACAGGCAAGGGAGGGCACTTTCCTGGATTTTACCCACTGGGGTTGTGGAAGACCCATAACTCAAAATATCCTTGTCTTGCAGGATTATGCCTAGCTACTAGATCTATCCCTAGGCAGAGTGTGTTACCAATGGTTAGGGACATAGTTATTGGGAGAAGATCTTTCCACTCCCAAGACAGCATGACAATGCTTATTTTTCAATAAAAAAATCTTAAAATAAGACTAGATCTTTTAGATTTTTTCATGCTTTTTTATTTTGTATATACAGGTGTCAGTCTTTTACCTCCTTCTGATGTAGGAAACTGCAGATTTTTCCATCAGCCTTTGTGATCTGGAACAGATTTCAGGCCAAATGCCGCAACCCTTCCCATTTATCCGAGCTTGGGACCGGAACCAAGTTCACACTGACTTGTGCACCCTAGTAGCTGGGTTAATATAGAGGGTAGAGTCTGAAGAGATAATTAGACATCTGTGGTATTTGTTTGTCTTATTTCTTGTTCTCAACAATAGACCGAGGTTTGTTCAAGCAGACAGTTACATCCTTTGTCTTTTGTTTTCTCCGTTCTACCGAATAGGCATCAAACGGACCGTGGTGCACACTGAGCATTTAGTTTTGTGTACGGTTACTCCTCTAGTAATAGTGAGTCCAAACGTCTGTGAATTTTGACATGCCAGTAATTTTTAAATGAGACAGCTGAACAACCAAGACACTCGGCAGCTGGCTGTCACTTGAGTGGCTTTGGGGAAGAGACTTCACCGCATTAGACAGTCACGTCTGTTTTGCATTTTACAGTTTGAACGATGTCTCCTGTGATCATTACACTCAAGAAATGCAATTTTAAATGGCACGTTTAACCACATCATTGCGATTACAATATTAAAATATTATCCCGTTTCACTGAAAGGGAGAGTAAATTTAGGTGGAAGTGAAAGAAAGAAACTATAAATATTTTTCCTCACAATTTTCCTCTTTGCTAAAAAAACACTACTTCCTTTCTACTGTGGAACTGAGGAGCTTGAGTTGACTTCCTTCCTGAGACTGTCACTTTGAGCTTGTTGACAAAGGCATTAATATGTCTCTAACAGGGCTTTGAACCAGAATTTTTTTGCCAATCGGTTCGTTCAGAACAGAAACGAAATTATAACGTTGCGTTCCACCCATAAACTGACATTCCTGAACTGGTTAAAACAAAAAAATAAAGTTCCTGAACCGGTTAATAACGTCCCTTTAAAATATAAATATGTATTTACGCACCATAAAACGTGCTTAAAAACCTTAAAATTTCTCAAAAATCAACGATGCGCCTTTAACATTAAGTGTCTTATGTGTACACTGAGTTCCAAAATCTGTGAAAATGTTTTTCTGTGATTTTAGTCAGCGATCCGCCAGATCGACCATTGTCCGAAGACATAGGACGTAATACGTCACTACGCACGCCGGCAGTGATGGACCAATTAGAGAACATGACGCGAGGCACACCTCCGGTAGGTAGCGGTATACAGTTTATGCCGGTACTGTACCGCAGGTATGCTGTTAACCACATTTGTTTGGCTAAAGATCCCCGACAATGACGTCAGCGAAGAGACACGCTCACGACGCAACATGTAAACCCCAGGCTATCAGTTCAGGTTGTTCCGGTTCACGTAAGGAGACCGGGGGGCTTTTTTTCACGCTTCGCCATCTCTCTTGATCTGTGACTCCATGCCCCCTCACACCACCGCTTCTGTCAAAAACCACGTCAAACGGCTGAATTCGGAGCTTGTCATCATCCTGGGAGGATTAACGAAAGAACTCCAACCGCTGGACATCAGTGTAAACAGAACCTTTAAAGTTAAGCTGCGTGCATCCTGGAGCGATGGATGAGAGACGTGAACACACGTTTACCAGGACTGGGGGCAGTGCCGAGCGAGTTACACCCCCACAATATGTGGTGGATTGTGGATCCTGGACTAACGTGTCTGCTTCCCAAAAGTCGGCATCATTACCGAATAGCCACCCGGAAACGAGACGGTCAGCAATAGTGAAACTACCGAGCTATTCAATGCAGACCGAAGATGAGGACTTTGAAGGATTTAGCACAGATTTATCAAAATATTAAGAAAAAAACACATATTTAAAAATTAATTTCGGTGTATTTTTTGAAATTTAAATACATAGTACAACACAGTTCAACCACAGTCACTTTTTTGCTTCTGTTAGCGACAGTATACCGGACAATAAGATGCACCGTGTGTAAAAGAACAGAAATAAACTCCGTTATTTAGACGGCACCTCTATATACAATGAGCCAAATGGTGCGTAAAATACGGTAACTTAAGGACTTTTAAAATGACAACTAAAGCAATTAGTTTATACAATATAGACTATAATTATAGATGTCCCTACCCTATTAAACAGTACCACAGCACTACACCAATGCTCTATGCACATTATATCACTGTAGCTAAGGCTTATGAAATAAGACAAGAATAACTTCCACCATGTCATTTATTGCTGAACAACAGGTCTTCATTGTTCTTCTCCCATAGCTCAATATTGCTACAAAGCGCTGGCAGTACGGGAACACATTGCACTGAAAATGACTGCAGCCAATGAGTTAATGTCTAAATCATACATTTTTAGATTGACATACTGCAGTGTTTACCTGTTATGAATAAATTGTGACTGGGAGACTACCCTTTTCCTAACTGCTGCTGATAGTTGCTACTTCTCTCCGCTCTCATCCCGCGTCCAGTGAATGACAGGAAGTGAAACATCAGGTCAAATATTTTTTTTCAGGAATGAAAAAAAAAAGAAGGTATTAACCGGTTTACAATTATTTTCTGTTCCGATTCTGTTCTGGAACATTAAAAAATATAAAGTTTTCGATTTCGTTTTCGTTCCTGCCAAAATACCAAAAGTTTCCGGTTTTTGTTTTCGTTCCATGAACCGGTTCAAAGCCCTGGTCTCTAACTTGTGTGGCAGTGCGGTTCAAGCTTTTTTTGGTTATCTTTCCTTTGTGGGCTTGTTAAATAAGATACATCAGCATTATTTGCTGTGTTGCCATGGCAGCAAACATCCCTCAAACCTCTAAGTGTGGAGTCCTGGTGGCTCACCTGGAAAAAGTGTGTTACATGTAATCTTGATATGCTGGCTTTAAATCCAGCGGGGAGTCTTTAATACATTTTGCTCTGTTCTCTTTGTCCAACCTTTGTCATATTTCCTCCCTGTATTTTTCCAATCAGAATAACCTTTAAAATTGTTCGAAAGTGAAACTTATATCAAGTGAAATTTGTATGGAAAAACGTTCAGAGCAATCTGCATCTTAACCTACGACGAGTCATAAATATTTATTAAGTAGAATGTTGATGAGAGTCACTGTAACGCCTTTCAAAGCAGGTTATGTTTTGGCAGGCAGTGACACTTTGAATCTGCTGTCCCTTTCAATTAGACGTGCAATGCAGACACTTGAGGATGTAAAACAAGCCTCATCCAAAACAGATGCACCTCCATGTTTGACTTGGGGGATACTGTTTTTTCTCAGCACGGCTCGAGTCTAATCAGCAGCATAACATATGGCTGATGAGCCTACAGCTCTATCATTCTGGTCTAGGCACACACACCCAAATGATTTGGCTGAAGGTGAAATAATTTTTCTGTGATAGTGAAGGGCTTATGACCAGAGTTCACTTGTAACACATGAGCACACTAGTTGTGTGATCAGTATGCACCTCGCATTTATGCATTTTTTTTATGCCACCATGCATAATTAGAGGTTTGATGGTTCGCCCAACATCTGTGAGATGTCTTCTTCGTCTTTTGGCTAATTCTGCATTATGGCTTGGCGACAAAAGATAAATGTAACACAGTGTTATGTTTTGTAATTGAGATAGTGAAATAATAGCTTGACCACATGGTTCCATCTGCCTGTTTTTAATATATCTGCTGCTTATTCTTGCCTTTTTGTTTTATGTGGTATGGAGTGTTCACTAAGTATTGAAGTAATTCCCCTGAAAGATGCTTAAACATTTCACGTAGCGCTAGAAAAAAGATTCAACATTTTTGCAACTACATGTTGAGAATATTTCAAATTAATGGTGAACGTATTAAAAGAAGCACCCATATAGAGTGTATCATTAGAAGGAGAAGCTAATTATCATTGTGTATCGTTAGCGACATCCCAGCATGCCTGATTTTTCATACTAGATAGATAGGTAGGTAGATAGATAGATAGATGTATACTTTATTAATTGCACATATCCACTGCTCAGGCATTACATAAATAATGCTGGATAAAAAAAAAGAAACACTGACACCAAAGGACATAACACAAGACATACACTACACTAACATACACATGTAGCATTAACAGGACATATACTAAATTATCACTAAAATATAAACAGTATTAAATTTAAATAAAATGAAATAACATACCGGTAAATAACAATAAAAAGTGTAAGTGAAAATTAGCAGGAGGCCCACATGGTGGGTAAGGTACACCTTTCTTACAATGTAAGAGGGAGACAGCTCACTCTGATGTTGATGCTGACACCCTAAAACTTTCAGACCTAATTGAAACAGTATGTTTGCTGTGAAAGCTTGTGGTTGTTGATCTTTGAAAGATGCTCTTCCATTTTGAATAGGTTCATCAACTTCAACCCCTTTAAGCAGCTGCCTGAGGGTTTTCACCTTATGTGTGTCTTCCCCAAATGAACAGACATCCTACAGTATATAATGTTGACATTCCTCATTAGTATTTGCATGCAGGTTGCATTTCATTTGGCTGATAGCATCATTTAGAAATAAAGTCTTACAAACTGATGCCTTGTTACTCCTTAGTCATCACTAATAGAAAGAATACACAGTTTTCACCCTTATCCTATTACCCACCACATTATAATGCAAATACAAGTGATGTTTATCATGCTTGCTGTACAAAAGTCCTAATATTCTAATAAGTAATTATGTTCACAGTAATTTGTTTGGCTGGGAGATTGTAACTCTCTGTTTAATAGTTTGGATCACATTACTGTAGAATCTAACAGAGACAGTCATGATCCTCACAGGTAATCCAATTGTCTGTCCTCAATGAGTAGTAGGTAATTTACTGTTGACTAGGATGATGTTATATACATGTTATATACATGTATTTTATACATATATATGTATTTTCCAGTGAAGTATATGGAGGTCCCCAGCAAGCTGTTTACATATATGTGGAACTCAATGTTGACATACCTAAAATTAATTAATAAATAAATAAAATGCTAATGTAAAAGATATGAGAAATGACGTCTTACTTGAAAAATGAAATATATTCACAAAAAGTATTTCCCAGGGACAAATGAGGAAACAAATA
Source organism: Antennarius striatus (assembly GCF_040054535.1). Taxonomy (NCBI): domain Eukaryota; kingdom Metazoa; phylum Chordata; class Actinopteri; order Lophiiformes; family Antennariidae; genus Antennarius; species Antennarius striatus. The sequence continues at coordinate 10,839,479 of NC_090781.1, read as the reverse complement.
ATTGGTATTAATTCTTGACATCCGCATTCTTCGTCTAATCTGATGTGCAAAATCTTCCCCTTTCTGGTGGCAGTGAGCAAAATAACACAAAAGCACGAAAGAGACTTTTGACTTTGAAGCAGCAAAATTAAAACCACAAAGGCACATGGGAAAGCCATATTAAGATGAAAAACAATTAAGACATGAGTCATTTTTTAAATCCCTGAGGACAAAGCCTAGCCTTGAATTTGGAGAACTTCAGAGAAATTACTTTCTCAGCTGATTTACTGTTTTAATTTAGAATACCAAGATATCATTTGCGTGACACTGTTTGAACTTACCAAGCTAAGCCATAAGGAAATGGCTGTAGATGACAAAGGAGTGATGCAAACCTACCTTTCAGTATAATAAGCATAGAAGAGAGCAGTTCATAGTGCAAGGCAGAGATAGACATTGCTGCAGGGTTTTTCAAATTTGCAATTATACAGTTGCCATATGTTACAAAAGTCATGGTTTTCGGGAGTCATCTCTGTCAGTGTTTCCCTGAAATGAAGCCTGCCCATGAATAATTAGCTCAGTTTGAGCTTACTTGTTAAGTAGCTTAAAGTGGTGTGAGCGAAAGTATAAGCCGGCTTAGTAAGCTAAGTCTTGTACACTAGCTATTGACCATGTGTTCTTATGGTGCACAGATATGATTTCATCATAGTTTAATTGGCTTCTTGTTGAACACTGATCTGATGAAGGTGATTTTATTTTTGCCTGAAATCATAGTGGCAGGAAAGATAAAGGTGCAAGAGGGGCTGAACTGTTGGTGCAGCAGCTCTGTTTCCACATCCTCTAAATGCTTGAAACGATAATGATAGGAACAATGGTCAGAACTGACATTGAGTATACTGTAGCAGATGGGTGTAGGATGCTCTTGCAGTCATCACTAAATAAAGTCTTTGCCTGGCTTTGTCCGGACCAAAGCAATAGGTTTTCAGCTGTAGATGTCAGTCCATATCTGCGATAGATATGTCAGTTGGATAAGATATGCATAATGGCCTTGTTGTCCCTGTTGCCTTTTTAAGACATGGAGCTTTCCAAGCCATTACCTTTGAGAGATGACCACCAGTAAAGAGTGAAATATCCTGTTTGAGCAGTGTTTCACACCAGCATCCCCTCGCACAGAGAGGGACATTGCTTTTTGTCAGTAAATCAAAGTGGCCTGTGATTCTTGTAGCTGCGCCAAAGAGGGAATCATTGGCGGGTCTCATCCTTGAGGTTTGCTTTTGTCCTTTGCATAGTAGCATAGCAGGCTGTTTACAATGGTTACCAACAACCAACAAAACTAGAAGCGGCTGCAGAATAAGCTGAATTTCTATCTAACATTTTGAATTACTTGCATCAATGCAAAAGTAATTTGAAGCTCATTTTGCATTAAACAGAACAAGAATAGTAAACATTTCTATTTCCAGGACACAGAGAATTAAGACTTTACCACCATTAGAACAAATGGTGCATGTCACTACAGCATACTGCATATAGTAACAAGCTAAGTGCCAATAAATGTATCCTTTGGTAATTCGGGCAGAGATTTCTTCATCCACCATTTCCCCTTGAGATCTCTTTTCCAGTTACAATAAAGTTCCATCTGTGCGTCCAATTTGAGAGTAGTTCATACTGAAAAAAAAACAACCTCTCAGGTCTACTTTTTGTGATAGATGGATGAGATTCGGAGAAAATATAGAAGAAGAAATTGTGCAATTCATGGAAGCTGACAGTATTGCAGAGAATGAAGACTCTGGGTCATTTCATAAAAACAGTGGTTATTAAGAACTCTGTTGACTTCTTTGGACCAGGTATAGCACCATTTTCCCTAGATATTAAAAAAAAAAAGAATTAGTTTTTTTGGTTTGTCTTTTAAGGACATAAGTCCACAGCTAGCATCTGTTGATGTATTTTGGTTTCAAAAGCATATTACAATAATTATGGTATTAACACATTGACAAACATTGTTCTGCAGCTTCTTTCAGATCATACAGGCTGAAATGAAAGCACACATTATCAGCATGCTTTCTCACCCAATGTGAAGACACATCCAAAGGAGGGATGACACAGATGTTGTTGTCAGCAGACTACTTTCTGCATGTATCTAAATTGGGAACAGAGTGATGTAATATCAGATACATTCACATAGAAAAACATGGTTTCTGACTGAATCTCCCATCTTAGACTCTAATTTGACAGCAGATTCACATCATAAATTTTTTTGTAATAGGATGATAACGGGAGAAATCATTTATGGTGAGCTTTTAAGCACTCCAAATCTACTGTGGAATTTATTTGCTTTATTCTTGCTGAATATTTCCTCGAATAAAACCCCGATCAATCAGGAGGATTCCATTAATTCCCTTTGTTTTGCTCAGATTATAATACACGTCTTATATGGGTGCTTACTGTGTAGCTTTAGGACACACTGTGTCAAACATGTTCATATGTCACTGAAGGTCACTTAAAAGTTGTAGAATTTAACTGTTGTCATCGCTAATTTAAATATTTCAGATCTAGATATGGAAGCAGGCACACCCAGTTTTGCAACTCACTGCTCTGCAGCCAGCCCCTGCTATTGGCATATAGTCACATTTTATCTATTATTAATAACACAGTTCTCAAGGACGACATCTGTGCTAATTAGAATGCAGAGAGTGTGAATCTATTTTACCAGCCATGATTTCAGTATTTAGTTATTAAACACTGGATTCTGTTTTCTTCTCTGCATGCCAGTCTCATTCATTTCTTCCTATATGTAGCTTGACAGCATTAGGATTTACAGGGTTTGCGGTTAAATACTTATGATTGAATGATTAAGATACTGCTTACATTAATATTTCTGTCTTCATCTCCTTATCTTGTCTGCTGAACAGGGCTCGACAGAAATAGAGGGGGAGTTTCAAAAAATCTCTCGCTGATCTCTTTCTTTTTTATGTTCGCATTGAGATTACAAAGAACACTTAATGAGAGCAGCAGTATATCAGACACAATAATAAGGGATTGGAACTAGCAGTTGACAAAACAATCTCGCCTCAAGATCCATTATTAGCTGCTCTGTACCTCACAATCACTTCAAATGATATTCATCAGCAGATGGAGTTCACCTAGTTGTTGTGGAATTATATTGAATTCTCCCACTTTATTTGTTTTGTTTTTCAATATTGCATGAATGAGCTTTAAATGTGTGTTATTCAGTGTTTCAGTTGGATGGATGTACCTATTCATGTGTTCCTTGAGCATTGAGTGAGAAATTGCTGAAAGTTTATTGATGCAACTCGATATAGCAAATCAATAGATTGAAGCAGTTTGGATTTGAAAATACTTGTTGGAAAACAATCCAAGTGATTTAATTGAAAGCTTCAGAAGAGCTGATAAACGGTCCATGGGGTCATGCTGTCAACAGACCTTATATTGCTTTACGTGCTTTGTATTTTGTGTTGTATGTTGCATTCTACACACAACATCATCTTTTCCTGGTTGCAATCCAATCTCACCTGCAATGTCACTGCAGATGTCTAGTGTCTGGGGAATTCTTCGAGCTGCTAACACGAGCGGGTGGCTGCTCGTGAACCCACATTCGCTGATATTCAGAGCTGAAAGTGGAAAGCTTCTGTTTCATAAAGAAATCGCTTTATAGGGGGCAAAGGTTCACCAATAAAGTTTCGGTGAAAATCCCCTTATTAGAATACAGAAAGATATTAAGATAAGTTATTAAATTACTACGTGGCCGTCTCAAGTCTATACTAAAGGTCATCTTTCATACTTTAAAGGGTGCTCTAGTTAAAAGGTAAGGCCTAGTTAGTGCACTCTTAGTGGATGACATCTAATGAATCGGCATGCTGTAATATATTCATCCCCCTACTGCTACAGAGAACAGGCTGGATTTGGATATGGAGGGATCCAGCACTTTGATGCTGGCAACACACTCCCGGGGCTTTGTTAGTGGAGTAACACAAGTGAGTGTATTGGGAGCTACATCAGGATCCAAACTTGTGGTCCTTCCATCAATGATGGCAAGAGATCACGTCTCTAAGTGAAAACAAGGAAGCAGTTGACTGCTAGGTGGGAAGGGATTTGCGGAGATCAGTGATGTGAAAGTATTAGCCCAAAGTTTCATTTTCCAGTGAAACTTCACCTCCTCGAATTGCAGCTCTCAAAGCTAGCACCTGGCCTTAGAGGCGTTGTTCAAGGACAGGAGAATACTCCACCCTAGCTTACATTGCTGTGTCAAAGCTTTTCTATCTGTGAATGGAAAAGGACTCTATTGGAACATGTCCTTTTTAGCGTTTCTACAATTTCAGAGAAAGAAATTCAGAAATGCAGTGCAGTGCAAATCACTATATTCTTGTCAAAAGACTTGCAATCTGACACTTGATACATGTATCGTGTGTCACAAGGTTTCACAAAGAAGAATGAAAAAAGAGAAATCCCAGATGCCAGTTACAGTCTGTCACTGACTGAGATTCACGGCAGAGTATCTTAAGGTTGTTGTAATGCATTGGGGCCTCTGCCCTTTCTCCATGGCGGTAACTCCTCTATGACTTTCTCTCAACATGCTGTCATTAAATTTGAATGGGAGATGGGTGTCTTCAAGCTCCCCTAGGTTTCTATACCTTGACACATTGCTTCCCTTATCTTGCACTCTCGGTGATGTTGTCTCTCATCTACATAGTTTCTCACATTCAGTCATGTGACCACAAACACAACCGTATATGTATAATGTGTCACCAAGCCCAGAGCCTGCATCCTGTTGCTGCACTGATTTGAGAGATAAACTGGGTTGCGGTACACACAGACAACTTCATCCCCCAGAGGCAGATACTATCGTTTGGCTCTCAAGTGCAAGACACTTAACCTGGCTGGTTAATCACCCATGCTGATGATGTTTGCTGTGAGTCCATATGCTGTTCATCAGGACAACGGTGAACAACTTTCATCTGAGGAAGGGATACATATGTCATAAAATCATGACCCATTTGTGTTTAGGTCAGGTGTTTTACTTGATAGTTTTTGAGTTATATGTACCTGAATACAGTACCTGAATGTAACACAATAAGGACATCTGCTAAATGAATTTTGTGGTGAGATTATGTTGCCAACAGATTTTCCTAAGGTAAAGAATACAGTTTGAAGCTCAGTTATATCTTTTAATTCTCCAGGATTGGGTTGTAGACTAGTGTTAGATGTAATGTTTCGAAAGACATTGCAATTTCTTCCGTTGGTAATTCCTCTCAGACAAAGGACAGTATATTAGATTGCAGTTGAGGAAATTTTATGTTACATTTCTATTGTGTTAGAGTACACTTAAAATCGTCAAAATAAACAGTTATACAAATGTCTGTTTTTTTTTAAAACCACAGACCATGCTCTAAAAATACTCTTTCTCTTTCAATTGCTGGCTTTATGCTTCTCCATCTGTCTATACATCTGTCCCTTCCTCTTGAGCTGGTTATCTCAGGACGCCTCGAGGGAGTCTCTAAATTCTCAAGGGCAAACTGATTAGAATTTGGTTGTCAAAGATCACAGCGACCTCACAAATCATGTTTCCGGCTCTAACTGAAAAGACGTATTACTTTATTTATGACAACATGTCACACAGATCTTCACAAGCTTAGTTATGAAGTGATAACAACATATCCAAAAGGTCAAAGATCGACGTCACTGTAATATCTACAAAAGCCCTTTTCTGTCATAATTCAACACCATAACTCAGGAAACAGTCGAAGAGATTGGGACCATATTTCACAGCCGGTCAGATATGAATTGGTGACACCAATCTCTGCTGTCCACCTTGAAACTGGTTGTATAGCTTGCCGGCTGATATTGTGTGGAAAGCATTCATATTTTAGAAAGTACGTGATCTTTGCTGTAACATCCACATTTAATGTTTTAATATCTACCACAAGCTCATTGGTTTAGTTGATGTAGAGCTTCAGTTTTTTGTTACGTCATATGATGAAGACCAATTTACCGTACTTCTCTTTCTTCCTCCTTATACAGTTCGCCCTCGTTCTTTGCGGTTAATGCATTCCAGGAACCGTACGTGATCAACAAATTTTGCGATCGAGTGACAAACTATTTATCCTATTATTTTAACATTTATGACCTTCCCCATACTGATATTAAACCACCTTCTATCTGTACTACCTTTTCCCACACTCTTATTGACTGTTTAAAGCACTTTTGTGTCTCACGAAAGTCCGAGACTCACAGAACAGAGCGTACTTCCGGATGCATACGGTATTACCTGACTGCCAACCAAAAATCTGCGATGAGGTGAAGTCGCAAGCGTTAATGCGCGAATGCGTGAGGGCGCACTGTATACCTATATTTATTGTAGTGTGTATGTTTAGATGGAAGGAGTACATTCACTTATTGAGAGAGTCATACTGCTGCAAGGCCAGAATTCTAGTTTGCACATTCATTTTTATTAATACCTGGTTTTTTAGTTATAAGACTTGACTGAAGAAACAACAAGCACTGTTTGAGTATTACCAGTAAAACTCTGTAAGATGGTTTCATCCATTATTCCCTCATGTTTAAATATACACCACTAAAACATGACTGTGTTCTTTTTCTAGTATTTATATTAAAGCAGCAGCAGTAGCACTAGTAGTAATAGTAGTACTAGCAGTGGTTGGGGTTGTAGTAGTTATAAAAGTAAGTGTCATAGTAATAATAGTAGCAGTAGTAGTAGTAATGGTAGTAGTAGATGTAACAGCAGCAACAGCAGCAGCAGCAGTAGTAGTAGTAGTAGTAGTAGTAGTAATAGTAGTAGTAGTAGTAGTAGTAGTAGTAAGAGTACTAATAGTAGTACCAGTAGCCACAGATGTAGTAGTAGCAGTAGTAATACTAGTAATATAGTTGTAGCAGTAGTTGTAATAGTAGTAATAACAGTAGTCATAGTAGTTATAGTCGTAGTAATTATAGTAGTGATAAAACTGGTAGTAGTAGTTGTAGCAGCAGTGATAGTAGTAGAAGTTATAGTGGCGGTGGTAGTATTTCTAGTAGTATAATAATAGTATTAGCAGCAGTAGTAGTGGCGCTAGTAGTGGTAGTAGTAATAGTAGTAGTTATTGTAGTTGTAGAAGTATATGTAGTGGTAGTAATAATAGTAGTGGTACTGGTAGTAGTAGGTGTAGCAGTAGTAGTAATAAGAGTGGTAGTACTAGTTGTTGTAGTAGTAGTAGTATAATAATAATAGTAGTAGTAATAATGGTAGTAGTAGAAGTAATAGTAGTAGTAGTAGCAATACCAATAGTGGTAGCATTAGTAGTAGCTGTAGTAATAGTAGTAATCATAGCAATTAAAGTAGTAGTAGTAGTAGTAGTAGTAGTAGTAATAGTAGTACTAGTACTAGTACTAGTAGTAATTAGTAGTATTGGTGGTTTTAGTGGTGGTAGTAGTAGTTGCAAAACTAATAGTAGTAACATTAGTAGTAGTTATAGAGTCACAGTACTTGTAGGAGTACCAGTACTATCCCTAGTAGCTAATAATAGTAGTACTCGTAGTAGTAATAGCAGTAGTTGCTGTCATGGTAGTAGTCTGTCTGTCTGTCTATCTATCTATCTATCTATCTATCTATCTATCTATCTATCTATCTATCTATCTATCTATCTATCTATCTATCTATCTATCTATCTATCTATCTATCTATCTATCTATCTATCTAGTAGTCATACTAGTTAAAGTAGTAGTAGTAGTTGTATAGTAATAGTAGTAGTAGTAGCAACATTTTTAGTAATAGTAGTAGTATTTGTACCAACAGTAGTAGTAAAAATTATAGTAATAGTAATTGTAATAGTACTTGTACACAAATCAGATATTGGCATATTTTCCCTTACTGCCTGTATTATTGTGTCATAGCTGTGTGAGAGCCCAGTCACACCGCAGACATGCTGTACATACAGATGTCCCAAAGGTTGAACACATTTGCAGTGCAGTCATGATTTCACTTGACATAGAGGTCAGGGGTTGTGCTCAGGTTTTCTGTGGCATTTAGGTGGCAAGTGGAGAGTTTTTATAAACACCTTGTGACATTTCTCTTGTTATGTAAACAAACTGGTCACATATAATTTGTTTCTTTATTCCCAATACACGCACACACACACACACACACACACACACACACACACACACACACACACACACACACACACACACACACACACACACACACACACACACACACACACACACACACACAGAAATGCTTTTAGTAGTACAGTCTCTCTTTTAATGGGGTTGGTAGAGATCATATAGGAGGAACACAGTTGCCATACTGCCATCAGTGAACAAGAGATTTTCCACAGTACATCAATATGATGACTAGGCTTCTAGATGCCTAGGTTTCTGCCAAAGCTGTTTTTGTTCTATATTAATATTTATTATCAGTCACTATGGAAAGCTGGAGTGGGAATTAAAATTACATATCATAAATCATAAAATATGGTCCAATTGCTACTTACTTTGTTCAATCATTAAACTGTTTGGCCTCCTTGTTAATGCTGCTGAATTCCTAATTGGCTGATACAATTGGGGCATCTGCCATATGGAAGTGAAACAGACCATGACCTCCAAAGCATATGGCTGTAATGTATAGTAAAGAATAATTTTTTTCCACCCTTCATTTGAAGTTGGAAGCTAAAGGTTAGCACACTAGAGGTTGTATTCCCAAGTGTGTGTGAATATGAGATTGACTGAGAGCCCTTTTCATCATCCTGCAGCTACCTGAAGGTGCTGATCAAGAATGGTGGTGGAGCGATGAGGTGCAAAGCCACAACACTGACACTGACTATTTATCAGCTGCACAAGTGTTGTTCTGATATCCCTAATGAAGAGCAAAAGAAAACAAATATTTTCTTCTTTCCATGGTTACAAATGTGACTTCAGGGACATAATTCGTTGCTATTAAGTATTTATCCACAACTGTTTCTGGACACATCTCTTGCATGTTTAAGAGTTTTAATTCAATTCATTTGAATTTATTTATTTATTCAAGTTTAACAATGTCATCCTCTCAACACATTTGTATTATTAGTTTTTAAATGAAAATGATGAGCTTATTCACTGAAACTCTGTAGGTTGTTTTGCTGAAAGGAGTGATGGGAAACATTACCAGAGTTCAAGACCCACAAACACATTAGACATTAAATAAACATTAACCGACATAAATACATTAGTGTAGTGTTATAACTATATAGCATTGAGGGAAAGAGTATAACCTGCAGGCATGGAAAAGCATCTGTGACAGAATAAATGGTGAAAAGGTATTGAAATCTTTAGTACTACACATTCACAACAGCGTATAAACAGTCCTTACTGCCTTATTGTAATGTAAAATATTGTCACTGTTCTCACAAATACCCAACATCTGTCGCTTTTAAAGATTTATCAGGTAAAATCTATTCCACGGATCCCCATTCTTTTCCTCTGATTACTTTATTGAAATTTGTTTTTACTATATCTGTTCACAGCAAACGTTCTACTTTATATAGAAAGCCCTTACCAACATTATATTTCTGTTCACACAGGATGTCGTCCAAAAAAAATCTGGATTGCAGTAGCAGTAATTTCTTTGAAGTGTGAGGACTTTTGAAAACGGTAGTGACTTGCTGGCTTGATGGATGTGGTAGCCTGTACGTGTTTTGGGTGCTCACAGCCCAAATGTAGCTGCTGTTCATTGTATGATACAGTTGCATCATTTATTATCTCCACTGGCAAGTAAGCCTGGGGGATTCATACATTTGGTCGCGTGTGTATCTGTCCATAGCAAACGTTCTCCTGGACCCATCAGTCTAAATTTTTTTTTGTGTGTAAATTTATGACTCTACCTTCAGGACATGTCACATTGCAGTGATTTATAACTTGTATACAAATCTGTTTTATTAACTGTTCTGTGTTTTTAGTGCCTCAACCGGTACTCCCTCACTCATTTTACTTGAAATGAGAATATTTATGTGTTGTTGTTTCCATTTATAGTCCCTCTTGTTTAATGTAACAGCCAATAAACCTAATTGTTCCCACATACGTGATGATAATTGGCTTAGGAAGACTGTTGATGATGGTCAGAAGTGGTGTTAATGATATGGAAGCTTTATCATGTTCAGTATGATAAAGCCTGGCTGCAGTATAATGCACTCCACCTGACCTATTTGGACAGTGTAATGATGCCCCAGTGGAACTGAGAGTATGGCATAAAACGATTTAACATGGTGAAATGCCAGGACATTGTGGGGGAGCTATACAGCAGGGAACATATTGTGAAAGTTAAATTAAACACTGAGCTTTCTGGTAATTGACTTGTGGCCCCTAAATCATCTCCATAATGTTTGTTGGCAGCTGAGTGACCACAGTGAATTGAATGTAATTTGTGACTGTATTTTTAAAGACAGGTTTCCAGCACTGTCTTTGCAACCATGGTTTTTGATGCATTGCAGCACCTTACATTATATAACTTTAAAGGCAGCTGTGCTACACTACTCTGATTAAAGTGTTGCATCGTCCCAAATATTAAGAAAGGTGTCAGCACAAATAAGGCTTCATGTATTTCAAATGCAATCACGTTCTGTCCAGATCAGTGTAGAAATGGTCAGCCTTACAGCAGTACTTGATTTTGTTGTCACTTTTAATTCACTCTGCCTGAAGTGCCTGTGGCATCATCACGCTGTGTGCCTGTTTTCACCTCTCTATCGCACATTCAATTCACATGCGACATGTTTCCCTACTGCTTTTTTTTTTTTTTTTTTTAAATTCTTCAGTCACACAACCCCTTGTAGTCATTTGTAGCCCCTCTTATACCTCACATACTTTAAAAAGTTTCACTGGGAAGAAACTAAACATCAACCTCCCAGTTATTTTCTGGGTCAAGTGCAACATGAAATACAGTAGGACTAGTCTGGGATGCACCAGTGGTGGTTTCTATGGTAACTGCAGGGCTGTATTTAGTGCACTTGTTTCACTGTGCCTGGCTCTCTAGTTTCAACCAGGCAAGAAAGGAAGAGTGAGGAATTCTCCCAAGGGAGTTAAGCAGAAAGTGGGGCAACATCTCGCATCCCCATCAAAGAAAATCTTTCAGCTTGAGAACAGATCGTGTCATGAATTCCTTACCTTGTTTTACAGAAATTTTCTCACTGATGGAACGCAGCATTGTTTCCACAGGGCACTGTTTGGAACAAATAGCAAACTTGAATGTTCTGGGATGCGCAGTAATGATTAGCTATTGCTGCTGCCGTGGGTGATATCATTGTTAACAATCAGAATAATACCGCCTGTGTAATAGTAATAAATTAGTGCTGCTGTTATGGTTATTAGTGATGTAGCAATCACAGAAATGCTGAAGATCATTTTGACAAGCGGTGACATAATGCTAATGGGCACGCAAGACTTTTTATTAATTATTTACTGAGTAAATTATGCTTAAGGGGGGCAATTATCAGTGAGGGTGATGCGGTCAGTTTCAGGAATACTACAATAAATATTCTGTCTTCTGCCTGTGAAGACAGGGAGGAAATGCAATCAGGGCCAAAAGTTCTCCTTACAAATACAAAAAGCAATCAGGCAACCAAATGAAGTGACATTATATTTATCATCTCTGCTCTTTGTTTTCAAATGGAGCCCTTTTATGAGAGCAAATCCAGACTGTCTTACTCGCAAAAAATATGTATTATTCAGCCATTCAAAAACAACCTGGCCCACAAACAGCCAACTTCATGCATTACGTTAGCAAAACTGTCAGGGCAGAGGATTGACTCAAAGACAATGACCGGACGCTTCATGGTGCTGATTCTGCTGCTGAAATCAGCCTGGTGCTTCTTCTCTTTGTTCCTCAGCCACAGCAGTCAGAAAATCTAGCCTAAATAACCAAACTAACTGTCCAAGACACGGTACTTCATCTTTCAATAGGAATAAAAATTCACCCTTCATGAAGGACATGAACTCTAGATCATTAGTAACTCACTCAGAGCACTAGTTTGGTACTAATCTACACATGCTGTGTTATTTTAGCAGACCCAAACAATCCTCGCCTCACTAAACAACTACATACCATGAAAAGAGTGACTCTTGGCACAAAAGAGAACCACATTAATAAGGAGTGAGTTAATTCATTAATCAGACTAAATTTAATTTATTTGCTTTTCTTTTGCTGTAAATCTGCAATTTCATGCAGAGTCTCACAATGTAATAAATAAAGGACACGAGTGCCTTGAATTCTGCAGTTGCCAGATTGTTGCTATGACTGGCAGAATGAGTCTGAATCTTTTTAATGAAAGTTTTATATTTAGAATTTTTAGTTTTCATATATTCACATACCGAATATTGATTATGTTAGAACACCTTGAATTCCTCCACTTTAAAACAGGCTACAGTGATTAAACTTGCTCTGCACATTCTCACATTATCTACTTTCTTTACTTACTTTGAAAAATGAAGCAAATTGGAAATTTACAGAGAAAGTGAAAGACATGTTTTTATTTTTCTTCAGCCATATTTCTTGGATGCTGCCATCAAACCAAAAATCATTCATTTCAAAAGCTAGTATTAAACTCAAAGATCAACATTTTGAAAGAATAAAGTAGAAATGACTCATATGTCAAAGCAGCAGTCAGGCTACTTTATAAGCTGAGAACATTTATGGTGATTTTGCAAAACCTTTTTACAAGATGTTTATGTCCACTAAATAACATAACTTAATTTACATCTCAAAATACAGTATAATGATATAATAGAAATATATATGGTAAATTGTAATGCTTTTATAAAGTTAATTACATGCTACAGTCAGTACTAGAGCTGCAAGATACAGGAGTAAAGTGACATTTAAGTACTCTATATTATTTTCCGAATATATTGAGAAATAAAAATCACCAGATGCTTATAATTACTTATTCTTCCTAACGTACTACTTAGTTACATTTTCTGTCATTCTATGTGGTTTAAAAAATCCTTCCAAAATTTTGATTAAGGAAAATGTGGCAAATTCTCTTGGACAAAGTCTTTGAAAACTTCCTCTGGGGCGTTGCTGCCAATTTTATCCTTGTACTTTTAAACCACTGTTGTTTAGGCATAATATGATGGGATGTCAGCCAGGAAGGCCATGATACCCATTTTCTACTCATCATTCAAAAACACAGCAAACTATCTGGCCTGATGGGTTATTTTTTATAGAGTTTGTTGTAGGTTCTCTGAGGTTGTCCTCAGAGTTCTTTTGTCTATTCATGATAAAATCTGTCATACACCAAAAGCCCAGCATTGATCATTCACAATGGACTTTGACTTCAGTTTTTTTCCAAGTCTTCACCTTAGACTTCTGCTGATAGGTTCGTTCAAAGCGTCTTTGTCCAGTGTGGTAAAATAATTTAAATAAAGCATTACTTATTACAAATTAGTCTGTCAAATTTTCTTATTTTTAAAAATATAATTTTTCATGCGGGTTGTGTGCCTCACTGCTGAATATAGTCAATGATGCTTGTAGCAGACTGAGCAGACTAGCAGTGTTAGGACCAGTTCGGGGGGGGGGGGTTATTGAGCTCGTCATGTCCTGCCGGTTCAAAATGTCTTTGATGACAAAAGTTAATAAAAGGCTATCTCTTTTGAGGTTAAAAAGGCTTTGTGGCCCACATAGTGTGTGTCTATGAAATTGAAGAAGTCCATTCAGGTCAGTGGCAGGTGGGTGATTTATGCGTGCATGTAAATTCAGATAAAATCAGAGTCGATCACTATAGGTTATTGAGCATTACTGTATACTGCTATTTGGCCTATTGAAATTTTTATTCAGACAAGAGGGGAATAGATGAGGGGAGACACCAGCCACCGTTTCCACTCAAGTTTTTTCCGTGCCAGACTGCATTTGTGCATGTGGAATAGAAACATGGATGCTGTAATTAAACACCGTAGAGGAGTTAAATGTTTTGTTCTTTATCAGTCTTTGATTCAATTCAATCTAATTCTTTAATTGCTGTTTTAAAAAATAACTATTCAAATGGCTGTTTGACAACCACAACAACAACAACGGCTGACTCACTTAAGTCATATAAACTGGCTGTTTGAAGATAGCTGAACAGCATTTTAATCATTAATCATTTACACAAAACAATTTCGAGAGGAGTTTGCATGCTCTCCCCGTGTCTGTGTGGGTTCTCTCCGGGTTCTCTGGCCACCTCCAAAAGCATGCGCTTCAGGTTGATTGGCCGTTCCAAAATTGCCCGTGGGGGTGAGTGTGTGTGTGCATGGCTGTCTGTCTTTGTGTGTGACTCCGCGGTGCACTGGCGTCGTGCCCGGTGTGTCCCCTGCCTCACGCCCTATGCCAGCTGAGATAGGCTCCAAGTCCCCGTGACCCGCTACGGTGGACGAAGCGGCAGAAAATGAATGAATGAATTTCTAGAGGTGAAGGGGACAACAAAGAGGGACACCCCCATCAATAATTAAAAAAAACTGAAATTGCAGGCAGTTTGAGACAGTTTTCTTATAAGTAGTCTATAGTCTACATTGTTGACAATAACATTAATCCTGACCCAAATTGTATGCAGTCTCGATGTTAGCAAACATTCCCATGCACATATATACATTGTGCGTTCCTCTGAATTGATAACAGAATGAAACGCTGCAGATGCTGCATCGACAGGAAAGCCGAAATGTTAATGTTATGCTGCTCGGCGTGGGTTGTGGCAGAAAGGTGAACTACAGGAGTTGGATATGGCAGCAGATGGCTGTTCTTTTCTAGAAATGTTTGCAAGTCGAATGTCCATTTTTGGGGGCTACTTGTACATTTTTATGTTACATTGTTTTACTCCAATATTGTGCTTGAATTGTCCTTGAATTGACTTTTAGTGATTGATCTTTGATAAACCACGAGAACATTTTAAAAGTCTGAAGATGCATAACTATAATTTTGGTAAAAGGTAATGATCTGGAAAACCTGATCTGGATTTTACCTTCATTTTAAATAAGGCTTTGCTGTCTTTGAGATTTGAGATTGAGATTTGAGATTTTTTTTTTTTGGTGTAAATCAATGGAAAAATTCTTTTTTTTTCTTTTTTTCTTTTCAATTTCTCAGGCTGTGTATATGAAAGACCTGAACAGACAACTTATGTCTTCTGAGCACATATTTAGGGATGCTGGTCCACATATATATCACTATCATATCATACACCACAGCATGTGGGAAAATAAAAAGGCTCAGCATTGAATAGCACTCCCCCTTGTGCAACACCACCAATGCTACATCTCATTTCTTACATATCCCTTCAGGGTACTAGGCCATATGAGCCGATGTGCACTGCACACTGACACGATGAAGTTCTGAGAAGACTGAATGAAAGACACGACAATCAACTCACATGTCACAAAAAAACTTCATCCAGTTCATCAGGCATGGAGAAAATTCCAGAGTTACTATTCCACAAGACTTACCATGACACCATTGACCATGCAGGGAATGAAAAATTGCAGTTGAGCTCAACATTTATGCCAAGATCAATCATTTCATCACGACAGGCATAAGGACTGGCAAATGAGTGCAGAAGCAGCCTTAACCAGGCTTGGCTGCCTCTGGATGTTGGTGTTACTGTAGTTATGCTTCAGATGAAGCAGAGACACCAGACTTGTATGTGGCAGCAGGAAATATAGCCCACCTGTAAGGTCCAATTCATGCAATCAATTTGCTCTCTTTCTGGAATTATTTAATCCTATGTTAATTAAAACGCACGTCCTTAATTCATATGCTTATCAATGCCATGACGCTCGAAGCACTGCAGTTACCATTTCATACTGAATAGGTTTGTTGCTGAAGAGAAACATATGACTGCATACAAAATGAAATTGCTTTAAAGCACAAATGCACATATCTGTGCTCCGGTACAGCCAGATATGAGGAAGCAAGGATATAAATTCAAAACAGGAGCGTTCTGGGATGTCGTATTCAAATGAAAAAGGAGTGAACAATATATTCAGTCGCAGCACAAAACATGAAGGACAGAATTTGATGTTCAGAAATATTGTAGTGTGGGCTGCAAGGCTGTGTGGTAGGTAGTACTTTGATGTCACAGTGAGGAGGTCTACTGGGTTCCCTCTGAGTCCCCAAGCTCCTTCACACAGTTCACAAACACAACATAACATACAGGTGAACTGGTAATTCGGAATTGTCCATAGGTGTGAATGCAATGCGAATCATTGTTGTTTTTTCTGTTGGCCTGTCTGGATTTGACACTACCTCTTACGTAGGTGTGTGTGTGTGTGCACGTATGCGCATGCACACACACACACACACACACACACACACACCCACACACATGCATGTGCAAACACACAACATAAATTGTTTGAGTGGAACTGTATTTCAGTCAGGTAATTTTGCCAATAAGACACTGAATAGATTTATCAATACTGATATATAAATATATTTTAGCAGGTATCATAATTAGCAAAGTTCAATTCACAAAGAATGCATGCAGTTTAAAAAAAAAAAAAGATATTATTTTTGTCAGCCATCTTTTGTTTACATTCATTATTGATGACATCACTTTGTTTACAGTGAGACATTCAAGACATTCTGTTTGGCCAAAAGGCACAGACAAGGTTATTGTGAATTCTGTGGCTACATAGGCTAAATAGTTGCTAAAAATGCTAGTTAACTAGTGTTATCAAATTATTTTTTTATTTGATATGGTTTATTGTCTTCCTCGCTTACATGTTGTTGTGTGCATGTTGCTGTATGGAGATGTGTTTTGGGCCCAACACCTGCTGCAATTCCTTAGCTGTTGAAAATAATGATAACACATATGGGTTGCAGCGGGTGTGGTTTGTAGCTGATGCAGGGCTGGAGCTGAGCCCTTCTCACTGTGAAGTTATAATGATGAGTAGTTGGAAGCTGTTTGAAGTGTTGCTGTATTCCACTACCCACGTTCTGCT
This sequence comes from Antennarius striatus, assembly GCF_040054535.1. Taxonomy (NCBI): domain Eukaryota; kingdom Metazoa; phylum Chordata; class Actinopteri; order Lophiiformes; family Antennariidae; genus Antennarius; species Antennarius striatus. The sequence continues at coordinate 10,822,559 of NC_090781.1, read as the reverse complement.
TCTAGCTACTCATTTCAGGGTCAAAAGAACCATTTCAGGCCTTCTCCCTCCATAAGTTGTCAGTGAAGAGGACAATTCTCCCCAGAATCAAGGCTTCATCTTTTCTTTCTTGCCTCGAGAGCCATTTATCAGTTTAGTTATTGTTTTGGTGTGAACTGCCGACATTTGGAAAAATTGGCTGGAGAGATGTTTTCCTTGTCTTCAATATAAAGGAACTGGAATGTGGTTGGTTCACAGTGCTCAAAGAACCAAAATTCATGCAATTGAAAGACTAAAAAGTAATGTGTGTTTAAATAATTCATGATCTGAATGGTTGATTCATTTTGATTTCACTGAGAAGAAGGACCCATGCATCTATGAGTGGAAGTTTTTTTTTTTTTTTTTTTTGAGCAACCAGGTTATGATTTTGATAAAAAGACATTCAAACTCTTTTTTGTTTTACTTTTTTCATAGTTTTTAGGTACCACAAGAAATAAGCCTTGCAGTTTAATTATATTATTGTGTCCATTTAAAATGGAAGTGCTTAAAATATGACTTTTGATTTGAGTATTTATAGATATTTTGCAAAACATTGCCTGCAGCTAAGTCTTGCAGTTGTTATACAGGTAGTCATTTGTTCCTGCAAATAGCAAATGTAATGTTTGAATTCATGATTCTTTGTAATGAATGCAAAATACCCATTTTCAACTGAAATTGAAAAGTTATGTGAATTAACTAAAAATGATCATTTGATGAGGGAAATGAGCTGAAAAAGAAAAAGAAAACAATGCATATATACAGTATGCATACAATATACTGTATGTTTGAAACAAAATATAAAGGGAGAGGAAATGTTACAGATGGTTGTTTTGTTTTGAAATAAAATAACCATTCATCATATTTAATTTCTTTTCTGCATCACAACAAATAAAAACAGAACGTTTTGTGACTAGAGAGATACAAAACATAAGTGTCAATATTTTTGCTCCCTTTTACTTTCAACTCTATATTTTGTGCTGTCCTTAAATTTTCAATTGAGATTCTTGTTAGAAAACCATTCTCATGTAGCTTCTGTGCTCCATTCCAGTGGGATGACGTTCATCCCATGAAGTGTTACACATAATGAGCATGCCCGTGTCACACGAGGTTGTGTTGGATGATTTTTTTCCTTTCAAAATTGTTGTTTTGTTCTAGTATAATGTCAAATATATCCACACCATCCCTGAACTTTCACTCAGTGTGCTGTATCTAATACAGCTGGATTTATCATGATTAGTCACAAGTCATTCTGTCACATAAATATCAAACAGTGATATTGTTCACTGTCCACACCTGCTCAACATTTCTTGCATGTTCACCACTTGTTAAAAAAGCAAATACAAAGAAGAAAGAAAGATCAGTGTAGTTTTATTAACCTTCTGTTCTCTAACATAGACATGCTATGTAACAAGTAACAGAACAGATATACTGGAGTCCATTTAATTAAAAAGAAAACAATTATTTTGTCAACATTTCATGATACAGCAATTATACTTTAATTAATTTGGTAACTTTTAATATATATGCTGTAAATCACGGGTAGTGGGTAGCACCGCTGCCTCACCGTGACAAGATTCTGGGTTTGATTACTTGCTGTGTGGAATTTTTATATTCTCCCTGTGTGTATGTGGGTTCTCTCTGGGTTCTCCACCTCCACAAACATACAGTTTTGGTTGAATTGGACAATCCAAAATTCAATTCTGTTGGTAAGACTCTTTGGGGAAGTGGTTGATTGTCTTTATGTGGTCTTGTAATGAGCTGGCGTCTCATTTGGGGTGTACTCCACTTCTTGCCTGCAATCAGCTGAGGCTCGAGCAGAATGTGTGACCCATATGTTGCATAAGCGGCTGAAGACGAGACGATTACGGTCATCTTGTCTTCAAGAAAACGGACGATGGATGAATGGTATAAAGTACCACTGTACACAATGACAGGGTGGTTTGCTGATGTTGAATTAAGACAAACCTCCACCAAGCAGATGGGAGCAGAGGATTGACATTATCCGACACCCAGCAGAAAAGTTTTTGTTTTTGTGTTTTGAACAAAAAAAGTGAACAACTCAAATGATTGATGTGTCTGGATTCAAATTAAAACAATTACATTTTTACAAAAACAGTAATGGAACTGACACGTAATTTTTCCTTAATTGCGTTAACCGGTGAAATGTCTCACACAACCATACTACAATATGTATGAATGAACTTGTACGCATTCTTCTACACATTTGTGTAAATTTTTAATAATAGCATTTTCCAGGATGAAAGACAAAACATCACAACCAAAGTTTAGATTTTGTTTTTAAATATAATTGCAAACAGTGGCATCAATACAGACAGTTGAATAGTTACAAAACAAACAAGGCAGTCAGATACTGCAACATCCTGTGACACCCCTGAATTCAAAATTTTACCCTGACCTACTTTCATAGGTCAGGGTCATTTAAAAAATGACCCATGATCCAACATGTAACTGGTGCATTCTATTTGTCATGAGGCTTCAGGGATGTGTACCTAATAAGGTATAAAAGTGAAAATGTGACCTTGACCTAGTTTTTCAAGGTGAAGGTTGTGATCTAATTGCCATCCCCTTGCCTCCCTGAAAACAACAGATTTTGTTTTGTCTTTCTATCTTATCTGGTTCCTGAGATATATGCAAAAATATCTCAGGATAGAAAATATCCCAGTCTTACAGTGGCCTCCTTCCTGATATTTCTATCTTATCCGGTTCCTGAGTGTACAAATTTGACCTTGACCTAGTTTTCTCAAGGTCAAGCTCATCATCTCATTTTCATCCCCTTTGCCTCCCGTATAATGTGCTTTTTGTTTCCTCTTTCTATCTTCACAGTTGCGAAGAACACTGACAATTACAGTGCGATACATCACTGGATGTAATGATGGTGGAAAAAAATTTCATCTCTGTTGATGCGTTACTTGGGAAAGTGGTCATTTACCAATTTTTACAATTTTAGTCTTCATCTGAGATTAATATTGCATACAGCTAGCAGTCCCAAAATTTAATATATAGCATGTCATCCCAGATTGTGTTACAGGAGCCTTTTACTTCTTCTGCAATTTATTGTCTGTAGACGTGCTTGTCATCTCGAGGCGCATAGACAAGGACTCCTCTTTCAATTTGAATTCTTTGAGGAGATTGATGAATACTCATTTATATCTACTTCTGTACATTCTGCTTCCCCTTTGACTGTTCTTTCATGGCCGCTAATCATTACTTAATCACACTAATAGGCTGTGATTAATCATGATTATTCACAATGTTGAAATACATGTATTTACTTCTACCGTTGGGCAAAATTAAAACATAGTGTTTGGTGTTGGATCTTTGTTATTTCTTAATCAGATGTGGAATCGTCTCAGTAAAAAGTCTCAGGGAGTGCTTGTTACAAAGTAACCAGTACGTCGATCGCATTTGTCAGGAGATAAAGTGTTAGTTACTGCCTTTGCCAGTCTGTCATATCCAGCTGACGTTACTATGGCCAGGTTGTGCTTCTGCTTTGCCAGTGTTGCCTACAGTGGGTGAAGGGTTGAATTACAATGCAAAACTACATCCTGGATACATGGTGACTCCTCTTGTAACTTTCATAATGTATAACTTTCAGCTCCACTGTTTTCAGACAACTATTTTACTGCATGTGGCCTAAGCAAAGCTACATGCAACCAAAACAGTGATGGAATGTAACAAAGAAGATGCGCGTTTATGTTCAAATACTAATTCTTGCACTCCACAGTATCTTGTCATGAATATAAATATTAAACATATAGTTTTATCATGTACTTATTACTGACGTACTAATTCAAATTGAACAAATGGACCAACAGTATATAAAAAGTTCAAATTCCATGTTAACATTTTAATTAATTTGTGAATAAAACAATAAAATAAAAAAATACTAATCTGACTTAATATAATTTGTAATAACATAACACATCACAAGTGACTTGATTAAATATTGTATTGATTATTTTCTTCATTGTCGAGATATTTCTCTCATATTTAGCTGTACAAGTGCAAACCTAACAATTGAGTTTGTCTTAAATAACATATTTGCACCTGAATGTCTGACATTCCTGTTTTAGAACTGACAAAAAATATTTCTGCAGATGATGTCTCTCTGATGCCAAAGGACTGATTGGGTAGAGGAGCAATCTAGTTTTGATGTGTTGAAAGCTGAGGATAGAGCTGTATGATTGAATAAAAACCTCCCTGCAATTGCAGAGCCGCCATTTATCAGACCCTTGGATTGCTGTCTAAAGCCATTGCTGCATTCCCTTCAGACATTTTGTTGGCACTTGTTGTCTTCTCACATCCTCTATTGTCTTCATCCTCTCTGTCATTAATCTAAAGCATGTGCAGAATTTTATCTTACAAATCTCTGAGAAATATGGAGATTTACTTTCACATATAGATTTTTTTTCCTACTCGTCACTTTTTATTTGGGAGACTACATTTCTCTGTCAGGGAAGATGAAGTAAAGCGTATCTATCTGAACATGGAAGATAAACATGCTTTACTTTCAACTCCCTTTTGTACTTTCATTCAGTTTGACCCTTAACAACCTCAGGGGTACTAGGATTTTAATATTTAAGGTTCATTTATGCATAGAATCATTGTGGTTGCAATGATCAAATCGAATTTATGGAGAGGTTGACTTAATGTGACGGTATACCTGGTGTTAGATAATGAATGCTAATGTTTCATAAGAAGAAATCAGACATTTCACTTTTTCGTTATGAAAGAAAATTTCAAGGCGGCACCCAAGAGCTGCAGCAGAGAGCAGACGCTGTTCAACATTTTTTTTAATGTCTCAGAAAGCACACTGCTGCATTCACCCCCTACCCAAGACATTATTTGCTTGCAAAAGACAACTGAGAGAAGTGCCTGTCGGAAGAGTTCTCCATTAGTGCTACACCCACATTGTGCTTTTGTCATAGGTACAAGGTGTATCATTTATAGCTTCAGCAAATGTTTACAAATGCAGTGGCTCCTGTGGAATCTGTGGGAGAAATTGTCAAAGAGGATTGTTGCATTCCTCATCATCCCAGGCGGTTTTAACACCTCTGTCACAACGTGGCCGAGACCCATCATGTCATGGCAGACAGATGCCAACTTGAATTCTTCTTTAGTTTCCATCAGAGAGACACTATGTTGGCTGAGACTTGAGTTAAAAGTAAAACTGAAAGTCGGTCTCTTGGGGTTTTGACCAGAGTATGGAATCCACACACATGTAACATCTGATCAATTCCGTCAATTTATATGAAGCTTGACATGTTCTTTCCACCTAATGAGGCATTTTTCTTTTTTTTCCTGGTGGGTTTTTCCTTAAGGGGTTTAATTGCATGTTAAATGACATTTCACTATGAAGCTGAGCTGACAGTGTTCTTCTCTGTTTCACATGTGCAATATTGTTGGAGGCTGGGATGTTTGCCCTAAGGTTAAGCATTAAAATCATTGAAAAACAAAACTGTTTGCTAAAAGCTGCCCTTTCCTCCAAAGTTTGAGGGCATTGTGTGAGAATATGTTAGTCATGGTCTGGTGATGCCACTCAGATTTCAAGGGAATGCTTAAGATTTATTAAGTATTGAGCCATTAATCAGGCATGATATCCAGCGATGAAGTAAATAAAAGAAATTATGTCTTATTGTGGTCAAGTCAGACAGCAGCATGATTTCAGAGGCTTGCATCACTTTCATGATTCTACTTTGCTCATCTTATCAGCCTCCACATTCTCTATTTCTTGCTTTTTTCTTCTTTAATAATTTTTTTTTTCTTTTTCAAATTTCAGGGTAAATTTCCTCCCTACGATTCTTAGGAGAGAGCTGAAAGTAACCTGCAGTCACATATTTTAAACTGAGCTCAAAGGAAACAGCTTTTTGGTAATAAGTCTGCTTCTTGTTGATCAGGTAGGCTGAGGTGAGGAAGGAAATGGATAAAACATTCATCCAATTTTTTTGGTTTGTAGTTAAACCTCTTCAAGGACATGAAACTTAAGAAAGTCAATATTTATTACTTAGCAAAATATGAATCAATTTACTGTCACAGAAACAGATTCAGGTGATTTGTGTAGTAGAACACTTGATGAAATATATTTGCACGTTATAATTGCCTCTACACAGTCTGACATGTTTTAACATGTCTGGATTGATTTTCAAAGTGGATCTGGCAATTTTCTTTTACATTTAGGAATAGGACATCTCCTAACACATATGATGAACACATTTATGTTACATTTTAGAAGCATTTTTGCCTTTACATTGTGTTAAATTCTAGTAATGTATGTTATATATTTATGTTGTCCATCATTGTCATGTGTTAATAAGCGTCTCCTCTACCCTGATTCATAATACTGCTCTTGATTTACACATTTTTAAAATCACAGTTTGAGAAAATAAACATTCCAATATGACAACTGCTGTTTTATTTTTTCTCATTCTAGATTCAGAGTAGAGAAGTTCGTACTTTTGTTCAAAAGATCACTGAAATGGAACTAATATGCAGCTACACATGCAGATACCAATAGCAGCAGTTTAGATTATTTTGCATTTAGATATGCACATTCAAGCTATTGTGCTACAAGGTATTTCATGCCTATTTAGTGCAGTGTTCGAAACGGCTTGATGGGATCTGATGCAAACTATTCGGTAGCTGATGTCTAACTTGTCAGGAACTGTTGCAAAAATTTTCAAGTTGGCCCTGTTTACCCAGCTATAAACTAATTTTCAGACATCATCTGCCTGATATATTGATCATTGGGTCATTTTACAAAAGGTTCAGAGTATAAAACTGTATGTGTTTTAGTGTGGCTAAAGACCCTCTTAGTCAGAACACCATTTCTTTATTCCTGTGCTGTATTTCCTGTGTCTTGAGATAAGATACATTCTTTATAATTCCGTGGCTTGCAGCTGTATGGAGAATGAAGACGTGGCTGAAATCATGAAATCTTCTTTAAATCCCCCCTTCCCCATGTATTTGTTACATTAGTTTGAGTCCATAGGATGGTTATTTATATTCGACTACTTTCGCTGACCCTTCCTGATGGGAAGTCATGGACACAATCATGTAATGACCTTTCGTGCTTCCAGGTACGGCTTAGACGATACGTCTGCAATATCAACATGTCTAAATTTCCTCCTTTAAAGTCTCTCATTGTGGTGTCCTTGAAAGACAACAGCACATAATGGTTGGCAAAATTAGATCCTAAATGAATGCTTTTATCAGTGCATTGAGAACATATCCACCGTTACTGTTTCTCTAGATGTGCCAGAACATGTGCATACATAAACATTTTTAATATTGAACAGCTGTATGATGTCAACCAAATCACTGTCTATTTTTCAAGTCAATGCTTGAGTTCACATGTACAGTACATAGTTCAGAAGGATGATAAAGCTTTGAGGCTCAGCTGATATCTATGTTAATTATTTTAACTCTACTGCTCAGGCTGGGTGGCTTAAGGCATCTCTAGCTGCCCTGAACATACTGTAGCAGCAGCTAATTGAGCATTTAAATGGCCAGATTGTTGTTTCTGCATGTTTTAGTCTATTTACTTAAAAGCAAATTTGTTTTTCCAACCTCTCCAGTCATTAATTTTTAACAGTATATTACCATTTCACACATATTTAAAACTTGGTAACCCATGGCTGCATGATTAATGACATAAAGTCTCTAATTTTATTACGCTCTGTATTCATATACTTGTGGGAAAGTCAGATAAGGATAATTTAGCTGTTTGTGAATCTAATATGAATGGGGGACAGAATGAAGACATGGGCACGACTTTCACAGAAGAAAGATCATCTTCAACCTGCAGGTGTCTGTCAGGAGCAGCAGGATATTGACACTTTGCATTAAGCATGTCCTGCCTCACTAGTTTTGATCAGGAGCCATGACAGGATGGCAATAGCTCAGTGGTCCAGCCAACTGAAAACTATCTGTATATTTTTTTGTTTATTTCATCTTTAAATGTGTTCTCCAACTTGATAAAAAAACCCATGAATGATTAGAATTGGACGACCCGTGGAGCCTGTGATTTAATTTAGCTCTTAATCCATACTTAAAAAATATATATATTCAATCTTCTCTTACATAAAATTTGCAAAGGCTGGCATGGTGCTCTGTGGCTATGTGTCAAAAAGCTTGTGGATAAAGCCTGGCGACAGGGGTCGTGGTAAACTCCTCTCGTCTTGGCCATCAGTCACTGCCAACCCACTGTGCTCTGATCGCTGCTACCGTCACAGGAGCATGCATCACACACTTGTCAAAGCGCCTCTCCTCCACCCACCTCCTTTCCGCTCAAAGACAACACCACAGTCTCACCACACATATATTTATGTGCTCGCAAACATCCGTACAAGACGCGCATGCACACAAGCTTGTGTGCACACATAGAGCACACATATACAGAGACCGTTCTCATTACGGTGACAAATCCTGCCTGAGCTGGCTTCCATCTGTGAGTCATGGCGTGGTGTGTAGTACGAGTTAAACTCCCCCGTCATCTGCCTTTCACAGATGGATCTGCAAGGTGTCCAAGGGCCTTGTCTGGTGGTGGCCATGACTCCAGGCCATTTTGGATCCGAGCATCCCGTGATCCAGATTGGGAACAGACGTATATTCTCCAAGCTTTTGAGGTGCAAAGGGGCAACTCTCCAACAAGGAGCTCAGGTTAATTATCATGGCTTGACTGGCTTTAATCCGTTTTGCCATAAGTTCACCCTTACATAGCTTGGTTGGCTAAATCTCTGTGCTGATCCCATTTTCCTCTGTATACATATCCGTTCTTTCATCCTGGCTCCTATGCGCCCCATAATGGGATTAACTCCAGTGACACCAATCTGAAATCTAGCTTTAAACTCTGTGGAGTGAGTGTTATTTCGCTGGTTATTCTCATAGGGAATAAGACATGGCTTAGGTTAAATAATTAGATTCCTCTCTCCAACCTATTCCTAAATGATGACAAAAGAATGATAAATACCACAATGTATGCACTTCATGTTTTTAGAGATGCTTCCAGCGACATAAGAAATAACCAATAAACCAAGTTAATTAATGATTCTGTTAGAATATGTAGAAGCTGCTGTCATTAATAATGGATGCTGTCAAGCGGAGCTCAAAATCATGGCAATCTGACACAGCCTTTAATGACTTTGGGTCTGTGCAGCAAATTCGCTTTACTTAGGTATTAGTTGTTGTGGCAGTAAAGATCAAATATGTTTAAAACCCAATATGTTGTCAAGTTATTGTTGTTGAAATCACCAATGACTTGTGAGACAGCTATTAAGCAAGCTTATCATGACTCTCTTTCCCACTTCATAATAAAATTGACATCGAACAATTGACCTTGGCGAAACACTTTCGTTTCTCTCTGGCTCATTGTAATGGTGCAACAAAACATTAGAATGCCGTTGCATTGCTGCATCCCTCATTGCTATGTCTTCCATTGCTTTCGGAGCCATTGACAATCATCAGTAATATATATTTTTTCCTCAACACCCTCATCTTTTCATTGCAGTGGTCAAAGGTCACAATGTGAGGCTCATCATTTAGAATGTATAGAACTCAAAACATGTGACTGACTAATATAGTTGTTTGCTGTGGGAATTCAGTGAGCTTTAACTGTATTTGACATTATCTCCGGGGTTCGAAAGTATCAGAAGGTTGTTACAAGAGGGTTTTTTTATTGAACTTTATTTTACTCATATGTACTGTACATCCATGCTGTATTTGTCACTTTATTTTAGTTGCAGTCACTTATGCTAGCACAGGAAAATGGCTCTGAAGATGCCACCAATCTAGCTAAATAGGGAACCTACCAATTGCAATTCTCTAATATTACTCTGTGACATAATAGAAAAGGAATTTGACACAAAGTTGCAAACTCATCTGCTTTGACATAGGTACAATGTATAACACTCTATATCAAGGCAGTGTTAAAACACCTCATGTTTTATTTGAGTTGGCTTTTATTACACAGTCCTGTCAGGCTGACCATTGGTCCATCATCATGGAGCTGTATGGACTGCTAGATGTAATACTCACAGTGTAAAATGTGAGGACATGTATAAGATTTTTAAAAAGGTCATCTAGGACAGTGGTCCCCAACTCTTTTTGCACCATGGACCTGTTAATCATCAGTTTCAATTTAGCGGTCATGTATTAATGGCCAGAGTGGCCCCTTTAAGAAGGTAGTCATGTGACCGAGGCAAGCATCTTGATCAGCCTAGAGCGAGTCATAAACAGATGTGGTGGAGGGAATAGAGAATCTGGTAATTTTCCAAAACAAAACATCTTTCAGAGTCAGATAATAAATAAAACATCAATAATGTAAGTTCTGTATTATTTCTGTTTGGCTCGGTACTAATTGGCCCACAGACCAGTATTGGTCCGTGGCCCCTTGACTTGGGGACCACTGTTCTAGCATGTTAAGTAAAGTTTCAGATCGTTGCATCTATTCTAATTATAATTTTGTCTTGTATGTAATGTTGTCACTGGTGTTGAGCAAACCTGGAGAGCAAATACTAGATGGTTAACTTAGTTATTTATCTGCTGAAAATATCAACGTTTTTGTTGCCATTTTGAACTTTGCTGAATTAGTTTCCAAGATTTTATTTTTAACTGACAGGCTTGAGATGTACATTGATGCTTATGGTCACTGGTCACAAGAAAATAAATGAAAAAGATGCTGACTTGTTTTTGTTGGAAAACCTGCTACAATAGTCTAATAAAGCACCATTTACTGGGGGTTTATACTTTCGAAATTGATGGTTTTATTGAGGGATATTAAGTCTTTTACTTACCTGTATTTTTAATAAGGAATAAATCACCACTAGTACAGTTTTTGGTTTGTTAAGGTTCATAAACATATTATCAATACAGAATAATAAACCATTAATTTTGCAGTTCCCAACAATAAATGACCTCTGGCCTGTAATTTATTGTCATATAAGGAAACATTATTTACTTCTATTCTTTCTTGAATTGTAACAATGTTCCAACAATTTTCAATCTTAAAGTTTTATTCGGGGAGACCTCGGGGAAGACCTAGGACCTAGGACATGCTGGAGGGACTATGTCTCTCGGCCTGCCTGGGAACGCCTTGAGATCCCCCTGGAGGAGCTGGAAGAGGTATCTGGGGAAAGGGAAGCATGGGCATCCCTCCTGAGACTGTTGCCCCGGCAACCCAGCCCCGGATATGCAGTTGAAGATGGATGGATGGATGGATGGATGGATGGATGGATGGATGGATGGATGGAAGTTTTATTCAAACTGTTGGCCAATATCAATTCTAATCACATGTTAAGGAAGGAAGTTAGTGAGCATGACCAATTAAAATGAAAAGGCTTGACTTTAAAGTCATGACCTCATCATTTCTTGAATCACATCAGTTTTTCTTTGGCAATGGTAAGTATTATAAAGCAGCAGTCATCCCACATATGTCATCATTTTGCTTCACTTTTTCCATCGTAATTCATCAGCAGCACAAATTTGATGTATTCAAATACAATTCAATTAGAAGGTTTTCTATAAAAAAACAAAAAAATAAACAAAAAAACATCAAAAATAGTTCCTAAGAGAATTATGAATGTTGGGTCATTAAAACTTTCTATATTGAATTAGCTATACTACAATTCATAGAGCCAATTTTAATAATTGCTAGTTAATGTTAGAATTACATTTGTTTTTTGTTCTTCTTGCTTCCTATTGTATAGTACAATAGATATTGTGTGCCATTATAATTCAATCCTAGCTGTTTGTAAAGAGGGTTGAAGAGGAAATTGTTACCAGTATACTACATTTATTTCAGACTCTCTTTTCTCTCTATAAGCGAGCACTCTCTGGAGATGAGCTGCCCGGCTCCACCTGCACTTCAGGCTGTAACAGTCTGATTGACATTTTTTAGCAAATAATCTGCTTGACTGCAGTCTTTTTTTATCCTGTCCTCTGCCTCACTGCCCCGACTCGGAGACTGGTGGATGGTGTTGAGAACATTTTGTCAAGGAACTAATTTACTCATCTAGACACAGCTCACATGTCTCTGACTTTTTGTTTCAGTCGGTCAGTTATTTGGTTAGTTAGTTATTTTTATTCACACATTTCGATATTTGAAGAATGGGCCATGCCCGGTCAAAGAATCAAGACATTTAATCCTTAGTCCTGTATGTAACCATTTTGATTTGCATGTCTTATTGAAGTTCAGATCAGGGGTTTATTTGAATTAAAAGGTTAAACTCTGCTTCTTGTCCATCTAATCTTTTTTTTTTCAAACCAGACACACCTTGTTTTATCGTTTTCATTTGTCATTATCATGAACTGGACTTCTCATTTTATGGAACAGTGCCTTCAAAGATGTGTTGATGCCTCAAAGAAAAATGTAAACGTATGGCAGGAGATCTTATGTGTAGTACACATGCTACCTAAGAAATAGGATTACTGCCAAAAACAAACTGCATTTTCTTTTCTCAAAAGCCTGCGGTAAACAGTGATTTTTTTTATTTATCTGACCTTCCTCACTTTATCTTAATGGAAATCAGGAAAGGCTTGACCTGCATTTTGAGTCCAACAGAAGAAAAAGGACAAAGAAATGATATTGTACAATGCAGCCATGAAGTGCAGTGTGTGTGTGTGTGTGTGTGTGTGTGTGTGTGCGTGCGTGCGTGCGTGCGTGCGTGCGTGTGTGTGTGTGGTCCTTGTTGTACTGTGACTGTGTCTAACCGGGTCTACCTGCTGTGCCTTGTTTCCGTCTCACATTAAGCACATTCCTTATCAGCGATGGTTTTTACCCCAGTCTCTCCAAACCCTATTCACATTCATGACACATCATCAATGACATGTGAGGTTCCATGCTAAGACACAAAATGGATTGGGCGTCCATGGTGGCTAATTTTGTTTCAAGGAATTGAGAGAGCTGTGTTAAGGATGTTAGGCATTAAAGAGTTGTCTTTTTCATGGGATTATCTAAGATGGAGGGAGTCAGTATTCAGACTGAGCTGACTGGCACAGTAAGATCAGCTTCCATCCAAGTAGAACACTTCTGCAGGCATGCAAAACATGCAGACTTAAGTAACATAATCCTTTTCAGTATCAGTGAGGATGTCAATATGCTGACATGAATGCATAGGATACAAAAGTTTTGCAGGCTCTCTGTTGTTTCTAATCAGTTTTCTGCAGTGTGTGCTGGCTGTTTGCTATTAATAGGCACTGCAATGATATAAGTAAACGTTCTTGTAGATCCCTTGACACTCAGATGACAAAACATACTCAAATAGTTGCTGAAATGCTGTCCTAATTAATAAACCATCAAGAGAGTTTCAGACAGTGTTTTACTCTTGCACCTCAGTGTTGTGCTATTTATGGGGCCTGCAGATATTGAAGTAAATAATTGGACACACAATGCTAACTCTCAAGCACGTCTCAGGGGCTAAACAAACCATGGCACTCAGCTCATTTGGTGCCTGAGTTCAAATGAGAATGTGAGTGTGGATCATTCGGGGCTTTCCTGGCATTTAGTGGAATTGCTGGTCTGTCAGTATGACAAAGCTGGGCTGTCCAAGTCTAACTGACCGTGTCTGTTTGAAAGAGCTGTGAAAACAATGGCTTTTCATAACAAAAAATCAGTTTCAGACAAATTGTTGACTTTACCCATTCAGATGCTCCCCAATCGTATATGAATAGCATTATTTTGGATTCTTTTTGCCGCTGCCAAGCATTTGAAAGCTAGCAGCTAATATGTTGGAAATGGCACACAGGATATGCAGCATATTTGACGATGTTCTCATTATATCCTTAAAATTTGCTACATCAGCTGCGCACCTTCTTCTTGGAACTCATTAAATATTCATTGTATCTCATCTCATTTTACTTGACCTTACTCTGGACTCAGCTCTGCAATAGAATCTGGACATTCCCTAAGATTTCCTTGTCCTGATGAAGGTTTTAAATTTACAATTGTGACATTTTTGAATGCATGCATGTAAGTCATGTCTGTGTGTATGGGCTTTTTCTGTGCATTTCGTGTGCGACGCTTAGTACCTCAGATACTTTAGTGTTTATCATGGACCTGTGAAACATTAAGCATCCATTTAAATTTCAGATGAAGCAGCAAAGGATTGCACGGCGTGGGAACCGCTGTCGCCGCACAGCAAGGCAGTTGCGGGTTCGTGTCCCACGTGCGGAGTTTGCGTGTTCGCCCCGTGTCTGTGTGGGTTCTCTCCGGGTTCTCCGGCTTCCTCCCACCTCCAAAAAACATGCGTTTCAGGTTAATTGGCCGTTCCAAATTGCCCGTAGGAGTGAGTGTGTGTATGCGTGTCTGTGTCTCTGTGTTGCTCCGCGGTGCACTGGCGTTGCGCCCGGAGTTTCGTCGGCATCATGCCCTCAGTCAGCTGGGATAGGCTCCAGCTCCCCGCGACCTGCCACAGCGGATGAAATGGTAGATGACGAATGAATGAATGAATGAATGAATGAATGAATGAATGAATGAATGAATGAATGAATGAATGAAGCAGCACATTCTCTTTGCTGTTGGGTAATTTATCCATCAACGTTATTTTGGTGCGAGTTTTTAAGATATCATTAGTGAAATCATGTGCCTTCTCCTGAATATAATTGGGATAGACGGCAGTAACAAAAACAAACAAAACCCCCTGTAAAACTATTAAAGTTTCCATTAAAAATAGTATATAGATAGGTTGATTCATGCAGTGAGTCCCTGCAAGCTTTAGAGTTTGTTTTTTTTAATCGTGTTTCTTTGGCAGAAGTAGAATCATAGTCGGCGCTTGTCTATTTGCCATTTTACTGAGTAACAAAAAAACAAGCATCACTCAAGGTCCTTGGATGTAAAAATTTGGTACAACATTAGTTCAAGCTTCATATTAATTTTCTATTTTTTAAATTTTACATTTGAGACTATTCAAACTGCAATTATAGATTTTCAATGTAAATTATGATGAACGGGTACAGGTCATTTATGAGCATCATACTGAGTAAAAGTCATTATATTGAATGCATACTGGGTTTAATTAAAAGATAATTTTGCCTGGAATGTCACACACTACTACAGAGCTGCGGCGTTTATGCATCAGCTGCTGTGGTGCATGTGTTCCATGTTTTCAAAGTGAAATTATACAGTTCAATATATTCCAATCATTTCGGGTTGCTTAGTGAATAAATTAAATGTAGTCAGATGTAATAGCACAAAATCCAGGCAACTATTTTCCATTTGAAATGGAACTTTTGAAAGAATATGTGGTGAGAATTTACACAACTTAAGACCTGACATAGACAGGGTTTCTAAGAGGAAGCTGCTGGAGGGGTAGAAAGTTGGACTTCATTAATAAGTTGAGACACAGAATCTTACTCTGAAACATTGAACCATATTTTTTTACTGTTAATACAGAATTTTGTGTGTGTGTTTTTTTGTGGATGAATACCATTGATGGCTCTAACTGATATGGAAATTATGCATCCAAGAATAGATTTATCACAGGGTTAGGCGTACACAGAAAAACTATTTGAACTATTATCTTTTTTTAATGTAATATGAGCTTTACTTATGTCGCTGCTCTTCAGATACACAGATCATCCTGAGTTCCATCAGTTCAGATCAATTACATGACAATTACACATTTACAGATACTCACGGATCATATGGTTTATATTATGATTAATGTCAAGTTGGGCATGAAGAGATCCTGAAAGCAAATTTTATTGTCATAGCGTACTTATAACGTGTAGGTTTGACAAATAACTAAATGCAAATAAGCTGAAAAGGACTGGTAGATTTTTGTGTTTCCTCAAGCACACATTTAATTTAAACAGGGACAGAATGTGCCCATGGAAGAATATTTGCAGAGCTTCATAATCACATTTGCGATGCTGTATATTTGTCCTTTGTGCCTTGGCACCTCTCTCACGACAACAGTTTACTCAAAGAAGCCAGACTGTAATCTCCTCGTATTCCATTAGGAGGTTTTGGGCTGCTTTTGAATGGGATTGACATTCAAAAGCGACTGACATGACCTGCCATTAGAGAGGCTTGTCCCGACTCAACCTGCTGTACAAATTTTCATCAATTTCTTCTGAACCTCAGTGCTAAAGTATAAATTCTGAACTGGATTAGTCATCATATAATACTGACAAGATGTTTGATTTAATCCTAGTGAGAAAGTGTTGGAGAATTTGTACTTTTATTTGAATATTTTAGACACTTCCATATGTGATTAGGCAAGTTGTTTGGAATCATGCTTAGATTTGCATCAAATTCATAAAACCCCAAACTGTATAATCATCAGTGCACTTAGCAAACATAAATGTACAAATTTTCATCCATTTCTTCTGAACCTGAGTGCAAAAGTATAAATTCTGAACTGGATTTGTCATCATATAATACTGACAAGATGTTTGATTTAATCTGAGTGAGAAAGTGTAGGAGAAATTGTACTTTTATTATTTTAGACACATGCATATGTGATTAGGCATGTTGTTTGGATTCATGCTTAGATTTGCATCAAATTCATAAAATTCCAAAATGTATAATCATCAGTGAACTTAGCAAACATAAATGTAACCTTTTTACAATGTTTTAAACATTACCACCAGTGTTGATAGCATATGCTGCAGCATACAAAACAGAAAAATATCCCACAAATGCAACATTCAGATTCATTATATGCTTTGTAACATGAACCATATGCTGTTATATGCTTGAGATTTGCATCATTCATGACTTCAATCAGACGAGACTAGTGGTTGAAGTAAATAATTAGAACATTAAATGGTTTGTAATAGTAAATAGGTCGTAAGGCTTTTGATGCTTACATTTAAGTTTGAAAGAAGAATGTCCTGGGGAACATCAACATATATGTCCCCCCATTAGAATTCAGATGCTGATGATGGTGGTGGCTGGTGACCCTGATGAATCTGATGAATGATAAGTGGATGAAGTTTGAAGAGTGGGAGGATAAGTTAAACAACAGCATGAAAAACCAACAGTAACATTAAGCCAGTTGGCAGGCTGACAATGAGGGTGTTCCACTGTTGTTGCATAAATCTGAACGGAAGATCTAAACAACTGTAATCAATTCATGGTCAGACCCTGATAGCAGGAACATAAGATGCAGGTGCAGGATGAGTGTAACTGAATAGTATGAGAAATGCTATAGCTTCATTTCTAAATAGTGAAACAGAAGGAATTGTGCTATTTAGCCTGTGTCATAGCATGCAAACCAAACTTAAAATATTTAAAAAGACCGGCAAATCAATGGTGCTAAATATATTCTATAGCACTATAGTAACACTGGATTCATCTCATATATCATGACAGGTGAAGGGAGAAACTGACTCATGGTCGCAATGCTGCCAATTCCGTGCGTTACTCAGTGAAAGTAAGCCAGAAGTTGCTGCGTTAAGGCGAACCAGCCCACCTTGCACACTGTCTCTCATACCTTCTGATTATTTATGTGGTACTGGTAAATTTGCTGAGCATTGCTAAGTGTATAAATAGCTGTAAGGACATCATTAGAGGCTTCAGCTCATCGGGGGGAGTGGGAAGGGGAAAGAGCTTACTACCACTGCATCAGGAGATCAGATCAACAACAAACAATCCTCCCTGACTCATCAAGATCGAAACAAAAAGCTCGGACATCTCTGCTGACCTCTGTGGCTGCTGGTTCACACCTTTGTGTTGTGTTTACTGCATAATAATTTCCGTGAGATGACTAAATGCAATATTCAGTTATTGTCTTCCCATTGGTTCACTGGCTTTTTAGATGTGGGACACGGTTGAGGACAACAGAGTTTTGCAGCTGTGGTTTTTTTTTTGTCATTTAAATAGCTGCATAACCAGAGCAATAATTAGAGCGTATATTATTTGATGTGAGTGTCTCAGGCAACTTGCATTTTGTCTCAGTGGTCACTGTTTGCACCAGGGCAAGACTTTCTTCCTATCAAAGAAGACACTACAGCCCAGGCATTGTGAATGTCATAGAAAACCATCAGCACAATTTTCTTCTGATCATTATATACTCCCACCACCCCCATTTTATGTGTGTGCTGCAGTGCATCACATTGCATGCCTCTGCTTTGACTTGTCTGTCTGGGGGTCACACTGGCCACCCTGAAGGTACTGGTAGCAGTCTGGATGCCAACTGAGTGGGCAATCTAACGCAACCGTATGCTGGCTGTTAAATCACGCCATGCAGAGGCAGCGGTGTAACGTGGCTGACGGACATGACAACACGGCAAATGCTGCAGTCAAGCTGTCGGTTAAACATGCGGTTTATTAGCGCAGGTACCCCCCACTCCCCACCCCATCGTGATATTTATGATCTACAAATAGAATAGTCAGACTTCAGTCAGATTTTTCACTATGATCAAAGATCAAATATGTGTTGTCTGCATTTGTTTTTTATTGGAAGTTTTATCTCTGCAATATGTGTCCTAGCCTTGAAATGTTTATTTTAGCCTTGTGGCAAGTAAGGCGGAATAATGTGGATGTGGTGTGCGCCTGGCATTTTCACACATAGTTTAGACACTGTTATAGAAATAGCCTGCCTGTAGCATGTTCCTTTTCACTCTTCATTAAGAATTCTAGAGGGTTTCTGAACTGAGAGGTGATAATGTTTCCTTGAACAACACTGGGCTCACACTAAAGACTGAGTGCAAAATGCTCTGAATATAATTTTTTGGTTTTTGAAGTGAATGAAAATGTCTGTCTGTCGGCTGCCCATTGGTAGAGATGCTGCTCAAAGTCAGTGAACAAATGTCCGATGTGACATTTTATCCATTTTGTGACTGTGTGGAGACCGAACCCACGTGTATATTTTTTTCCAATCATCTTCACCCTGTGTGCTAAAGCTCTACGGTCATGAACTGCTGGGGAAAAAAATGCTGTTTTTCCTTGGAAATGGCTGCTAATGAGAAGGCTAGTTTGCTGCTCCATGTTTAGAAATAAACAATAGCCAACAACCCGAACACCTGCAGTTTCATTGTCTAAATAATCTGTGGTCATGTATGATAAAATAGCAGTGTAGGGGTGTTAAAATATTTTATAATATAGAGATGTGTAGGAATCCCACGCTGTGACTTTGCCATAGTGGATTAATTACTCCATCAATTAACATAAAAAATTGCAATAATTTTAAGGATTTTTTTTTTAATTTGCAGTTTTTTTCTTGACCTGCTTTTGAAATGTAAGGATCAGATCCACTTCTTTGTCTTTTTTTTGTATCCATGTGATACATTTGACTCTGGACAGATTAAGCAAGTGTTTTGAGTGTGTCACATTGGGCTGACAGGAACTTATGCCATTTTGTGGGCAGAAAAAAAAGATTGATTGACAATGAAAACAATTATTATTTGGCACACTTCATTTATTGATGATACCAGTTGGGCTTCACGTCATGAAAGCCCTCTGTTTTGACAAATCCTGTAGCACTAGCAGAGACAGAGATACGGCTGGAGGCGGCATATGAGCCTAATAACTTTTGATCTTTGAAGGATGTTTGAAGCAAATCTGTTTTGTTTTTTGTGAAGTCTTTCTTTTGTTCTCTGAAAATCACTCCCCACTACCCGTGTTTCTAATTGGAGAAGAAATGAATAAAATGTAGTGCAGAAAATTCTCTCATGCATCACTGTGGCATTAAATGTACATATGTGGGTCTGATGTGTGTGTGCTGGGTAGCTTGATAAATAGATAGAGAGAACATTAGAATGCAGTCACAGTATGTGAGATCCCAGCTCATGTGATATTTGCAGCTACAATGCATGTGCAGTGTGTTTTAATCTATCCTTTGGTGTTTGTGCTGCAGGGAACATGAACATAAGATGGACGTCTTGCTGAAGTGCGGCATGCGTGAAATTGTGCTTCTCACATCACTGTCTTTGGTCAGTCAGAGATATGGCTGTTGGACGATAGGTAATGGCATTTCAAACGTAAAGGTATTAAAATGTAAAACCTAATGTCCCTGGAGGATATGTTTCAGACTCTTTAATGACATTACAAAGATTATAGTTTTATTTGAATTTTAGTACATCACATCCATGTTAATGAACTCCTGCAAACATGGCACGAAAGAAAAAGGAGACATGCCCCCCATATGTGATGTATGGCCACTAAACATGGTTTGGAAGTTATTCTTAAGGCAGAAGTTAGCATTTTGCTTTATCTTAACGGAAAATAACCTGTGTTCAGCTAAAGTTACTAAAAATAACCACATATATCGTAATAAAGATAGATGCTTTTGCAATTAAACTTTGCAGTGGAGGATCAGAGCTATACCTCTGTTGTTCCAAATGGAAAAAAGAAAGAAAGTAGTCTCTCATCAACAAAACCTTCAATTAACTGTGATAGCGTCATGTGTGCTTTGAATTGTGCGTTGGGGAGAAATAGAATGTGGCTCCTTGAATCTTTTTACCTGACTACAGCTTTTCAGTGAGTCCTACACTCAAAAAATTATACTACATGTTACTTAATTCAATCATTGAAACATTTTTACACTTACAAATATTGAGTAGATATGAAAGTTCTCAAATCTGTTAAAACAAAACCTGAGTCATGAGCAAAATCTAAGTAATTTTTTCTAGTAAGTCTGAACAAATTGATTTGGTTCAGTTACCTACACAAATTGAGTAAATGTAACTGAATTTGGGGGGTCGCACCCCAAAATGAGGGTGGACAGCGCCTTGCTCAAGGGTACCTCAGCAGTGGCTGGGAGGTGAGCTGACAACTCCCATTGTCAGCTCGCACTCTGACGGATGTCGTGGCGGGATTCAAACCACCGATGGCTGGGCAATCTGTCTTCAAGACATGTGCTCTATCGCGGAGCCTGTGCCAGAGTGAATGACCAGTGCCCCAAAATCCTAAAAAGGCAGAATCGGTTCCCTTCTGTTCACTTGATGTTTTTAAGTTGTTAGTTACATCTCCAATAAAATAGAGTTGACTCGTTTAATAATTGCACTCATTAAAACTAACTGATATTCGTGAATATATTCTCAAAAAGGTTGGTGAAACATACACTTATTATTACAAATATTTAAACCGTGTAATCTGTGAGTCAAATAATACTTAATTTTAATTAAGTAAACTTAAATTACATGTGTCTATTTCACACAAATATTCCTGTTGGAGTTTTACTAATTAATTTTGATGTAGTCAAATGAAATACTCTGATGATATCAAAATTTTTGTTGAGCATGCATAACTATATATTACTGTTACATTTACTAGGTCCTTGAATCATTTTTTAGAGTGTAGGAAGTTTGTTTTTACATCCCAGAAATATTCGCACTTAGCCTTCATCCTTTTCCTGCAGAATTTATTTTTGAGTGTGAAACAATTGCACTAAAAATATGAATTTTTAGAGCTGCACTGAAGCACAGCTCATGTGTGGATTTTAAGTCATTATAACATCCAGGTACAGTCATCACAGTATTTAGTTTCTGCTGTTTCCAAACATCTGATGATCTCATTGACAGGCAGATCTCTGCTTTGTGATATGATCTTCGCTGCAGTGGAAGAGGAGCTTTTACCATTAAAGGATTATCTTTAATTTTGTAAGTTTACAACTGATTGGATTATTAATAAATAAATGTCAACAGATTCTATTTCTGACCCGATCACCATACACATATACAGTATGTATGTACTTCCATTGAGGAAATTACCAGAGGAGTAAAATCTATAAATGCAGTCTGACTGAAATCAGTCAAAGGAATGAGGAGGATTCATTTTTCTTCTGTCAGGAATTCAGGGAAATTGTAGCAAAACATGGGAAACAGGGCTCAGCAGAGGGGAAAACCAACTTTCACAAAGTCTCACTGGCTTAATCTTGCTCGGGTCAGTTTAGTTGGATAACATGCTCCTCAATCCATGCCCTAATTATGTTGTGTTCAGCCGCCTGCCTTCTACCAAGCTAATACTACTACATCCACTACATCCATCTACATCCACTACATCTATCCACATGCGCTATAAAACTGTAGTGGATGTGGATAGAACAGTTGTGTTGGCATGCGCCCAATGTATGTATTTGGATCAATAGGATTGATGGATTTGATTCCCACTCAAACGCCTTTGCTGCATGTAAACCCCAACTCTTTTCTCCTAATGTCTTCATGATCTTCTGTTGTCTTATCTAATAAAGGCAAAAAATACCAAAGAAATGTTTGAAAAAAGTAAAACAAAAGAGCAAAGCAGCATGGATGACATGAATGCAAACTCCTAGCTAACCATATGATGTACACACATGCAACAGACCAGCTATGAGGACCACAAATATGCAACAGTGGCTGAAGACATTCAGACCTGACGTGGTGGCAGGAGCTACTTGATGAACTCAAAGCTCCACAGTCACAGCCACTGCTTTCACTGTCGACACAAACTCAAACAAGGCAGTCAGAGACTGCAACATCTCGCGACATCCCTGAATTCAACATTTTACCGTGACCTAACATGCGAATCAAATCTATGACTTCCATACCGGAAGTCATAGGTCGAGGCCTGGATTAACAACGACCACCATCAGTGCTGTTGACCTACAGGGTGCCGGTGGAAATTGGACTACTGTTGGTCGAAGAAGGAGAGGAGGAAAATGCATTCGTTGGAAGAGATAGAAGAGGAAAACCAAGAGTATAGGACTGAGAGAAGTGATGTTGAATGTTGTAACAATGACAAGAAAAGGTAGAGAGTTGGTTGGCATAATGCAGAGGAGGAAGGTAGACATACTGTGTGTCCAGGAGAAGGTAGCAAGGCTAGAAGTTTAGGAGCAGGGTTCAAGTTGTTCTACAATGGTGTAGGTAGGAAGAGAAATGGAACAGGAGTTATCTTAAAGGAGGAGTTTGTAAGAGATGTCCTGGAGGTAAAAAGAGTATCAGATAGAGTGATGAATCTAAAACTAGAAATTAAAGGTGTGATGTTCAAATGTTGTTAGTGGGTATGTTCCACAGGTAGGATGTGAGCTGGAGGAGAAGGAGAAATCCTGATTGGACTTTGATGAAGTGATGCAGAGCATACCTAGAAGTGAGAGAGAGTTGTGGAGAGTTGTGGCAATTACAGAGGAATTAGGCTGATGAGCGATAAATGAAGTTATGGGAAAGAGTAGTTGAAGCTAAACTAAGGGTAGAAGTGAGCATTTGTCAAAGAAAAGTCAGCTTTATTGTCAAATGTACCATACATGCATGACATACAGCACAGATGAAATTGCAGTCCTCTCTGACCCACGGTAGACAGTACAACAGGCAGTACAACACAGACAGACAACAGGCAGAACAACACAGGTAGTACAACATGGGACAACACAGGCAGGACACACAGGCAGAACAACATAGGCAGTACAACACAGGCAGGACAACACATGCAGTACAACACAGGCAGGACAACACAGGCAGTGCAACATGCAGTACAACACAGATCGTACAGCATGACAGTACAGCATGAAGTATAAGACGAAACACAAGGGATGGTTAACATCTCTATACACTATAATCTCATAGGGGAAGTGACATGTGCGCAAACCCTGAGTTGACGGGGGGAGGGAGAGATAGGTAGTCAGGTGCTGGGGGGAGGGCAGGCAGTGTGAGGGTAGAGTTCAATGCTATGGCAGGGGGCAGAGGAGGGAGGGACCGCCTGGTGAAAGAAACTGTCCTTGAGCCTGCTGGTTCTGGCCCGCAGACTCTGCAGTCTCCTACCTGATGGCAGCAGGCTGAAAAGGCTGTGAGAGGGGTGGGTGGGATAACCTGCAATGCTGATGGCTTTGCGGGTGAGGCGGGTGTTATAAATGCCTGTAAGGGAAGGGAGAGAGTCACCAGTGATCTTTTCAGCTGCTCTCACAATGCGCTGCAGGGTCTTGCGGCAGGAAACGGTACAGGCGCCGTACCACCCTGTGATGCAGCTGGTTAAGATGCTCTCGTAGTGCCTCTGTAGAAACTCAGCATGATGGGGGTAGGGCTCTTTCCCTCCTCAGTTTGCAGAGGAAGTAGAGGCGCTGTTGGGCTTTTTTGGCCAGCGATGCGGTGTTGCGGTCCCAGGACAGTTCCTCGGAGATGTGCACACCCAGGAACTCGGTGCTGCTGACCCTTTCCACTGCAGCACCGTTGATGGTTAGTGGAGCATGCTGAGTGCGTGTTCTCCTGAAGTCCACAACAATCTCCTTCGTCTCCTCCATATCCAGATGGAGATTGTTGTCCTTGCACCACATAGCCAGGAGGCCCACCTCATTCCTGTAGGCTGCCTCATTGTTGTTGTGTGTTCATGAGACCCACTACAGTCGTCTGCAAACTTGACGAAGAGGTTGGAGCTGAACAGCAGTATGGTTTCTTGCCAAACAGCAGTATGGTTTCTTGCCAAAAAAGAGTACTACAGATGCAGTATTTGCTTTGAGGATGTTGATAGAGAAGAAGGCCAGAGGGAGCTGCATTGTGTTTTTGTAGATCTGTAGAAAGCTCATGACAGGGTGCCCAGAGAGGAACTGTGGTATTGTATGAGGAAGTCTGGAGTGGCAGAGAAGTATGTGAGAGCGGTGCAGGACATGTATGTCCAGAGGAGAGATTGTGAATATATTGGTAGAAGGATGCTGAGTTTTGAACTGCCAGGCAGGAGGCCTTGAGGAAGACCAAAGAGGAGATTTATGGATGTAGTGAAAGAGAACATGAAGGTAGTTGGTGTGAGAGAAGAGGATGACAAGACAGGGTTAGATGGAGGCAATTTATTCGCTGTGGCGACCCTTGAAGGGAAAAGCCGAAAGGAAAAGAAGAAGACCCTGACCTACACATTTTTGTGCCTCTGGGTTCCTGAAAATGTTGCTTTTTGTTTTGTGATTATATCTCATCAGGTTTCAGAGATTGGACACCTAAAAAGGTGTACAGTGCGCCGTCGTTCCTCATGGCGAATGCGGTCCCGGAACCACATGTGATTTACAAATTCCATGATCGAGCAGAATTCGTTATCTTATTACTGATGGTAATTTAAACGTTCATGAACCCTCCCCATTCTGCTATTAAACCACCTTTTACCACACACTCACCCACACTGTTATCGACTGTTAAAAGAACTTTTGTGTCTCACGGAAGTCAAACACTCACAGAACGTAGAAAACTTCTGGATTTTGTCAACAAATAGAATGTGCGTAGTATCACGTGACTGCCTTCCAAAAATCCACAATGAGGTGAAATTGAGAACGTTGATTCACGAATGTGCGAGGTTGCACTGTAAAAGTGAAAATTTGACCTTGACCTTGCCTCCCTGAATGTAACAGCTTTTGTTTTGTCTTTCTATCTTTTGCACATATCCTGAGATATGTGCAAAAAATGTATACAAGTTGAACTTTGACCTTGACCTAGTTTTCTCAAGGTCATCATCTCATTTTCATCCCTTTTGCAGCCCGATGAATTTGCTTTTTGTTTCATCATCTGCAACAGTTGTGAAGATATTTGGTGGACGAACGGACGAAAACACTGACAATTACAATACAACAACGCTTCGCGGGATGTAAGACTCCGTTTCCGTAATAATGCACATACATTGTGTTATAGAGTCAGTTTAAGTCCTGGATCGTGGGGAACAAATCAGCATAGTTGGTGATCAAGTGATCTTGGTGCATATTACCCTTCTCTGGTGGGGATTATGGAATGTTCTAGTATGTTGCAATTCAATCTTTAGTGCTGGAATTACCCCTCTGGTCAGGTTTACATGTCTACAGGCGGTCTTGGTCACAGTCTTACTTCTCAGTTGTTTGGCATCATTTTAGTTAATTTACATCTCTACACATTTGTACTGGTGTAATTTTGATTGGTACTCTTAAAAGTCTTGAATGTTACTCCACCCTAGATGTTATCAGATGGCTAGCAGCTCTAGCAGCAACCCCAGACAGTGTCATGTTTGCCAGGCTCCCCTGTTAGCCTCGAGTCTTTAGCATTGTTAAAAGTGAAACACATCTATTGAAAATATAAATAAGCATGTAAGGACCCTAACAGGATTATCCTTTTTCTTCAGAGAACCAAAAACACTGCGACTTGCTAGCGCTACACTGCAGTGAAAGAACAAAGCTGCTTGTTTTCATGCCCTCTAAACAGCCCGACTCATCCTGTCTCTTATTACCGTGAGTACCTCTAGAGGCAAGTCTGATAGTATAGCTCCAGTTTTGGGAGGTTGGCGCTCACTGATGCCTGACCTCCCTCTTACTCTCGTCCTTGCCTGAACCTGCCTTGTTGTTGCCATTCTTGGCATCCCAGTTGCACATTTTTGAGAGGCCTGTTATTGTGACCAACCCAATGCCTCATCCCTTGATACTCTGCACCTGTCAGGTGCATGGATTATCTTGATCAAGGGCAAATACTTCCTAACACAGATTTACACAAACACAGCCAGTCTTAGATCTTTGACTTCAACATGTGAAAAATAGAAATGGAAAAAAAAAAAAAACCTTTCATGTTCATCATTGTTGAGGATCAAAATGGGACCTATTTGTTGTTTTACATTTTGTTTTTAGGATTTTAATACACAGAAACACATTGATAATACAAATAAAAGGGATTGATCCAATTCATTATCATGCACAAATACATTTGTAATGCTAAAGTCTGGTCTTTGTGTTGTTACATAAATATCCCATTCTCCCATTTTGACACAAATACTTCCCATTTATGGTTGACATGCTGTTATCCTCTTCATATTGTCCATTCATATGTGCATCTATGTATTTAGAGTTGGTCTCTCTTTTGGAAACGAATTGCTTCTGTGAGTCTTTTTAGAAGCCATCAGCAATATATTCAATAAATATTTCTCTCTTTTAGCCAATCCTGAGGCAAAATTTAAAAAAAAATAGTCTTGTGGCATCTGAAAATATCTTATAAGGCATTATGAAGCTCTCTGCTGAAGTGTTGAATGACAGGATAGTCCCAAAAAACATGATAATGATGTGGATTTACATTTCCACAGTTTCTCCTGCATGCTGAGGAGTTACTACCATTGTAGGATTTCTGACTGGGTGTAATAAAAAACCTTATCAGAGCTTTCTGACCAAACTCTGCATTTTCTGAGCTGGTACATTTCAATTGGTGCATCCATATTTATGTCTTCCTCAGATATGACTATCCCAGCTTCTTTCTACAATTTTATTTAATATACAGTGTTGAATGTTTTAAGATTTAATAGCCTTTATCCATACATTAAATTATTCTCCCCTGTATTTTATATGCCTTTTCACACAATCTGTATCAGCAAGGCTCAATGGTATTTTTTTTTAACCTTTTTTAACATGATGTTG
Organism: Antennarius striatus; assembly: GCF_040054535.1. Taxonomy (NCBI): domain Eukaryota; kingdom Metazoa; phylum Chordata; class Actinopteri; order Lophiiformes; family Antennariidae; genus Antennarius; species Antennarius striatus. Next base: position 10,795,272 of record NC_090781.1, on the reverse strand, counting down.
AATATGAAGGCATCAATAGAGGTCTCGATTTTCAGTCACCCTGACCTTTCATTTTTCTTTTTGCTCTGTCATTATAGTACATGAGACAGGTGTGCCTTTAGCTGTCCAAATCTTAAATCCATTATCTGAATTGTTAAGAATAAAACCTGTGACATGCACACCATTTCAGAATTGCCATATCTTCCTCTAAATTATAACATTCAACATTTTGAAACTAAATTTGCCAAGATGTCGTCGCCAAAAACACTGGTGGCTCTGAGCCACAGTCGCTGTGCATGCAAAGCCTGCATATCACTGACTACTACCAAGCCACACAGTATATTTAAAGAACACTTCAATCAGACTAAAGGATATGAGACAGACTTGTCACGTAGATCACCCGTGAAAAATGGAGACTGGTTATAGCTTCTTTTTGTAGAAAAAAGGTTTAAGCGTGACGTGTTTGAGTTAATTAGCATTGCATATCCTGAGATATGAATATGAGACATGCACATTCTGAAATACTTAGTAATATGTAGCCAACACTGCAAGTGTCTAGCACCATGAAGTGTTTTGTAGTGAGCAGCAAAGGTCAATAACTTGTTATTGATATAATGTAATGAGAGGTGATTGATTGACTGAATACTACAGTACTTGTGTAAGCCTCAATTCTATAAGTTGAGTTGAAGCTTGTCCACAATGCACTGAATTGTGTTTGAATATAATTTTATAATTAGCCTACTGAATTTCCTTCATGATTATTTTTTTTGCTGGTGATAATAATACCAAATGAAATAACAGTGTTGTACAAGGCAACCAGCTTATTGCGTTCTTTACAACATTTGAGTGAAAACCTAAAGTAGCAATGAATATCCATTTAATTTATCCATCACTTTTACAATGTGATATCAGCAAAGGTAATGTGAAAGTGAACCTTTGGTCCAGAGTTAATTACCATATCATATGGGCCGACGACAAACATGAGTTTTTTTATTTACAGCAGAAAATCATGTATAAAGGAGTCAGGTGGATCACATTTCTGCTTGAATGTCTCCTCATTCAAATGAGACTCTTAGCAGAAAATCATTCTCTCAATAGACAACAGAAATATCAATAGGCTGAAATTAAAAACTGAGCAATAACTTTAAGACACTGCTACGACTGATTTTGATTTGCTGCCTTTTGGTTTTTGTGCTTGAAAATAAAATAAATGACTATTTACTTCTCTCTGTAGATTGCCTCAGAGTGAACCTTGTGAGGAGGATCCAAAAGACCACAGTCTTCGGTGAGTTCCCAAATTAACATTAAAACTCTCTTAATATTTGCATAGTTTAACACACACGCACGCACGCACGCACGCACGCACACACACACACACACACACACACACAGTCAAACCCCATCCAGATTTTAAACAAGGGTGGAATTGGATGAAACAAAGTGATAAAAGACAAATGTTTTCAATATTCTGAATACAATATATAGTTCCAAGACACTATCACTCAGTTTTTATTCCAGTGTCTGTGCGCTCAATTATTACTTTATAAGAAAAAACACCATGGTAGTTATTCCGATTGTATTTGCCATCTCTCCTCCTTGCACAAATAGAAGCACAAAACAATACAAGAATACAGCATCTCCTTTTTTCCCGCTCTCTGTCACATGCCGATTTACCACATGTTCACACAGAGAGAGAGAGAAGGAGAGTGAGCTTCTGCAGAGTGACACTGTTAGCTGTCCTCTCACATAGACAGGGTTGGGCTGGCGCCATGACTGTTTTCCTCGAAGCCTGCGCAATGGGAGTCGGCTCCATTATCAGAGTGCTTCACCACCCTGCAGGAAGCCCAGCATCCACGAGTCCTGGAGATTTAATTTCTTATCTCAAAGGTGAAAACAGCCCCTCTGATGAACAGCAGAAAACACCTTGGGCTGCTGTGAACATGGATTGAGAATATATACAATGGATGGTTTACAATAATAAAGACCAGGCATAGCACTGCTGTTCCTCATAGGAATTTTATTTGAATGTTCATGGAAAGGAAGCACTACCATTAAAGATGAATCAAACAGGGGTTTTTTTGGGTGAATGTCAATTGTATGCTTAACATTCTATAACAGACCCCATTGTGTGCTCAGTCTGTGGCAAGTCAATTGCACATCAATTCTTAAAGGACAGAGTAGTTTGGTATTTCTTAAGATGTGTTTTGGTAAAATACATATGAACTTTGATCATTGATGTAGATTTGCTAACTTTTTGACAACCTGCAAAATATGTCTTTCTTTCTCCATTTGGCAATATGTCAAAGTCCACTGGAAAATTTGCCTTGTTGTGACTTTTCCTTACCTGACAGCTTCATCAATGCCATGAACTAGTGCTGCTGTGGTACCTGCACCTCAGATTTACCAAGAACTGAAGAAAAAGTTATGCTGCACCTTTTGGTAGTGGAGCTATCTCTGCTATAATATGTTAAGAGTAATTTATTACCATCAGTGTGCTTTCAAGATCTACCTCTAAAGCTTTACCTTTCCTTGAAGGATGTTACTTTAAACATAATTTTCAGTAAATAACTTTGCTGTAAAGACTTTGTCTACCAAGGCCAAACAATATTGTCTCGTTATCCTGCATGACGCATCACCCCCCCTCCCATCCCTCCAGACACACACACACACACACACACACACACACACACACACACACACACACACACACACTCACACACACACACTCTCTTAATTGCTTAAAAAGCTTTAAATTTCTTTCTGACTGGTAAACATTCCCGTAGCCATCCTGTAGTTTTTGTGTCATCCTGCTAACAGCCATCCAACTAACCCTGTTAGTGGGATGTAATGAATGCAGAACACCGTGTTGTAAAAACACACAACGTACACTGCGTGTGTTGTATGTATGCTGGTACAACGGCAAATACAATTAACAGTATGACACAAATGCATAAGAGGGAGAGAGACTGAGCTTCTCTCATACTGTAATTTTCCAGTGACAAAGGTTTGCATTGTGTGATGCTGTGAGACAACATTATGAGTTTTTTTTTTTTTGAGATGGTGTTCCTGCTGCTTTTCTGCAAAGGGTGATTGTGTGGCTTCAGAATTGCACGAGGAACCTCATTGGAAATTGTGTAGAAATGGAAAACTCAGAATAGATAGCTTGAGCAAGAATGAAGCCAAAATAAATTACTAAATTCATTTGCCACTTCTATGCCCTGTAATAGCCGTGACTGGAGGCATTATGTTTTCAGTGTGCCCATCTGTATTTGTTATTCTTGTTAACACCTTGAGGGACTTTTGCCAGTTTGGCACAGACATCCATTTGGAACATTGCCTGCACTGATGATACGTTTGTGTTCAAAGGTCAGGGTGACTGCAACTTCACAAAATATAGAGCATTGATACAAAACTGGAGCCAAAACTGTGACAAAATTTCAAAGAAATGTCTGATAGGATAAAATTTGATGACATTTTAGAAAGGTCAAGTTCAGTCTGTGATAATAATGTGCTACAAACAGAGTTTTGTGGTCATTATTCAATGCTATAACTCAGGGTTTGTTCAGTTACTGAATAGTGACACTAATCTTGGGCGTTCACCTTGAAAATTTGGTTGTTTGGATTGTCTGTGCAGCTCAGTGAGAAACATGTCTGAAGCACCCGTGTTCATGTGTCTCATATTGGTACGTCTCACCCCCTCCATGCCATATATCTTATTTTATCTCATCTCATCTCATCTCACCTTATGTGTAGTTGCTATCATACAGCTTGATTTAGACCTTTATGTCATTGTTCGTATTATAATGATACAAACAATACAATACAATACAAGCGACTGCCTTGATCGTTCCACCTGGAAACAGAGGACGGCATTTGAAGATTAGTGGAATAAATGTGAGTGAATGAGTATATTTGGTGAGATGGGTTGAGGGGCTTCCTCATGAGAATCTTTGAAAGAGATTCATGAAAATGTTTTTCTTTATGCCACTTGAGCAGAGGAATTTATGGTGTGGTATCAAATTAACACGACTACTATAGATTATTACTTATTTATATATTCAAATCATGTTCTCTTTTTGGGGAGAGCAGTTTGTATAGATTTCCTTTTAAATGCATATTGAATAGAAGGAGCTTAATTTAGAGTTTTTGCAGATTCATAACTCCACAGTACATGCCATGCATTTTTAAGATGCATTCCTCATCAGTTTAAAGCATTCTCATTTGTGGAGTCTATTGTAATGAGGAAAACATTTAAACACAATATGGCGTACAAAAAAATTGATAAAATTGTTCATATATCTCTATAAATGCAAATAAAATAATTGAAATTGTTGTGAAATGTTATGGTATTGTCTGCGTTCACGGTGCATTTTAGTATGGAGCAGGTGTCCATTTGGTTTTCTTCAGTAACTACACATTTGTTGGTTTGCTGTCTGAATGCCTGTTACTGCGATGCTGTTCCACTCACCTCTGACTACTTCCCACAGATAGTTATTGCCTCCCAATCCTCTACCCACCTGTTTGGCCTCAATATGAACATATATAGTCTCTATGATATTTAGACATACTGACTGACCCGGCTAAAACATCACAGAAAGAGAATGCTGTTTAAACCATTCTTGTTTTTGTTGTGTGTGTTGGTGTGTAATCTCACGCCAGAAATGTCATGTGTCTTCTAATTCCACTTTTTTTTTTCTTTAATTTGTTTTGTATTATCGTCTATTAGTGTGTTGCATTAGAGGAGTTTTGGGATTAGAACAGCTCACCAACACCAGCTCACATAAATATAGCGTAATTCCATAATACTTGTATTATGGAATTATGTATTTGTCACTCAGGTCTGAACACAGACCTGCTATAAATCAAATTGTCACACTATTTGTGTTTTAATTTGTGCTCGGAGGTGTGATATGGAACTTTTAAAGCTTTAGCTAAAGGTAAATGAAACTTGACTGTTAATGATAAAAAAAACATCAAGGTGTTATTGTCTTAAAGATTATTTTTAATTAATTCTACTGTCACCTCAATTTGCTTTTGTTCAATAAAAAGAGTAATTTACTAAATATTATGAAGGAAACCTATCAAATTTTCTTTCAGAGTATGTGTTAAATGTTATAAAGAAGTTTATCAAATCAAATGAGTTTATCAAATCAAATCATTGATGTGGTTTTAAACTGCCGACTGGCAGCCACAGTATGAATGCAAAGATAATAAAACTTTAGTTTTTATTTAGTATGTGTTGACAAGAATGCAAGATTGCAGTAAAAAAGAACTAACAATTTAATGACATTAATACTGCTTGCACCACGAAATGCTGCTAAAATGCTTGTTTAACAACTCTTCTTCCCTGAAGTCTTCACAAGCATTGCCGCAGGTGATAAACCTACCTATACCCTGAGTTTTCTGTATAAATTAAAACAATAATGTTTACTAATAATGAACCAGCCATAAGCAAGATATTCCATTAATGATTGATTAAAATCAACAAAAGCTAAGGGAATTTTTTTTTCATTACAATCATTTCTCTAGTAATTAACAACATTTATTACTCTGCGTGTGTGTGTGTTTGTGTGTGTGTGTGTGTGTGTGTGTGCGTGCGTGCGTGCGTGTGTGTGTAAGACTGTTTTTGGTTCCCACAGACTTGTGCTGCTGGGTTCCATGTTCTGATGTTAGTTTTTTTGTTGTTGTTGCGTTATCGGGTATAGAAAGAAAAGACAAAGGCAGAATGACTTATCTCTCATTATTCACACTCTTTGAACACACACCGTTGTTTTGCTGTCTGTTGTTGGCATCTGCTGCTTACCTCAGAAGTCATTAATACAGAATCATCCCTTCTTTTTTCCTATGTCAGTGTGAAAAATGGCCATGGCAAAAATGAACTGTGTCACTTCAGGTCAAGTTGAACAGCAGCTGCATTTCACACACAAATGGATCCTGATTTTTGTGAAATACTGTATATATAAACATTTGTGAGTTAATCTTTTTCACTGGAGTCAAACAAAAATGCAACAAAATTGTTGTTTGTAAAATATACTCTATAGCATCGCACTGTATGCTGTGTTTATCATGGACAAGGCTGTCACCCAAATATAATGAGCACATCATATATTCATCCATTTATCCATCCATCCACCCATCCATAAACACACACACACATACACACACACACACACACACACACACACACACACACACACACACACACACACACACACACACACACACACACACACACACACACACACTGCCTGGCCAAAAAAAAAGTCGCCATCCAGAAAAGTCACACCCTCTCATATTTTGTTGGACTGCATTTAGCTTTGATCACAGCATGCATTAACTGGGATGTTGATTTGATGAGTTAATGCATGGCTTTACATAGTGGTCAGACCCCATCATCATACATGCAAGATCTTGATGAAAAATATGGAAAAATATTGCATCACTGGATGGAAATAACTCTTGTGATATTGCATTAACTCATCAAAACAACATCCCAGTTAATGCATGCTGCAATCAAAGCTAAATGCAGTCCAACAAAATATGAGAGGGTGTGACTTTTTTGGATGGCGACTTTTTTTTTGACCAGGCAGTGTACATACATACACACGCACACCCACACAGACACACCTGGACACATGTACGCACACATACATACATACATACATACATACATACATACATACATACTATATATACATACATAATGGGGATTATTTTTCAATGTAGAGTTCATCCTAATGTAGGTAAATCCCTTTCAGCTTCAGTTAATTGTTTCTTGACATTTTGAGAGCAGTACTCCATCAAAAGGTAAATATTTCTCATTCAATTAAAAATGTGTCACCACCTGGGGTTTCACCTTGGTATATCATGTGACAATCCACAGGATAGCACTTTATTAAAGAGAACAGACTTTAAGCACTTAAAAGGTTGAAATAGAGGTAAAAATATCTGCTTGATTGACAGATTGTGATCTAGAAGTGAAAAAACATTCCTCTCGGTCCTTACCCATATGTGCTACGCAGATACAGCATGACACATAACAGCAGATGTCTGACTGACCACAAAGAACAATTGAACATTATCCTTGTGTTAAAAGACTACAATGAAAAAAAGAATAAAAATATTATTTAACACAAGATATGAAATAAATGTACACATGTGGTATTGTGTGGTATTATGTTATATTATGACATCTATATAGTACATATGATTATTTGTCTTGTCATAGTAACTACAGGAACATGTGTTTTGAGATGATCTTACTTCAAAAAAAAATCTGTTTGTTTTATGAGAGTATCAGCGTCCTCTTATTAAAATGTGAGGTGAAAATCTGATGTAAATTTTTTTCTTCTTCTGATTCTGCTTCAGCTGCAGTCTGCGTTTGCTCAGTTTTAGTTGGCCCACCTCTGAGAGAGGTGTTTCTAAAATTAGAAACACTGCTGACAGCCATTTTCAGGTGAGATAAGATGCAGGGCTCTCAAAAAAGGAAAAAAAAAAAAAAAGCAAACACAATACAAAAGAAAAACCATCATATCACGATAAAAAAAGTGATTGTTAAAATGCAATGCAAAGAGTATTTGGAAATAATGAACAATCACTTCAAAAGCAGCTCAGTAGCTAATAAATTAGCTACATTTTCTAACGATGCGTTTTCCTGGATGCAAAAGTGCTGAATTATCTATTTGTTACAGTCTACAACAGGGATGTCAAAGTCAAATAAACGGAGGGCCAAAAAAACCCAAATTTGCCACAAGCCGAGGGCCGGACTGGTTGAATGCTTATTAAAATATGTTGAAATGAACTTAGTCTATTGAACCAAGAGCTAACACCGTGTATATTATTTAATGATTAAATAAATACAGCAATATTTTGTTATGGCTCTGTCAGTAACTTCAAGGAGAAACCTTTTCAACAGGCAAACAGCAAAAAAGTTAATGTCCTTCAAAAACATAAATATGTTCCTTAATATCAAGATAAATGCATAGATGAAACTGCATGCATTATAAATGGAAAATACATTATTATACATGCATTATTGCATGCACAATAATAATAATGTGCATACACAATGATAATGCATTCTTGTAGAAAAAAAAAAGTTAAAAAAAATTGTGCTGCTCTAAGATCCGACCAATCGCTGCTTTCAAATAGTAAAATAAAATTTAAAAAAATCAAATCAGTTGCATTCTTTCTCATGGTTCTTATTTGCAATTTTACCTGAGTCCATTCAACTGAAATAAATATGAATGAATAAAATAAAACACAAAAATCTATGGCTCACAAAATAATACTTCCTTCAAAGAGACATCATGTCTTAAATGTAAAAATTTAACTGAATTTAAAACTGAAAATATGGTACTGGTCTGTGATACTCACTTTTCAGAGGCTGACTGTGATATTTGATGGTGTCTCATCTTTTGTACAAATTCATTAATGTCCTGAGATGAGGAAATCCTCAGGATTGAGTGAAGGTGTTTATCAGTCAGACGGCTCCTGTGTGACGTTTTGTTCAGCTTAATCAGAGAGAACAGTTGTTCACACAGGTCTGTCTTACAAAACATAGACAGCGTCCGAGCAGCTTGGCTGCACAGCTGGGGCACTGTGTCGGGGATGAAACATGTAAACTTTGCAGAAGACACACAGGTTTACCTTTTACCTCTTTGAACTTAAATTCTGACTCTCACCTGGCTTGAAACCTGGCTCCCAGCATACACCTTACTTTTAGCCAGTTTTGAGGAGAGGAGTGGCTAAATTCAACCTCGCTCTGACTGCTGATAAACATCCATCCATGCATTGTCATGACCGATTCATCCGCTGTCGCAGGGAGCTGGAGCATATCCCAGCTGCCTTAGGGCGTCAGGCCAGGGAACCGCGGAACCACACAGAGACACAGACAACCACACACACACTCATTCCTACAGTCAATTTGGGACCGGTCAATTAACCTGAAGAGAATGTTTTTGGAGGTGGGAAGAAGCTGTAGAACTTGGAGAGAACCCACGCAGACACATGGGAGAGAACCCATGAACATGCAAACTCCACATGGAGCGGGACGCGAACCTGGAACCGCCTTGCTGGGTGGTGACAGGGCTACCCACCACGCCACTGTGAAGCCCTGCTGATAAACATTGAAACCCAAAGTCGCTTGCTACCGTTGCGCTGTGGGGAATGTCATTTTGGTGCGTGCAAAACACCAGCGGGCCGATGTGGCTTGCGGGCCGGTTCTAATAGTAATTAAAAATCATCCGGTGGGCCATAAACAATTGACCGCGGGCCAGATCCTGCCCGTGGGCCTTGACTTGACATCTGTGGTCTAGAAAAATTTAATTGATGTTCTAAAATGCAGGCTTTGGTGAATCAACTGTGACCAGATGGCATCATGGGATGTCAAACACTCCATATTCATGATTTACATCTTTTCCAACTCTTATACCATTCTTCATCTGGGTTTTACATTCAGCTGTAATTCAGCATTTGTTTTTTATGTTGTATAGTGTTATATTATATCAATTTCCTGTAAGGTTTTGTGAAAGGCTTAGATCTGTCCTGGTGATAAACATCCTCTGTGAATTTAATTATACAATTTGACCCTACTTTGGGGTCACTTTCACATGTAATAGTCTCTTTCTTATAGGAATCTAAATCAGTCTTGTTCTTCCTGACCACATTTCACCCACACGTCTTGGAAGTTCATATCAGCTCCATACATTAAAACTGAACAGGACATGCAGTGATAATGCAGTCATTCAGTATCAAATCAAATCAAATCAAATCAACGCTCTTTCATGTTATAAGTCCATCAAGTGTTGGGACTTTGCCAATGGAAACTGATTGGTCAGTTCAGGATTTAGAAATGGTTGTGAAGCTGACATCCTTACAGATATTTTGGAAATCAAATCAAGTTGTTAGTTATGGGAAACCAGAAGACTTTAGTTTATGATAGCCAATGTATTACCGATGCTATTACTAGAATAAACAGCTTTAGAAACAGCTACAAAAAAACTAATGGTCTGATATTTAATGTGCCAACCTGTTATATTTAAAATCTTTTGAAAAATCTGTCTGTATGTCTGTCTGTCTAATTTTAGTACTAAACAACTGCATTTATTTGCATTTTTATAATTGTTAGAATCTACACTCTTTTCTAATTAACACCAGCTCTTATGTAAATGTATCAGATTTGGCAAACGTCTAGTTTAAAAATGAATTCTAAAAAACAGTGTGAAATAAGGTGAGATATACAGCCAAGAGCTAGAACGATCATTTAAGATAAACATTCAGCAGACTGTTGCACCAAAAGAGTAAATATCATAAAGTATTGCAATACTGTTGTGTGGTGCAATTTCAGTGGCAATCACGATGACTTAAAACGGCCCCCGGTGGTTGCTTCCTGTTGGTTGTACCTGCTGATAGTGGCTTCTTCATCTCTGTTTCTCTCAGTCCAACAACGACGACTCAGATAGTAATTACATCCCACTTCAAAGCGGTGATGTATTGTAATTGTCAGCGATTGTGTGTTCGTCCATTCTTTCGTTCGTTCATTCGTTTGTTTGTCCACTATGCACTAGTCTATGCACTAGTTAGGTACTAGTTTTAGGGTACCCTGACCTACCCTGAACGTAGGTCAGGGTAAGGATGTTGCAGTCTCTGACTGCCTTGGTTCTTGTTTTCGATTGCAGTCGCTGACAGGGAATCTTTGAATCAAAACCACAGAGAGAGATCGTGTTTTGGTTGGTACGCTGATAAAAATAAGACAGCGTTTTCCTCTAGTTTCACATGACTCACGTGGTTTCAATTGTATATTCTTTTCTTTCCTATTGGAGCTGCTGAAGCTGCTGGTAAAGATTTGGTAAGAAAAGGCAAAGAGCCACTCCATACACGCCGTGTTAAATAGCTCACGCTGTGAGTTCCTCTGCTATCTAAGTGTGAGACTTAGTGAGATGTTCTAGACTACAGGAAGATGACAGTTGTTCAGCTAAAATTTAGCATTCTACTCTCTGATCTACCCACCAAAGCTTTCTTTTTTTTTTTTTAAATTTTGTAAGTGCCTCAGGAAGCTCAAACAGCTACACCAATTATGAGTGTGTGTCAGCAGTTTGATAGATCAAATAAAATAAATCTAATGCGGATGAAAATGTGGAGAACGAACATGACAGAGTGAGACAAAGCATAACAGAAAGTCATAAGAGGCAGCATGTTCCCTTTGTTTGAAATAAACCTCCCCTGATCGTGCAGCACAACAAGCAGGGCTATAAATTATGCAGGTGCTCCCTCAACGGCCGCCCATTTAGAGCCGCTCACTTGCATCTGACTGGACGCATTCGTCTGCCCTATTCCTTGGTGATCTGTCTGTTATTTTAAAAATGGCAGCAAAATGCATGTGACCTCGTAGTAGGACTCTGCCTTCACCCTCGTGTTTAATTTATTCATTGCCCTCTGCCTGTGCCGAAAAATAGCCACCAAGCCTGTGATCGTAAATAGCGCAGGATATCAAAATGATTATGAAAGGAAAGGAACATGGAGGATTATTACAGTTACGTGGAAATAACAAGGTGAAATACAGCTCCTTCTTCATTACATTTTGAGCACCGTAAAGAAAAAGGTGAGAGCAGAATAACAGAAGGTAGTGGTCATAGATGATAACACCATTAACTGTATTGTAGTGCACAAAGTACATCTCTTTCCAGTCGGCGCAGTATGTCTTTTTCCTCCTCTGTTGTTCATTCATGCTGATGTGAGGTTTGCTGTAGTGACTGCCAGCAAAAAGGGAGGATGGTTGAATGCGCTCTCTGTGAAGCCTTTCTTTGGGGCTTTAACACTTGCATCTCCACAACTGAATGTCTGCACTTTTTTAGGGTACAGTCAGGTTTCTCACACGTGTGACACTAGAAAATGGTGCACAGCAATGCAGTCCTCCATTGTATCTGGCTGCTTCATGAAATTGTGGCACTCTCTGCAGATTTGAGTCATATGTGCAATTTTTTTAGAACAAATTATCAATCAGTTAACAGCATGAAGAGCCTAGGTTTGTATTTTAAGTCTAGTTCTATATTTTAATGCTCATTGCCACCACGCTGAAAATAAAAGGTCATTTCCTTTTGTTTTCAAATTATGGAGCGAGTGTTATTTTTGTCAATTTAAATGAAGCAGAAGGAAACTTTTCAGATTTATTTTTTTAACATATGTTTATACACACACACACACACACACACACACATATATATATATATATATATATATATATATATATATATATATATATATATATATATGTTGTGGTCATGGCTACTACTGAGATATGAATTATGAGTTAGTCATTGGTTAAACTGGCAGTCACTGTTCACTGGGACTTGGCTCGCTTATCCTCAGCAGCTTAGACTGAAATATGTTCATCAGCGTTGGAACAGGAAGTGTAGGGACTGGATGAAATGCAATCGACTCAAAGACAATCCGTGCCCTCGGGTTCTTCTGACCACCCAGTGGAGCCTCATTCCACCACAAGCACTGTGGCTGGCCAGGAAGACAAGTCAGAGTAAAGGTCTTCCTTTGTTTGTGATTCAACAAGGGATGATAATCATTTAACAGGATATATAAACTGACCCTCATTCTTTTAGACATTAAGAGTTCATGGAGTCCATTAAGGTTCGACTATGCATGGCGTTTCTGCTAATCAGCCATATGTTGCTATTGGCCTGTAATTATTTTTTTTTTTTTATTCAAAATGTTAATAATGTCTAAAAAATTACTCTTCCCAAAGGACTGAATCTTTTTGGCTTGAGGCTAACATATAGCCCATGAGTTAAAAAGATGCTATAAAAGCTTTGCTTTGCTTCATATCCTAATCTTGTATAAGTACACATCAACTAATGCATCCTGCAAAAACTCTGTACTAAAGACAGAGAAATATAAAAGCTTTCAGTAACAATTTGTTGGGTTATATTGGTAAATTTATCAACTTGGTGTTTTATATCTGACACCAACTTTAAACATAGATTAAAACAAGAGTATATTTTAGTAGGAAATGTAATATAACTCAATGTATTAAAAATATCTCAAAAAACAGGAATGTTTTGTTGGAATTGCAGCCATTCAGTAAGTGACACTATAGAATATATAGGTAATAATAGGTTTTGTTACTTGTCAGTTTAATTGTTCTTTAGCCAATTTCCTGTTACAAGAGAGTGGACTCGACATCAAATTATGTCTGTAAAGTCCCTTGATAACTGCATGCATTCAAAGAAATTGGTTATGAACTCTTATAATCACTTTAATCCTACCTGAAAATCTCTCTTGAGTCCAAAGCACAAAATTATACAACTCAAAGATTTGAGCAGGATAACTAATACTGTCTCATAGTTATTGCAGGAATATGTTCCAAGAAAAGCAAATCAAATTCAATAAAATTTAATGAAAGTATTCAGGGGCAGCAGTGGGAAGCGCTGTCGCTTCACAGCAAGAAGGTTCTAGGTTTGAGTCCTTTTCTGTGCGGAGTTTGTACGTTCTTCTCCTTGTCTACGTGAGTTTTCTCCTGGCTCGATTTAGCTGAACTGATAAGTTCTAAATTGCCCGTAGGTGTGAGTGTCTTGTTTGTCTTTCGTGTGGTTCTGCAAAGTGCTGGTGACGTTTCCGGAGTGTACCCCACCTCTTGCCGGTAGTCAGTTGGAATAGGCTCCAGGAACACCCACGACCGCAAAGCAGAAAAGCAACTGAAGATGAGATGATTATGGTCATGTTCAGGGGTTGGTATCGGCCCATGGGTCTAATCTGGACAGGGAGATACTTTTTTTGTACTTTTTGATGTAATATTGTGCATAAATATACACAGCACTATATAGATAGCTTTTGTTATCAAAAGAACTTTGACAGCTAACATGGGTTGTTGTGTATGTTGTTACGGTATGTCCAGGAAGCAAAGCATAAAGGCCGTGGCATGCATAATGGATGAGATGAACAAAAACAAGAAAAGATGCTACTTCTTCTGAGATGAATGTAGAGAAAAGTATTTAAAATTCACCGATGTCTAAAAAGTGGAAATACAGTAGCATTCGCTCAGTCTTTCAAAAGAAAGTTTTAAAAATGTATCATCGAGAGGCAAAGAAGTTTTAATGATGATGAGTTCAGACATAAACTGATTGAAACTTCGTTGACAACCTGAGATTGGAATAGCAGCTCCTTCCTCTGTAAGAATGTCTTTCTGGCCAAAAGTGGCTTCATATTTTCACAAGAGGCCAAATGAATAGTAGTGGGCAGATCTTGGATCTGTGGACGGAATAATCTGACCTGCAAGTAAATATGATGCTGATATAGCAAGGTGAATTATTTCACATTGGGCTTTTAGGAGGGACAATGCATGTGAATATACCTGGGCGTGTTTGCCGCTGCGGCGGATATAGCGGTGGTAATCTGAAGATGACTGACTGACATGTGATTGATGATATCTAATTTCAGCTTGAAACTGAGAGGCTCTGTGTTTATCTTTCAGATGTTGGTTTTTGTTAACTTTACCGTTGACAGTGTTTTTATGAACTGAAAATCTATGACAGAAATTTGCTGGTGGTCATGGCAATTTTTTACATATCATAGCTATGTACTACACATACACACAAACACACACATACACACCTACACACGTACAGACACACACACACACACACACACACGTACACACACACACACACACACACACACACACACACACACACACACACACACACACACACACTTATAAGGTATTCTGGCTTGTTTGAGTTTATTAATAATTTATAATGTTTCCCCAATCGGCCTGCAGGGCTGTAGGTATCTATTAGTTCAGACCTCTGCAGAGGAACAGTGTCGACTCACTGGATTACTCATTAATCAACATTTGGGGTTTTTTTTTTCTTTTTAACTTCTGTAAAGGTCGTGAGATCACGGTTGGAGTTTCTGTATCACAGTGAATGACCATAAGTCATGCACCCTTGTCCAGATTCGGATGTGAATGCCATCACGAAACAGAGCAGCTGCGCATCAGGCTGACATTCCGATTTAATTCTAAGACTGCTCTTCTTCCCTTCTGTCTTCTCTTTTTGGCAAATAAATTGAAGTGAGCTGACCTTTCATCTCGTTGGCACACCAAACCTGAGTGTTTAAGCTTCAGCAACCAGACATGTTGACTTCAATTAATCAGATGAATACTATTAGAGCAGGAGACATGAACGACACGGTTCACTGCACCATCCACACATTTTACTCATCATTTCTCCAAGGCATTACTTTATGACTTTTCCTCAGTGGACTGAGCTGATCAGTGGATCTGTCTTACATTCACACACCAGTCAGCAAAAACTCAGGTCTGTGTTCTGCTAGCTTGGCATTACTGTGTATACGGTAGCTCCAAGGGGTGGGTTAAGCTTTTAAAATGGAAAATTATGAATCAGGGCGATGCAGCAAAGTTTGCACCAGAATATTTTTGGACTTGTTCAAGTACTTCATGAAAAAATGTACATTATTAAATCATCAAACCAAAGAAAATGAGCTTCATTTAAGCCAAATCACACAGCTCTTAGACCCTCTTTCATGTCTGAATATTTTAAACCTGCCAATTTCAATAGTCCTCTGGAAGAAAATTAGCCAAGACAAGTTTCAATAATCAGTCAATCAATTAAATAACTTCTCAAGACAAGACAAAAATATTCTCTTCTTTTGGTTTGTACTATGTTAGGATTTACTGCTTTTCTTCATTGTATATAATGTACATGCAAACTGAATGCTTTTGGTGTTGCTTTGACAGTTAAAATTACATTTGAATTTACTAGATTCAT
Organism: Antennarius striatus; assembly: GCF_040054535.1. NCBI lineage: Eukaryota > Metazoa > Chordata > Actinopteri > Lophiiformes > Antennariidae > Antennarius > Antennarius striatus. The sequence goes on along the minus strand of NC_090781.1, from coordinate 10,779,493 downwards.
TTTATAAATTAAAGGAATGAACTCTGATCCTAACCTTAACCTTAACACTGGTGCAAAAAATAATATTCATTCATTCATTCATTCATTCATTCATTCATTTTAAACTGCTTCATCTGCTTGCGTGGGTCATAGTGACAGTATTTTGAAAATATAGTTGTTTTGAATACTTTTAAATGCAATGTTTACATTACTTACATCTTATATATAATATATTATTGTTTAGATATTTAATTGCAGTCATTCAAGTCTTGGAATTATCAAGTATACTTTAACATGTGGATTAGATCATGTTGAATTGATTGAACCACAAACCCTGCTCTAAATCGACAGCCTGCCCTGCCACAGCAAGGCCCTAATTCAGCATAATTAATATAAAAATCATTAAGTCAATCAATTCAAGTCATTTAGGTATCCAGAATTAGTTGCAAAGTGAATTATTTAAGACAGGGTGAAATGAGAGAGTCAGCATGGAAGTAGAAGTTAATTATACTGTATAGTGTGTCCTTTACAAATTTTGTTTTTGAAGGTATTTATATTTTATACATTAACACTCCTCTCCGAGTTCGGGAAAAGTCACATATTAGCAAAACCACTGAAGCTCTTCTAAATCACCACATTAGGGGTAATATGGTCTTTGCTTCTAGCTGACTGACCTCTGATATCCAACTAGTCCTAATGAGAATTAAATGAAATAAAATCATACATTTCTTAAGGTCGGAGAAGACCATATTTTATTCAACATTTTTACTGGAGGAAGCTCTGGGGCTATGTACCAATGACGGTGACCCAGTTCAGAAATATTTTTCAAGTCTGGTCATGTTGTATTGACTTTTCACATTAATTTTTATACGTGTGAACAGACAGACATCACAACATCACTTTTAGAACGACTGTGCTGATGACAAAAGCTGAAATATCAATTAGTGAGATAGCACTCCAGACATTAATTACTGTTACTGTGGTAACAGTTGTGTGGTGATGGTGCAACAGCTTTCACAGCTTTTAAAATGGTATTTGATTGAATCTTTTTCCCATTTATCTATTTTGATTGAATAATTTTCCCATTTATCTATTGAATTTGTAACCCCACCTCTCAGTTTGTATTTCAGTGGTCCACCAAATTTGACTTCACTTGCTATTACTGACAAAATTATATTGTGAGAGTTGGTCAGTGAGAGCAAAGAAATATTCACAAATTGGAATTGAAATCATATAAATATGTTCCATATCAAATGAAAAAACATGATGATGATGATGATGACGCAAAACATGTTAGAAATGTTTTAAAGCCTTAAAACAATGAGAGTTCAGCAGGGAAAAATAAAGTAATGAGTTTGCAAATGTGACTACTACTATTCATTACCACGTATCAGAAACAGAGTCAGAATACTTTATTGATCCCGAGGGGAAAATTTCTTATGGACATCAGTAAGGAAATACTGCTCCCCCAACAACGGCAGAATCCTCTAGGTGGATGGTTATCTCCCTTCACTGGCTGGAATTGCAACGAAAAATAACAAGAATAAAGAAAGAGAAATAAAGTTATTACTGTATTGTAATCAGCAACATGTTGCACAACTTGATGTTGACGGACTCCACCAATGGTAGAATGGATTTCAATATGAACATTTTTAAGAACATTTTACTTTTCCTCTGTAAACCTGCGAAAGCCTGGTGTAGAACGGCATTTATCTCTCACACTCTAAGCTCTGGATATTATTCATGAAAATGCAGAGCAAATATGGAGTGCCTATTTTAACATTTTATAGAGTCCCAGTAGCTCACCAGAGGTAACTTGTTCCGCCCCACACAACTCCCTATCCATTATAGATGGCTGGTTCAGCCAAGCCAACAGTATACATATGTTTACAACTGTCAAATGCACTAAGAGAACCCAGTGAGTCCTGAAAAAACAACTATCCATCTGAGCCGGATGGATCCTGAAGACCTTGTAACATTATCTCATAAGTATATCAATAATAAATACAGGGATAAATTTGCCCTTGTGCATAAATCAAACAGCAACCAATATAGCTTGAGGAACAAGCCTTTTATTAAAGGGCCCTATAGAAATTCACTATTAATTCCATCTTATCTTGATATATAAATTTTCTGCAAAATTTTATTTAAACATTTCCTTTACTTTTTAATATAATCCATCCATGCCAGTTTGAGGCAGTTATTTCACTGAGTGAAGCAGAATTCAGGATTACCATGAATAACATGAAAGTCACCCCTTAACTCTTAGCTCGTTTGCGGTATGAAAGATCCCTTTGATTGTGAAGTTCAATGCCATGCAGGCCAGTGAGGTGTTGTGGATTTTTCACTTTTAGGCACATAGCTTCAAATGTGATGTGAATGAAATTGTTGATGCTTTCAGGCTGGTGGTCTCAGTTTTCTTTTTAAGGAGCTGAAGATTTTTTTCGCCTCCTCTTACAAGATGTCGACTGAGGATTTTTAGAAATAACCAAGATTTATTTATTTATTTTAATCTTAAGGTTCCTGTCATTTTTTATGAGATGAGAGAATGTGCTGATATATCTGTGGGCAAATTTCACAAGTAATAGGTTAATGAAAGGAAGCTCTGTCTGGCCTCCTGTCAGCACTGAAACCAACTGACTAAAAGCCCAGAAATCTGATTCTGACTGAATTACGCTCTTTCCTTTTGGGTGAGGGATTGTAATAGTTTAAGTAAATTGTTAATTATTTTTATGTTTTAGGTTTAAACAACAAAGTACTTTGTTTATGGTTTTAGTTATATGGTAGGACTTTTTTTTTCTTTACCCCAAACCACTGACTGTCTCTAATATTCATGTCAGCTTGTGATTCCCCACACATGAACAAAATCACATAATTATTCTTTAGTTTTACCGAGAACAAATTTAGGGTATTGTCTGGTGACATTTTGCAAATGTCCAGTGACTATCCAGCCAGATATTCACATCAACACAATGTCATTATTTCCTGTTCATCGAAATGTTTTCAAGGTAACATTTTGTTGCCTTCACAACACACTGAAAAATGTTAGTGCTATATAGGGTAAAATACCAGGAGAAAAATGATGATCTTGAACACCATGCTGGAGAGGTTTGGGATTTTCTCACCAGGGGAAGAAATTGAAGAGCTGTTGTTTTTTTATCCTGTTTTGTTGCTGTACCACCACCTACACATCATCTCAAAGTGACAGCTATGGCAGCACTCAGGCACATCTCTGACATTATTTGCTGATGGTAAATAAGGAAGAATATCTGGCTATCCAATATGATTCATAGTTAGTCCCAGCTCTTGTTTACAGACAAGTTGTCACATTAATTTAGCAAATTACTCTCGTGCTTGGGGCTTTGTAAAATGGGTTTGCCCTCATCCTTTATTAGGGGAGAGGGTACAGTTAAAATTCAAATCTGTTGACTGCTGATTCATTGATTTCTACAAAAGGATTATAAATAAAAGGTATAAGCACTTAATTGTACAAAGATGTCACCCGGCTACAGCATGACCCTGCTTGAAGGTCTGTTTTTAGCAGGAGCTGCTGATATGTTTTGAACTAAGTCCTTGTAATCTTGAGTGCTCGAATTTGTAAGCAGAGTACAATGTCTATAAATGGATGGCACGTTACTGGGGTGTGGAAATAGTTGCATGAATGTTTTTAAATGAGCCCAAGTAGTCCAATTCAGCATATTGTGCAGAATGGATGCTCAGATGCACTACATATGATTATAAGATGAACAGTTAGGAATTAATGTAAGACTCATAAACATACCCACTCTCTATGATGAATTTTCTTGGAGACCGCAGACCATATGTGTCTGTAGCAGTCAACCATGAAATCACTTTCATGGAGCTGATTTGCATTCTCAGGTCAATGGGGCAGGAGAGGTTGCTGTAAAACCTTCATTTGGTGCATCAGACCTGTCTTACCTTATTATTGCCACACAGAATGATGTAAGAGGTGCTATTACTGAAGTGACTTTTTATTGCCATTCCTTATTGTGACTTTTTTTATTTTTACAGTTTTCAGTTTGAGTTAGTAATGTCAAATATGAATGAATGTGGATGACAAACCAACACAAGTCGAGATCATAGCTCACTGACAACAATAGAAAAAACCTTTTGATGAATTAGGACTTAATAGCAGTTCCTTTAGAATTGAAGTTTGTAGTAATTCCAACTAGACTCCTGCTGTTCAGCTACCTAAGCCCTCATTATGCTGTGTCCCATTAATTTGACAGAAACATCAAACTTCAAGAAACCGCATCATTCATTCTGGTGTTGTCACAGTGTGATTGGTAGGCTTTACAAAACTGAGGAAGGGTTGCATTTCCCATCGACCTACCTGTACTCAGTGTACAGAGCAATCAATCAATATCTTGATGGTGACAATTTCATTAGTTTTGTAGCCCAAAATCTCAGCTCATATTTTGAGAGGTCAAAACATGTTATGTTTATACTTGACGGCATCTTGATTGGTCTGCCTACAACCTGGCCACTGGCTATATAGTTCACATATGCCTTGCTGTGTACTCTGGAGGGTACATATTGCGATTGATAATATTTCATTTTATGTGCTGAGGACTGAAGATAATAAAGAGGGTTATTGCTTTGAAGGAAAAAAAAGTTTCCCAATGCTGAGGTAATAGCTGACAGACCTGATGACAGTTGCAGCAACTGATCAAAACTCACCTATATGATGAATTAACTCCAGATAGTACTTTCATTCACATATTGTTAGAAGCCATAGTGTTACTCTAATACAGTACTACCTTGAGATACAAGATTAATTGGTTTTGTGACTGAGCGCGTAAGTCAAACAACCCGTAACCCAAACAAATTGTCCCTATTTCAAATAAATACAATTATTTTAATCCATTCCAGTCTTCTAAAAAAGCCCCAAACCCCCTAAATTATAAGAAAAAAAACTTCTTATTTTTTACCAACCATTGGACATGCATACTCATCCTTTGCATAATTAATTATATGCAAGTTAATAAACCAATGATAAATATGAAAAAAACCCCCACAAAAGTCTCAAGAACACATGACCTATATCTTTACTCCACGTACTAGAACAAGATCCGGTCTCAGCTGATCTTGTATCCATCCGCCACCACATGGGAAAAAATGAAATCCGGGCTCAGCTGATGTTGAATCCATCCGCTGACTAGCGGTGGTGTGACGAAGCACAGCTCATATCTCTGATTTTTGCTCTTATGTCGAAAAAAAAATATGGACACAGCTATGGCTCTTATCTCAGAAAACTCATATGAGCAGCTTGTATCTCGAGATACGACTGTATAGGAGCACAAGTGATTAATATCACCTTGTGCAACATACTATAAAGTAAAACAATACAATCCCAACTCAGGGTCCACTTGGTAGAGTGTTTAATAATTTTGTTTTATGCTAGATGCACCATTTAACATTAGTCTAATTTAATTTTGCCAGACTCATGACAGAATCAGCGTCTCTTGATTGCTGGGTATGACGATTCCCGAGTGGTGTGCTGCTAGAAGCTAATGTAGCCTAGAGACACTAGTCTCTTAAACAAAGATGGGGAGTGGGCTTCACATATGCAGCAGCAGTCCTAAAGATGTGTCAACTGTAGTTTGTAAATTCTTAACTTGAAGAATAAATGTAATGTTTTCCTACAGAAACTTCCTCCTAAAGGGGTAAAAGATTTGTTATTGTACCCTTCACTTCTGCTCAGGCCTATTATTTTGTATTATAAAGAAACAGCGCTTTCAAAATCACCTCTATTATTCACACTGTCTCGCTGCCATCTTAGACTTAATGATTCATCGTTTGCCAGTTGCTTTGAATTCATTATACATTAGGATGTTTGATGTTTAGTAAGCTATGACCTACAACAAGTTTTTACAACATTTTGGCTGGTCATATCTTAAAAAACATGTCCAATTAGTATTCTCATTTAAATTGGAGCAAAATCAGCTCTAAAAAGTAGCGGTTCATCAATAAACGATTTTGTCAAATGTACAAAGTCAAGAATGAGACCATTGAAATGAATGATTGATGAATGATTCACCACAAACACATAACATATGAAGTATTATGTATAAAACATTGCACATATTTTTTTCACATGCTAATATTGTACAACAAAAGATATGCTTCTTCAGTTCAGTGTATTTCTTCAGACCAAAAGTAGCCTCTTGGATGAGAGGTGAAACGTCTTCAAGGAACTTTTTTAAAGTCCAGTGGATTGAGTTTAACAACTTTGGATAACCATGACCTGAATAAATGAGAACCTTCACAGACACAAAAGATAACCACAAATATGTTGCACTGTGGGTGGCACGGTGGCACAGTGGGTAGCGCTGTCGTCGCACAGCAAGGCGGTTCCCAGCTTAAGTACTGCTCTGTGTGGAGTTTGAATGTTCTCCGTGTCTTCATGAGTTCTCTCCGGGTTCTCCGGCTTCCTCCCACCTCCAAAAATATCACTTCAGATTGGCTGGTATCAAATTGCCCATAGGTGTGAGTGTGTGGGTGCGTGTTCGTCTGGCTTTCTTCATTTGGCTCTGCAGTCCACTGGCTTTGTGCACGGGGTGTCTCCTGCCTGACAACCACAGTCGTTTGAGATAGGCTCCAGCACCCCATGACAGTGGACGAACGCAGGTAGAATAAATGAATGAATGAATGTTGCACTGTGTTCAGTCCTTTTTTGACTGATGAGTTTTAATAGAATTTACTTTGAACCATTGAATCAATAAAACCAGCAAATTTAAGGCCTCATGATGGATGTATTAATTGGAAAGCTATATGCACTGTAGTGGAACTGTAGCCATATCACAAAGAGTCTACTTCTATATCTGTGTATAAGATGAATAAAATCCAATTGATTATTGAGAACTGTAACTTAACCTGCGTTGACACAATAAAGTCTGACTGAAGAGCCTCTCTTCATTACAGGAGATCTGAATGTCTAAAGGATTCTGACCGTCTTATCGCTGAGAATTAGTTATTCGATCCCAAACATATTATTTTGGTCCCAAGCCTTCTTTTGAAAACTTTGTCCTCAGGCATCACTGTATACAATATCGATCTGCTTGGAAATACATATATACACACAATTCATCTTTTCCTGACCTCCAATGCCAAAGGTATGGAGAGGCTGATAAAAAATAATTATACAATCAGACTGCTCCTGCAAGCCATTTTCTTAGAAACAGTTTCATTTCAACTTGGGAGCTCAGTTTGACTCAGTTTGAGTAATTCGGTAAGAGGGGAGCAGTAAGCAGTCTGACAGTGTTTAGGGTTTAGTGGAATATTAGACAAAAAACAGCTACTTCACTTCTGTTGTCTTGTTCCCTATTGACTGCTTGGATGTTTCACTTATTAAATATATTTATGCATTTAAAATTTAGTTCACAATGAGTGGCATTTTTCCGATAAGCTCACCATTTCAAATCAGTGCTGTTCATTCAGGTAGATGTAATTATGCTTTCACAGAACAGCTGAAAATCCATGAATGCATACAATCCTATGATTGATAACTTGCCATGTAGCATATATGGTGCTCCATCAAATCAAGACATTAATCAAACTGTTGATGCGAAGAGTAAATTGCAATCAAGAGGAAGAGGAATAGACGAGTGACATTCTGTTTCCTGTATCAGCTGAGGATGAGTTTGACCTCACAGTAATGGCAGCTATCGGGCTACTCTGCACCTCCGTATAGCAGGGCTCTTTTCCCTGAACGAGTGGCTCCATACATTGTCATGATGACATTGAAAATGCCGTTTCATAAGTGTGTTTCGGCTGCAGCTGCTTTATTGCTTGTTTTTATCTCCAGCACTATGATCACTGCACCTAGAGAAAGAAATTGCTTGGTTTACTTCAGTCAGGCAATTTAAAAACAATTAAAGTCTGTGATAAATACACAGAAACCTCCTCTCATTGCTGTGGTGGAATTAATTCCCCACACTCCTGCCATCTATTAAATGCTTTGGGTCCTCGCTCACGGGGATACAGGCTCAGCAATTGAGATCGCCTGTGTCAAAATCTGGGGGTCTGGTGCACAAAGAACAGTGACCACATTCAAAATGAATGCATTCACTCAAATCTATAATTGATTTGAGCTCCAGGGCTTGTGTCTCAGTAGATGGTCAGCAGAATCTGATGCAACTTAAATGTATGATGCTTTTAACAAAGGCTTCTTTTGCTGCTTATGCAGTTCTGAAGTGTAAGAACAAAAACAAATAATTCAGAATCAAGCTATTTTTTTAACGCGAACATCATAATTTTGTTTTTCATTGAAATGATAATTCAGTGGAGCTGATTATGTAGAGCAAAGCTTGTTGTAGGTATCTGTATTTCCCATGCTAATATAGGTGAATGTCTTGCCTCTGCTATTCTCTATATGTATAGCTAGTGGTGGCAGTGCAGGTATTTTATTCCTATTTTGCAATAAATGTCTTTTTTTTGTCCACAAAATAAATATTGATGCTGATGGCTGTTATGATGAAGGTGAAATTAAGGGTTAGAGTAATTGAAGATTGAAAATTGTCATTATTCATTCAACCTGACTGGTCTCTCATTTTCTGCATTCCACACACATCAGTTGGGTAGAAATGGAAGTGTCAGCTGGCCTTGTTGTCACAACAGAGTAGCAGAGTTGGCAGCGCATGAGGATGACTCTCTACCTAACAATTGGCTTTGTCCTGCCAGCATAGGCAGGAATCACTGTGACGGATAATGACTTGACAGAATTTATCCTTTGGCCAAAGTTGCCTGGTGCTGAGGAATTTTTTTGATCTATGATTTGTCTTCATGTAAAGGCCTGGTGAAAAAGAGTGAGAAATTGGCGAAGTCATGTGGTTTTGAAAGGAGAATGTAGCACAGAAGAGAAGCCTTTGACACAGTGAAGGGGAGCCATGTTGAGAAATAAGTGAGACCAGCCTGTCCTGGCCTGACACCAGGCTCCTCACACTGGCTCAGGTGAGGATTTCATGCTTGTAAATGAAGATAAGGCCAAAAAATCAGTTGGTAGACCATCCTGGACTGGTACAAGACTTCATGTTCAAAACTAATTTACAACTTCACACACCTCTCTGTGGTTTGTCATGCTCAGAAACACTGCATTCACAGCACTCACTGTCACATCGTCTGTCAGAGTGGGCAGCATCGCTGCCAAACATACGTGTGGAAGCATTTAATATGCATGACATGACTGAAATTGATAACACCTACACTCTTCTTTGTTTCTCCCCATTTCTTGGCAGTACTGACTGAAACTTGAAATGAATAGAAAAGGATTGGAATGACATATCAAAAAGCAAAATCTTGCATCATAAATACTTAATGGGCTGGATGGATAGCTGAAGGTGACAAGCCTAAAGGCCCGCTGCGAATACAAAATGATGTACAGTATGAGCTGAAGGATGAACCTGAGTGGAGAATTGTGTTTTTTAATGCATGAAAGCTCTGTAGACAAATGTGAGCGATATGGTAATCTCTCCTGGTTATGCGCTGCTGTGCTGCAGGCAGGGCTGCGGCATGTCATACGGCTCGTTTTGACTTTTAGGGACAAGTGAGAAACTGAAGGCTCATGACCTTGACAGTAACAACACTTCTGCTTCAGGAAAAATCTAGAAAGGAACGAAATAGAACTTGCAGAAGCCTCTTAAATGAGTAAAAAGAATTTATCTTTATCCATCTCCATTAGGTTTGTGCATGTAATTGCAATAAGGGTACAGTAAAGCATGCAGTAGTTATTTGAATATGTTAATCACCATATTTATTTCATCACTTCCTCATCACAAGCAGAATATACTCAGCCATTCTTTGTTTTGCGCAGATAAATTCCAAACTTGTGTCAAAATATGATACATTTTTCATTATGCTCTCCTTTACACTTTGTTCTCCTTAAGCTACAGTGATGCAGTGAAATATTAATGACAGGACACACATTTGAGGCCATTGTATCTCCACTTCTGGTTTTCTGGTGTCTCTTCTGCTGCTTATGCTTCAGTCCTGTTGTTTCATAATCAGATTGGGGTTCATATTACACCCAATGCTGCCAAGTGGAAAAAGGAGAAAGCTCAGTCAATGAGATCATGAATGTATGACTGGTTGTCTTGTGCGTTAAGGAGTGTTACTTTTTTCACCAAAATTATGTCTAGAAGTTGACAGTTATCACCAGGAAGTGTTAAAAGAACAGCTGCAAATGTCATCTCCCTATCACTAGAGCTAAATACATGTCTCATCTGACAGGTTGTGCTTTCTGAGTTACCTACCTCAACCCTGCAATGCTGATGGGAAAACTTGCAATGGAGACCAGGGCTTGATATCTGGTGAGTTTGACTTTTGAATGCATGTTAACCTGGAGACCCTGTAGCTCCACCTTAGCTCCAGTTTAACTCCATTGAAAATGTTCTGCTGCCAGTAGTGCATCAGTAGAGCGAAAGTTCAGTAGTATACAGATTACTTCTGGGAATATATTATTGAAAACACTGCAGTTGCAGGGCACAACCATGCCAAGTTTATGCAGTGTTTATCTGACATGGCTAAAACAGCCATAAGGGTGGAATTGACGGCATCAGAATCAACTTCATTGGGTATATTTTACCAAACAAGGAATATGTCAAGTTTCTATTGGCTGTTAGAGTGCTTATAAACACAGGACATGACACGACAAAGATTAAAGTAAAGTTAACAAAAGCAAACATACACATATTTCTGTTACGCACAAGTAGGTATGAAAATTGCAAGTTATATATTAAAAATAAATGGACAACAACATGCAGTGTGCAGTTACAAATGTGTGTTTGGGAGTGTGCTGTATAAATAGTGCATTGCTAATGTGACTTCATATGCAGGCATTAGGTGGTTTATGGACAGGATATACAGTTGACCCTGTCTTCATTTACATTTAAAAATAATGGATAACATGTACATGCTGTCGCACAGTTTGCATATTATACAGTCATATACATCATTTATGAGTACAGAATATGTTATGATGCAGATTTTTTTCCTGTTCTTTCCTGACAGCACACTGCTTTACTATTGATGGGAGGGATGATATATGAAACGAGCCTGCATATGATTCGTTTTAGCAGTGCAACAGAACAATGGAGCCAAAACTTCTTCATCCAAAACCAAGTCTCTTTTTTTGTAGGATATTGACATAACAAACAATGATAGAAACCAATTATGGTCTTATTGGAGTTCTGAATAGTTTAGCAGTAAGTGCACCTTTCTCTCAGACTTCACACAGACACATGATAAGAACCCTTAAGGTAGAGAACATGTATTCAGCCTGAAAGGAAAAGCATAAAAAAAGCTTTAACGACTTTCACTTTTCATTCATTCATTCATTCATTCATTTTCTGCCGCTGTATCCGCTGCAGCGGGTCACGGGGAGCTGGAGCCTATCCCAGCTGGCACAGGGCGTGAGGCGGGGGACACTAAGGGCACAATGCCAGTGGGCCGCAGAGCCACACACAAAGACAGACAAACACGCACAGACACACTCACTCCTACAGGCAATATGGGACCAATCAACCTGAAGCGCATGTTTTTGGAGGTGGGAGGAAGACGGGGAACCCATAGAGAACCCACACAGACACGGGGAGAGCATGCAAACTCTGCACAGAGCAGGACTCGAACCTTCACTTTTCACTCATCTTAATATTAACATGTTCACACCAAGACAAAACTGTCTTAAATAAATGAACACATTTGTTTTTGTGCATAGAGACAGGTCATAGTGCCAAACCAGAATCAGAGCCAGAACTAGATAGTTGTGAGGTGTGATTTTACCTATTCATTGTCCTTAATCATGCTTGAAGTTGCACAGTTTGGCACCATGATCTGTTCTGCACATCCAGCTGTCAGTTACAGCCTCTTTAATGTGTACGTCTGAGTTATAAATCACAGACTAAGAGGAAAACACCACTCATCCACCCCTTCAGCAACTCCTGACTTGCCTAATTTAACTTAGTCAATTATTTCAGATTATTTTACCCAGGTGTGATAGAAAAAGGTGCTAGACCAGATCTAACTAACCTTAAGTAGGCTATAAAGCAATGCTCAAATCTCTGCAGCTCAACATAAGTGCAGCTCTACAAAAGTGTAGTTTCACATTTGAATCATACATTATATAACATGAACCTAATAATTAAAACTTGTACACAAGAGGATGGAGTTAATGATCTGTGCTGCATCTTCAGAAGGCAGACAGTACCTGTTTCCCCCTTAACATCTGTTTACTATGCTTTGAGTAGCTTTTGCATCCTGAAAATGTCATTGCACCAAGTATAGGTTCTATATTTGATCCAGCCTGCTGCCAGTAAGTGTACTTTGCTGAGGGTGTAGTTTGAGGTAAAGGTAATTCCCTCAGGGAGGGTTCAGAAAGCAGAGGGGTGTGGAGTTGAGCTTATTGTACCGACCTCTGGCTCTCAATGGACAAAACCCCTGTGGTTTATGCGGTCAGGAGGGTATCACACTGCTGAGAAAATAGAAATATGATGGCTCCCACTTGTCTCCCTCTGGTTCAAAGGGAAAGGCAGGACAATTTTAATTAACCAGCTTATGTTACTGACATTAAGCATAGCAGATTTTCCACTCAATTCCCCCTCCCTCCCCTTTACCTTACTCCTAACAAAGATTGTCCTCAACATCAGACACCTGGAAGAACTGCATAGTTTGTGCACTGTGAGATATTTGGTTCTATTTCTGTCTGAAAAGAAACAACTTATTCCCTTATTTGAATGTTTAATGCTTTTTAAGGGAATTCATTTTTCCCTGACAAATAAAATTGTAGTCTTTGAACGTCCTCTCCCAGCTGTTCTTTCAACCATAGTTTAATCCTGGTTGTTCAATTTGAGACAGATCAGAGAGGTTGCAATAGGATTCCCTGCTCTCTGCCTTCACAAATTGAAATCTGTCCTCACAGTTACGTTTTCCTAATGTACGGGGATTCGTCGCCAGCTGACAGATGATGTGGATAGTTTTGAAAGGCACACCAGCTGCTCTGGTATGTGCAAACCGTCTATATCAAAGCCCAACCTTCATCAACACCTTGATTTTTGATATCCTCAGTGAGGGACTTGGTGCTGAAAGAAAAAAAGAAGCAAGAAAACTACTTGCAAGACATATCCACTGCCATGAGCAGAAGAGAGCTGGCATCTCACTCCTCACTGCATGTTGTCCCTTGTCAGTACTTTTAGAGTAGATCTGTGGGGGTAACTGTGTCAGAGATACTCCGAGATTGTGCTGATGCCTTGGCCCTTTGCCACCATAGCCTGGGCAGACCACAGTGGAGATGTAACACTGCATTGACTAGTGCCATTTCAAAGAAAATCTGCAGTGATAATGGTTTGTTTGGGAAGCTGCAGAAGCGGCTCAAGTCCAGGATTACAAATGAACACCAAAAAGACAGCAAATATTTTTTTTGTGAATCAGCTTTGTTGGTGAAATGGTAAGACAAAGCAATACATAGTACACAAAAACACATAAAGATAAAAATGGTTATAAGGTATGCAGTTCAGAAGCACACGTGAATGCTCTCCACAAAGTTATGGTAATTTAACAGAGCCCTAATGAGCAGATGTCAATTTATATTGAAGCATCATCCAACCTCAGTGTAAAGCACTATATATGTAGTTTGCCAGCCAATCAGCAGTTAAGTGCACTTAACATAACAATGAACATTTAACTGTACTTAGCTAAGGCTAGGTAGAGCACAGTGACAATGTGACCTGCAGACTTCATCTCAATATCAACCATATGTGGCAGTGGACACACAGGTTCAGCCTTTGCTTGGCCGCATTTCAATATTCTTCAACTTCTTTCTCTCTCACCTTAGAGAAAGTTCTTGGATTGAAACATGTGTGTTTAAATAAAAGAGGCTTTCTATCAGAAAGCAATCACAGTACAGAAGAGAAGACTATAAGGGATTCACTGCAGCAGAGAATGTGACTTCAAGCTGGCTTTATTGCTTAATACTACCATAGAAAGGGCACGGAGTGTCCCGTCACTCTTGGCAGCATAAGACCCTGCATGACCCTGCATGACCTACCAAACTAGGGAAGCAAGGTGCATTTTGTTAAAAACCAGATTTTCCACTCCAGGCAAAACATCCCCAAGGGGCCAGCCTTCGAACTTTGGTCCGCCCCCTCCCCTCCATCTGCTTAGCAAGAATGAGTTAAGCAGGGATAGCAGCTGAGTTGCAACACCTGGTCACAGATGTTCAGGAGAAAGGGGAGCTCTGAAAATATAAAGGTGTAATCTTACTTTAAGACACAGATAAGGAAAAACATCAACCACTCTGGTTAGTTTTTGACAGTCCCAGGAGAAGGAAAAGGTGAACGGTCACACTTCAGCCACTTCAGTAGTACTCGGGTGAAAAAGGTTTCTATAGTCTCCTGTGGCTGGGAGGGTGATGACTGAGTTCAGGACCAAGGGGACCAAGTCTATCTAATAAAAAGCCAGTACACCTGTCAGCTGTGTTTTGTGGGTTCTCAAAGAGAGGAGGGCAAAAGCATGCAGGCTGGTGTAGTGGTGGTTAACAGAACTATCACTACACCAGCCTTACAGTGTTGATCCGTCTAAAACTAGATGGCACCCAGCCATCCTCTGCACCACCACAGTCCCGAGATGTTCAATGCAGAGACCCTAGGATAGCTATGACATGTCCCGTTGCCACTGGTTTTGGTTAACTCAACCATCCCCTCCTGAGAGGATCGTTGAGAGCTTTAGTAACAAACAGGCAGGATTACTGGTGAAAGCTTCCTTTAACCAAAAAAGGAAAAAGAGTCCCAAAGAAGTTGGGACTCCATGACTAACTTATATCTCAGGAGCTCCGTTACACAGCTCTGCAGATTCAGGTAGTGTGCTGTGCATTCAGAAGAGGCCCAGACCTTAGAGAATGGAGGCTCCGTGGTGGCAGAGGTCTGGTGCATCTTTGAAATGGCAGTCATCAGTTGGATAGGGTAGGGTTCATTGATCAGAGGCGTTGTTGCTGTTATTAATGCAGCCCATGTGGGGCACTGCAGGCTTTCAGAGGATTGTGGTATTCTTGTTGCACAATTTTTGAAAGACGCCCGGAGGCTGGGCTTACGTTATATGTGTAGCTCCAGTGGAGTTGTGCTTTGCGTTTCAGTGCTTCCTCTCAAATATCTTTTTGTTAGTGCAGATGCACTCAGGCCTGGCAAACACATCTGAGGCTGAGTCGCTTAAACAACCACATCCCGACATACAGCTGACTCACAGTCTATTGATTTCTTTATAAATCATATTCTTTTTTGTTGTGTTGTTATGGATACAAAGGGTTGAGGGCCTCCATGGCACTTACATTTGTCTTGGAATATCGCTGGATTAAAAATTCCAAACTGGTTAATTAGACATGGACATGTAATTTATTTGTATAATCATTCCCTGGTGTTTTCAAGAAACACATCTGAGTTTAAATATCTATTTATAATAATGACACAAAGAAAAAGCATAGTCACTGTTTGTGAGCATATAAAAATCTTTCCTAGGAAGCAAGACAGAAAAATCCTTCATGGTCCACTGGTTCAAAATGAAAAGTACATTATATTTAATGTAAGTTTCCTTGTAGTTCCTGGAACTAAAGAGGTAAGCACTTAACCTAAAATGGTTTCTGTAACCACAGCTACATTTTCTCCACACAGTTTCTGAATTTATTATTTCATTCTGTACTGGAGAAATGAGCAGAACATCCCAAATTACAGATCAGAGGGAACCCTTCTGTCAGGTTCCTGGCAATCAAAGACAGACTAAACCTTTCAACAAAGTACAAGTTAAGGTTTAGTGATGGAGAAGAATACGCAGACATCACCAAACCTATTTTAACACTGAAAGTAACTGGTTCTTTCGCTGCTTGCAGCAAAAGCAGCCCGCAAAAATGTCTAAACTAAACTCTAGATGTTGAGTCTGTTTTATGGATACTGTATGCTGAAATACACAAGTGCAATTTTGAAAGTAGTGGTGTGTTCACTGGTATTCTGTTTGGCAATAATACATGATATATGGTGCTTTTTAAAAGGTTCAAAGCATTTCGTCAGAGTTGCTGACATAAACTGCTCCCTCAATTCTAATGTGGTCTTTTTTTGACAAATAGGAGAAAATGATTTATTTAGGGATGTTTTGGATTTTTTAAATATCTATCATATATCAAGGGAAGGCGTCTACCACTTGCTGTGAAGAGACACAAAAACTCAGAAAAATTCTTTCATCATAAATGTGAAATTCTGTACAGCCCTCCTCATGTCTCCACCCTCTGCTCAGCAAGCAGCTCATGATATAATATAGCCATATCAGTTTCCAACTGTGAATTGGTCCAAACAAGGCCATGACAGGCATCCCTACCTTTCAATAATTTACCAAAAACAGTGTATGGTGCAGGCTGTGCGATGGTGGCAGACTAGTAGCTGGTTATGAGCCATGACTCCCCCATTGTCTAGCATGCTGGAGAAAGAGTGGGAGCCCCCAAAGAAGCCTGGCAGAGACTTTGCTTCCATCTGCCTGCATGCCTCACCATGGAGCCCAGCTCACACCACTTGAGATTATAGTCACGTCCAAGCTGTTACTGTAATTTGCATTGGCTCACAGGCAGAGGAGAGTGAGGAGGAGGAGGAGCTGCACATGAGGCAGGGTTGTTATAAGTGGTCCTGGCAGCACAATGAGCTTTCCTGGGTGTAGCATTATGGACAAGTGGCATAGACAGATTTACATTAAAGTGCAATAATGGCATTAAGCAAGTTGCCCTGCTGTCCAAGATTATGGCATATGTTAGTGCAGTTAGTGAGTTAAAGAAATTCCAGTCACAGTCACTGTTGATGTTGCACACTTTATAGCTGCATTTGTCTCAAGTTCATCTTTCTCCAGTGGCATATGAAAAATCAATCAGAAAGCCTGAAACAAACGAGGTACCCGTTATTCTGCAAGAGAATGCTGTTTGTTACATATTACACCGACGAGCAACAGTTCTGTTAATGTCTTTGTAATTTATGTGGATGAAAGGTCATGCATCTGGAGAAAACCCACACAAAAGCAAAGGAAATTAGCAGAAATATACCCAAACAAACAACAGCCCCCACTGAAAGACATCATCAGACGAGCTGCTGTGCTTGGCCTTGCTGTTTTAGATCACACATCAAACCTGGGCAGTGATCCCGAAATCTTTGAGAATTCAGTCTAATCCAAGGTAGCAGATTCATTTACAAACCTTTTTTTTTTTTCTTTCTGAACTGAGCAGCAGCCTCCATTTGATGTGGCAGCAACATTCAATTCAGGGACGTTGGATATGTAGACGCTGCTTGATATAGGATTTTCACAATAAAATGGAAGAATACCAAAAACGACTCACGAATCAGTCCCTCTGAACATGCTCTGATGTCCTCATTTTCAGGATTAATTTGCTCCTAATAGATAGCTTTTGTGATGTGGTTCAGCTGTTGATTTATCAAATCTACTTATTAACAGGAGACAGACAATAGAGAGCAACTTCTGATAATGCCACCTCCATGAAAGGGCTTGTGAACTAATTATTTATGGTACAGCCATAAGCACAGTGGCGCATGATGGACGTCCTTTCTCTCTCTTCTGATGTACGTGGAGTTTTTCATGTTACTTTCAATAGGAACCTTTTGTATTGGCACAGCAAATGTATTTACAAGGTTAATTAGGCAAATTGTATTGAATCTAAGTCAGTGACTCAAGTGCTGAGAATATAGAAAGTAAGACACATTTAAATCATCTTGATTTCTTTTGTCAGTTTTTCTTAAAGAATAATCAGATTTTTTTTTTTTAATGACGGAGTCTTTATTATGCAGAAAAGAAGTAGTTCACATGGATTCCAATACATTTGTGCATGAAAATGATTAAAAGCATGTGGAAGAACAGAAATAATTATGAGTGCTAACAGAGAGCTTAATATGTCTTTCGGTCTCAAATAGCTGGCTTGACAAGTTTTTGACTGGAATTCCCAAAGTGTTACTTGAAATTGTCTGAAGTCATTCTAAATGTGTCAGTCAAAATT
This sequence comes from Antennarius striatus, assembly GCF_040054535.1. Lineage (NCBI taxonomy): Eukaryota > Metazoa > Chordata > Actinopteri > Lophiiformes > Antennariidae > Antennarius > Antennarius striatus. The sequence continues at coordinate 10,761,471 of NC_090781.1, read as the reverse complement.
ATTAATCACTAATTAGACTGGAATTTCATGGATTTAATGCATTGCTCTTCCCCAAATAACTATAATTTCAGGCAGAAATGGCAAATAAGGATCTAATGCATACAGGAAATTATGAATATCAGACTTTTTAAATGAGTCTCCTATTTGAACCTGGTACTATATGATAAATACACACACACACACACACACACACACACACACACACACGCGCGCACACACACACACACACACACACACACACACACACACACACACACACATGCACGTATGATGTATGCACGCACACATACAGACAGACAGACAGGCAGACAGACGGCAAATTACTAAATATTCATTACAAGTTTAATAACTTAAAGTTAACATGTAAAATTTGAAAGAATTTACAATAATTACATTTATATAAGGCAGTAGATCAACAAAGCCCATTATTCTTCGTGCAACCATACTAAAATGAAGCAAAATCAGGTTGATAACAAAATATTTAAAAAAAAATACTACATGCAATGCTAATCTAGTACAAACAGTGCACTGAATCAAAGTATTTTTGTTCTTAGCAGTGCCACAGTAAAGACACTGGAACACAGTGACTGGGCTTTAGTGATAAAATGATGCAATGGGAATTAGGTAGTGTGCTCTTAATTCACTTCATTCTCTTGGTAAAAAGCCATTTGTAGATACTGTAAATCCACACCTTATGTGTATTTACTAATTCATAGCTACTGTGATTCCATTGACATTGGTAGGTGCTTTAATTTAGAGACAGGATTAGTGAAGCCCAGACACCCTGCAGGATATATGAATATAATACCCACAGTATGTCTGACAAAATTTCGGTCTTTTCTGTGAAGTGTGTCAAATTGAAGCTGTGCAGACTATTATTAATGTGTGCTGAGTGAATCCCATGCAGTTATGGCTGCCTCTGATTGTAACACACACTTACTGGCACTGTAGCCTTTAATGTATTTGAGCCGCTGTCTTATATATCAATTAAGTTTGTCATTATTGCATCCTATATTCACAAATTTATTCATGTGGACCTAACTGGTAGTAAATCTTTAGTCTCGATGATGAAATTATACTGTTATAAAAGAAATACACCTTGGTGCTGCTGATCTGTGTGCAGTTTGTCCGAGCAGTGTTGCTGTACCGCAACACAAGCTGTTTGTCGGCTGCTCTACATAGGTACGTTGCAATGAAACAAACGCTGGAGGCTCTGTTTCAATACTTTCAAGAGTTGGAAAAGTTCTATAGTCGATTTGACTTTTGATTGTGATAGGGTTTTTAAACTGGAATGAAAAAGAAACATTTAAAGAATCATTCTTACCACCGATGTTTCTTTTCTTTTTATATGAATATGGACAGTTTTTTTTTATTGCCATATGGCTATGGGTATTGTTGAATTCAAAAACATTAAAAATATAAATGTTATAATGCTTTATCATTTAACACCATTGTACCATCATACCCTAAAAAATTGTAAGATATTAAAATGGCTTTTGTGTACGTGCGGCATCATTTGATGGAATTATTTGTGATGTTACTGTTCTGCATTTATTTCAAGCATGTATTTTATTATGGATTATAGGCATGTAATTCAGTATATTATGACTAGGAAATTTTTCAAGTCCCTCTGTTTGATGCATTTTATCTCTGCAGTGTAAATTGGCTCCTTGCTGGAGTCTGCTGTGGCAATGAAGCACATAACAGGCATGCATAATACTTTGCGAGCATACATACAGAGCAGGATTATTGAAGTATGGGAGCCCAGAGAGGAGAATTCGAAGCCCAGGGTAATTTCTCAGCATCCTGTAGCGTGAGGCAGCACCATAAGGCACCAATTCAGAGGCTATATATTCACCTCATCTGCGCAGAACTAAGAAAGCACGGCACCGCTATTATGGAAGATAAGACTAAAATAACCCAGCAAGTCGGTGAATAAAATCATACATCCACAGGACAAACAATGAGGAAATAACAAAGCTGTCACCTCATGGGAACAAATGCAGACACAACATATGGAAACGATTGTGCTTCCTTGGTATTTGTAATTTACCACTTCTTGACTGGTTTTCAAAATAAGTAAGGCTGGAAATAGCAATCCCACAAGCATGGTGTCACTCAAAATCACTGTCAGTTCTCGAATTATTTTTTAGCAGCTTTATCATGACTTGTTTATCCATGCTTTCCTTTTTTCTTCTGTACTTCTGCAATTTCTAGGAAAGTATCAGTGAGTGTGACAAGAAGAAACAAGAACAGCAACAGGGTACTGATGAGTTTTTCATTGATATCAGGACGCCCCACCTGCTAGAATGATTCCAAAAATAAATTAATTTAAGATGAGTATTGATTAAAATATTTCCGAGTTAGTGAAGACAATATTTATTCATGAGTTAAATTGAATTGTAAGCTATTCATATCGTTCTCTATTTGAAAGTGCTTTCATTCAAGCACTTTGCCTAAAATTATGAGCTGCAAGACTCTTGCTTGAATATTTAATTTTAGGCTACCTCATGCATCTGCTCCACTAGATTTGAGAGGGAAATATTATTCCAGTTCAGTGGTGCGCTTAGAACATTTGCCTCCCAGCAACAAGTTTCTTGGTTTGAATCCATGCAAGGGGTTTTATTTATGAAAAGACATGCATATAGATCAGTGGTCCCCAAACTTAAGGCCCGCGGGCTGGATGTGGCCCCCCTCCACATTTGGCACTGCCCCATGAAAAATGTCCACACACACACACATACACAAAACGGTCCCAGAGCTGATCGATTCAGAATGGAAATGGCACCTTGCGTTTTTAACAGACGTGACAGAAATGCTGAACAGCCTGAACTTGTAGCTATGAGAGGACACTCATGTACAGTATTCCCACATAAAACTATGTGAGATGAACTAGAGCTGGTTTCGGAACAAGTGAAGAAGCACAACTTCATCCATCTCCCTGCTACCCAAAACCTCTCTGCAGAGAACCCAGCGTTCCCGTTCCCAGCTGAAAGGTGTGTGAAGCACTGGAGATGCTGAAGGTGGAGTTTGGTGTGCGATTCTGTGAACTACATTCTAATGCTAAAGAAATCCGTCTCACAACACGGCGGACCCGGGTTCGAGTCCCGCTCTGTGCAGAGTTCGCATGCTCTCCCCGTGTCTGCGTGGGTTCTCTCCGGGTTCTCCGGCTTCCTCCCACCTCCAAAAGCATGCGCTTCAGGTTGATTGGCCATTCCAAATTGCCCGTAGGCATGAGTGTGTGAGTGCATGGTTGTTTGTCTTTGTATGTGGCTCCGCGGTGTACTGGCGTCGTGCACGGAGTGTCCCCCACCTCACGCCCTATGCTGCCGAGATAGGCTCTGGCTCCCAGTGACCCGCTGCGGCGGATATAGCCGTGGTAATATGAAGATGACTGACTGACTGACAGAATTGTGATGTTCTGAAAGACGCATTCAAGCCAGACAGTCTCATTGACCTCTATTCCGCTCTCTCAAATGACATAATAACCAGAAAGGGTTATTAATATTTAGTTCTCGAGGACAATAAATGTTTCTGTTTAGGCACCTCTGTGATCGTCTCGGCTTTTCTGTTACAAACTGACTCGGCCCCCACCAGGAAAGGGAAAGGTTATGTGGCCCTGGAAGGAATAAGTTTAGAGACTCCTGCTCTAGATCGTCCATAGAATGAACTGGTTACCACTCACCCAGTGTTTCTCACCCAGTCTGAAAACATGTGCAATAATAATAATAATAATAATAATAATAATAATAATAATAATAATAATAATAATAATAATATTATATACATGGTATAATGGTATAATATACTATACATTACTGTATAGTGAGTACCTTTACCTTTAAATGTCAAGTAGGTTTGTACAAAACATTCCCGGTAGTACATACATTTACTTTAGTCTCTGTTTTAAATTTGTGGAGTTACTTCATTCTCATAGGTGATGTAATATCATCATCTATGAGACTATCAAGTCCCTGTCTTGAGACCTGTGTGAAGTCGATAGTGTGAATTCAGAGTGAACTTCAAAAAGGCTGGTTTCCTCTGAGTGTGAGGCTCTGCATAACCTCCCACAGTGACTTTAAAACAGGCCAGTGACCATTTTTGGATGGAGAGCAGCCCGTTGTTATATTTGTTCTATTATTCGTGACGACTAACAGATGGATTTTACATCACATTTTTTAGCTCAACTCTGGAGCATAAAATGGTTTAGCTGGAAGGACACGACAGCTGATGATTCTGTTCTGTATCACATGGTTCTTGCGGGTAATGAGCCTGTTTCAGGAAAGAATTCAGAGCTTGTCCAGTAATCAGGACACGTACAGAGATGTGTTGCAGGGAGACAATCACTTCACAAGGAAAGAGTACTCATATGTCATTCAAATAAATCAACATTTTTCTTTGAGTATTTGAGTGCATTACATAGATCCTGATGTCCGAAAAATCTACCGATAATTGGTGAGGCAGAGTTGAGATGACTGCTGTAGCATCCATAAATACATAACCAACCAACCATGTGATTTAATCATGAATTGAAATACCCAAAAACTTTCTTTAAATGGGATTATATAAGAGTTATAAGTTCATACAACACTTCTTACTCATAAATATACCCTGAAAACACAGAAAACATTATGTTTGCAAAAACTTTTGAATAATTGTAGTTACTACTAAAACCAATAATGATTGAATGCATTGGCAGTTGTGGATTATGATAATAAGTAGACTTAGTTGTATTTTTACAACTTAAAAAAGGGCGAAATAAATGCTATTTGGTACAGGTTGAAATTGAGTTTGGACACAAAAGTAAACATTCAATGAACGAGTGCATGACTGTAAACTGCTGGTGTAATCCTAATTTTGTCCATGTTGTTAAGGGAACAATCTCATGCAATTAAAATTTATAGAGCCACAATATTTTTGTTCTTCTCAATTCCTCTTCATTGAAAGTTTTAAATGGGCTGTAATTGAGAAGACTTTCTTTTCAGGCTGACATAATTATAATATGCAAATGATCATCCTGTTTATGACGATACCTCCCACCCCCTGATGAGATGCAAGCAGAAACCCCTTGGGCTGCAGAGCCTCAGTTTAGGCGTCCACTGGTGGAGGCAGAGCTGACTCAATGAACTCAAGCTGTCAATAGTTATGCCAGCATCCTGACAAGAGTCACAGAAGGGCAGCTAGCAGTTCACTGCCTGCATGCTTTAATTGGCATTTACAGATTCCTGAGAAAATCATGTCCACAAAATACCCTAACAATAACTGGCTCTGGGCAGATGTTTGTCTGATGAGCAGACTCTGGCATTGTTAGTATTCAATCACTGCTGTGTGTCACATTCAGAGTATGTTTTAGCCTCACCTAAGTTGTATACTGAATGAGCTACAGGGATGCCAATAACAATAGCTTAGAAATGTTGAAAATTAATACTAAAATATCTGGTTAATTTCCTCTGTAAAATTTCTTTGTCATATTTTTCCAGAGTTGTCCTTACCGGCGTGACTATCATTCTGTTTTGTTGCGGCTCACTCCCCTCAGAGCACATCTATTTTTTTTAATCCTTTGATTCAAGCAAAATGGCAACAAAATGAACTGAACAAAACTATCTGTTTGAAGGTTTCAGAATTTTGAACAAAAATGTTTCAGCTTCATGCTTTTTTTCTTCAAACAAATGACATCAATCCTTCTTTGTTTTCTAATGATGAATACAATTTTCCCAAGATTCAATATGTTGAAAATTCATCAGGTCATTTCAAATATCACAGGCTTCTTAAATTGACCAGCTATCTTACCCTTCCTGCAATCAACTGGGGGTTTTCTTCGATCAAGGGTAGAGAATGTTTGATTTTTGATTTTTTTTTCCTCTTGTCCAGTCATACTCTATCAAAGTATACCAATTCATTTTCTACTTGGATTGTAATGAGTCATAGACATCGTAGTAGCCTCAAATTGATTGTCTTTGCTGAACAGTAGTGCTCATCATCACGTTATCATTTCAGGGGTCTTATTTAATTTGAGTGAATGTTAGATGGAAGGTGATAGCACATTCCTGTTCTGTTTCAGGATGATAATTAACACTCATCTCTACTTTCAGAGAGGAAGACAGTATTTCATTCGGAGAATGTATTAAAGATTTGTTTGCCTAATGTAACAATTCTGTAATTTATGGGCTCTTCTGCATAGAGTAACTGTTAAATTTATAATGCCTTACTTCTTTATGCTTATTTAATAATGAATATATCCTGAAGAATTAATGGCTGCCCTAATTAGGATTTCCATCATGATGCAGGCGCCACTGGGAATGTAAAATTCTTTTGTTTTTGGCTATTAATGAAAGATGATTTTGTGATTTCATTGATTTCATGGCTTTTCCTCTGTTGCTGCAAAGATGCATTATCATTCCCACAGCTGCTTGTCATATTTAATGTGTAAACTGGATGGTGTGTGTTTAAAATGCAACAGCAGGACGATGTCTCACAGTCAGAAGTAAAACAAGCTGTTTGACACAACATATTTAGGACCGACCAGCTGCTGCCAGGCACTCTTTGAATTCATAATGTTTTATTTTAATAATAATTGTTATTGTTATTGTTGTTTAACTATTATAAATAATTTCCAGTCCCATTCCAAACTTACCTGGCATTGAGGGATTTAAACTTTGCAAATTTATCCAAAAGGCCTAAGTTGAGTCTATTTGAGAGAGAACACAGACATTTTAGCAGGAAATCAATTACATTAATTTTGTCAAAAATTGTAAAGCATTTTGACACATTTTTTTATCAACCCTTCTGCATCTTCACCTTTAGTATTTATCCAAGATTTAATTTATCATCATAATTCACTGATTTCCTACTTACTTGGCAATCTGAATATGAAAATATGAATGTGAAGAAAGTCCTGGCTTCAAATCCACCTGAGGACCCTGGGATGGGGTGTTCTCCCTGTGTCTGCATGGGGTCCCTCCAGGATTTGTGGTTTATTCCCACTTAAAATAAATAAATAAATAAATTTAAAAAACATGCATCAAAGGCACATTGGTGGCTGTACGTGTGGTGTTATTTGTCTTTGTATGTGCAGCCTTACAATAGCTACCGATTTATCTGGGGTAAACTCCACATCTTGCCCAAAATCATGTGGGTCAGGCTCATGTCTGCAACCCCACACAAGTCTGGTGGAAACCAAAAATGAAGTTCAAAGTCTGCTTTCACATGCAACCTTAAAGTCACAGTTCGATTGACATTCCCCCACTCCCCTGTAGTGTCCAAGGTTGTAGGATAGATGTAAAATATTTAAACTTGAATTGACAATGTTTGCCCGTCTTCCGCATAGTTAAGATGTTTCCTTCTTCTCAGTCATCATTCAAATTCAATTTATCCTCAAATTCTACAGAAACCATAAACAGAACTAAATGTAGTGGAGGGTTACACAGCATTAGAACTGACACTTCAGGAGTGATATGTGGGGGGTTTTTTGTGCATGTTTTTCTTAATTTCAGCAGTTTTAATTCATCTTTGCTCATGCTGTTCTACTGACAGGTCCTCATGTGTCATCATAGCACATATGCCACATTATAATTTATAGCTTTCCTCTGGGTCACATGATCGCAATACACCATTCATGTCAAATGCTTTTTAGTTCAAGACCTTCAGCATGACTCATGTGTTGTTCTGTGTGAATTAGACACACAATTATAGGTTTAATCTCGGTTTCGGTGTTGACTGTTCTTCCATATTCCTCATTTTTCTTCTCCTTTTTAATCTTTCTTCTTAAAATACCTGGTTATGATTCGGCGCTCCGCAGGAGGCATAACATAGCTTTTATTTGATTCTTACTGCGCTCTTCACTGTATTCTCTAAGATCTCACTGCGTAGCTCATGAGTCAAGAAATCCCACTTAGTTATGTCTTTAAACAGAACCCTAATGTGAATTTGATAACCAACATATACAGCCTTTTAAAAAAAAAGCTTTGATTTGAAATGTTTTTTGTCATTACAGAACGAAAACAAAAAACAGTGCATCCGACCGTAAAACCTCAGTTGAATTATCTGTCTTTGTGTTTATGTCTGTTCTCTATTTGTTTAGATGGTTTGTCTGTATGTTAATGTGTAGATACATGGATTTGTAGTTATGTTTATATGCAGTATGAATTCCCTTGTGCTTGGGTGTGGGGGTGGTTGTGGTAATGATGCTCTCACATGTATATGCCTTGTGCAGAATGGTGTTTGTTTGTAAACACAATAATGGAACAGAATGATCTGCCACTCTGATCCACCCTGTAAAATGCTTTTCATAATATCCCTGAACCCAAAGTAAGTTCTGAATTACTTAATGCAATTACACATTCATATATTCAATTGAGTAACTTACTAACTGTCGAATCCTTTCAACTCTATGTCATCATTTTTTCAGAAAAATCTCGATTTTAGAAACACATTGTTTGGAAATGGGCACCATGATGCAAAATCTATGCAAGGGACAAATACAAACCTAGATACAAATAGTAAAAGCACAGGATAGCTCAGAAATCAAATGCACAGTAATAAATAAGTAAGATTCCTGAAGGCATGTCTGACCTGAAGTAGGCATCTGATTTTAGATGGAATGGAATTGTCTTCGTGGTCAAGAATGCAAAAGTTGCAAAGAGCAAGCCGTCCCTCTCCCTTCGCTGCCACTGCCACAGAAAATGAGCTTGTTATCTTGCTAAATCTCCAGTATTTAAATTCATGCTTGTTTTCCCACCCACTCAAATACACCTCTAATTCAGATGAGAGTAATCAGGCAAGAGCTGCTTAGCCATCAAACACCTGAGATTTCTGTATGTGGTGCATGTAAAAATCTGTTATTGAAGCAAGATTAAAAAAAAATAATGTGTGTGTGTGTAACTTGTGCATTAGTATAGAAAATGTTCCAAATTGAAGATAAATTTTGTTATGTTAACATTTTTTCAACAACTTAATGTTTCGCAAAATGATTCATAGCATTTTTCAGACACATACAGTATTTTAACCGGTAAGGTGACTGATAATGGGTGATATAATGTATTTGTTCGAGACATAACTGGTTGTGTTCTTTTATCTTTATTGTGTAAAGACCTTCTAGTTCCTCCCTGGTGACTGAGCTACTCACCCTATCTCTAAGGTTGCGCCCAGCCACTTGATGGAGGAAACTCATTTCAGCCGCTTGTATCCGGGATCTTGTCCTTTCGGTCATGACCCAAAGCTGATGACCATAGATGAGAGTAGGAATGTATCTTGACTGGTAAATCAAGAGCTTCGTCTTGCGACTCAGCTCCTTCTTCACCACGACAGACCTATACAGCGACTGCATCACTGCAGAAGCTGCACCGATCCGTCTGTCAATCACATGTTCCAGCCTTCCCTCACTCATGAACAAGACCCCAAAATACTTAAACTCCTCTACTTGGGGCAAACACTGTCCACCGACCTGAAGAGGGCACACCACTCTTTTCCGGTCGAGAACCATGGCCTCAGATTTAGAGGCCATGTCCTCATCCCACTCGCGTCACATTCAGCTGCAAACCGTCCCAGTGCACGCTGAAGGTCCAGGTTTGATGAGGCCAACAGGACAACATCATCTGCAAAAAGCTGAGATAAAATCGTTTGGTCCCTAAACCGGACTTCCTCCGGGTCCTGACTATGCCTAGAAATTCTATCCAAAAAGATCATGAACAGAACCGGTGATAGAGGGCAGCCCCGCCAGAGTCCAACATGCACCTGGAACAGGTCTGACTTACTGTCGGCAATGCGAACTAAGCTCTGGCATCAGGAGGAGCTCGGAGTAGAGCCGCTGCTCCTCCACCTCGACCTGAGCCAGCTGAGGTGGCTTGGGTATCTGTTCCGGATGCCTCCTGGACGCCTCCCAGGGGAGGTGTTTTGGGCAAGTCTTACTGGGAGGAGACCTCGAAGAACACTTAGGACACACTGGAGGGACTATGTCTCTCGGCTGGCCTTGGAGCGCCTCGGGATCCCCCCGGAGGAGCGGGAAGTGGTGTATGGAGAAAGGGAAGTATGGGCATCCCTCCAGAAACTGTTACCCCCGCGACCCGGCCTCAGATAAGCAGCTGAAGATGGATGCATGGATGGATGGATGGATGATGTAAAGACCTTTCTAATGCTGCTTGTTGCGTATTTTCATGTTTCTGCTAAACAGTTGGATTTTTTTAAACTATGCAGACTCAGAAATTCCATTTTTTGCAGCCAGGAGCAAGAAAGGTCAAAAGAAGCTCAATGGATTATATATGCTGGGAGATGGATCCACATGTAGAAAACTTGAGCATTGTGTTGAATGTCAGGTTCACTCCTTGGTGGTTTTGTAGGGCACAAATCTTTGAAACAGTAACAAATGATTATGCTAATCACACCGAACCCACAAGTAAACAGGGATGGACTAACTGGAAATGACACTCATGGTGAGGACTCCTAGAGTATGCACAGTTTTTACAGCCCCATATGTTATAAAAGCAAAGGCATGAATAAATGCATATTTTCTGAGGCGCAGTTATAATATCTTGCATGAATTTATGTAAATCTGTAATTTTATTTAGATTTTGAGTATGCCAGAATGTAAATGCAATTATCATTTCTAATTAGAAATGCATGTGTCCCAGTAATCTGTCTAAGTAATCCCCCTTGACAGGTTATGGTCCTGCATGAGTAGACAGGAAACAAGCTTCCATTTCACCTTGTGTTCTCTCCTGTTGTCTGCATATTGATTTGGTGGCTACCTCTAATAATAAGGGAAAAAATAGGAATAGAACCGTTAGGCGGAGCTGCCCTTTTCTTTTTATTCTTCAGCCATATATTCATCTGTTCACGTTTTCCCTCTCTTCTCAGAACCCATTAAGATTGAAGCTTTGCTGTTCGGGCAGCTGAACATCATCTTAATGCAATTCAAAGACCTACATTCTACACCAAAGTTGCCTTGGCAACAAAGTCACCCCCACCTCACCCTCCTCCCCAAGATGCTGAGAGATCAATAGACTATCCTCAACGGTGTGCAGGAAATGCTGTGGCACAGATGGTCGTCAGAGAAACCATGAGCCTTGTGTCCTAGTAAGCGTCTGAAAATTCACGCAATCAAGCAAGGTTACAATCAAAATAAAATTTACCAAAGTTTGGAAACAGTTTTAAATACAATCTGAACCAATCACTATAACACAGCTGAAACTCTCACCTGCTCTCATATCGGAGCCTATTTAACAGGAGGTATGATCTGCTGACCCAACCTACTTTCATGTTTAATATTCCCTGGCTTTATAAGGAAATCAAGGGAATTCATTTAGACAGGGCTGCTGCACTGTGCTGCCAACAATAAAGGAGCACTGCTAAATAAATAAATTCTCGCTGTGGTTTTTGAAAATATAATTCTTAAAAAATGTACCACCTATTGTGCTGCTGCACATCATATAATAAATTGCATAGGATATTTTTTTTTCCTTTTCTTCTATTTCACACAGTTGCAGTTTTAGAGACAGAGGTTACAGTTTAGACTACAGAATCAGAACAAAATGTCAACACAAACCAATTGATAATTTCAATATAGAAAACTTATCTAATGAAATAAAGTTTTATGTGGTGTTAGGTTGAGGCCTTTTCATCAGTAACCTTCCCAAATACTCTCCCACTGGTTTCAACTTGCCACGCTTGCATCCTGTCATGCTGCCCCCCTAAAATGGAACTGAATAAACCCCAGATTTTAATGAGGGCTCTGATTGGACAGCGGTACTCCATAGTTAATGAGGTGTCCTGTTGTCTGTCAGCTAATAGCCTGCCAGCAGAGTGTGGGTCTGTGTCTGTGTGAGAGTGAGGTACTGAGAATTTTATTTTCCAAATGTGCAGTGCAGGTTGATATGAAATGACATTAATGCACTTGCAATTTCTCACTTCTCTCACTGCCTACCACATGCAAGGCATATGAATGAGGTAAAGCTTGACAGATGGAGCAAGGGCATCTGGCTTGTACTTAATTTACGTGATAAAATTTTACATGTGGCATTTAAAATATTCCAGGTGTTCTTAATTCAAATTTAATTTAGGACATTGGTTTGCTTTGATGCCTTTGGTTTTCACTGGATGCGAGACAATATTGTCCTGTTAAAAACATCAAAACCACCTGAACATAGTGATGTAAATAAACAGCCTCTAAAATTAGTCACAACATATTAAATGAAACATCAAGAAGTGTGTAAAGACACAGTTCTTCAGTAAAATCCTCGGCCGGCTCTCTACTGCTGTTGACAGACACGCTGATCCTGCAGGGATCAGAAGTGTCACCTTGAGGGGTTGAAAGGCATGGTGGTCTGCAGCAATCCTTATGCCGTGCCCAAATCCCAACACGGAAAGAAAGATGACATTATTGTCCGTTTTGAAAGGCTCTAACGTCTGCATTGAAGCTTAAGGCATTAGCAATCAAGACGTGTGCTAAAAGGGTTAAAGCCACTGATAATCATCTGCACTTTGCCGTTTGTGCTTAACAAAGGTCTCTTATGGTTATTATAGGATCACTTCTCTCTCCCTCCACTACAGATGTGATCTCGAAATCAATACTTCTAAATCTGACTCAGAGAATCAAAACACCCTTGATGCATCCATCAGGTGGACTTGAAAAGAAGCTGCACTTTCTGTTGTCCGGGTTTACATGACAGATTTCTGTTTAATTTTGCAGTACATCTTCGAGGCATAGAGGAAGCAGAGAGCCTGAAAAGGTCAGGAAAATCTGTGAGCAATGTCGACAAGTGCCCTTTTCTACCTTTAATTCTCTACCCTGATGTGGGATTCAGAGCAAGAAAAACACACAAGCTTTGTTATTAGATGAAAACATATAAAGGCATATTTCTACCTAATATAGGAAAACTGTTGTGTGATCATTCAAGAAATTATATGCTTCAATTGTGACGTAGCCTGGCGGCACAAAAAACACTCAATCATTCTATTATTTCTAATACGAGGCTTCAGAGTGTCGGCACAGCCTTTCATCATCCCCGGTGCTATTATTTCAGAAATGCTTTATTTCATTTTGTGATTGATATCTTGCTGGTAGTCTCAGCAATCTTGGTCAGAGTTTGGATTTTTACAGCAGGCTCTAGTAAAGGCTGGGATGATATTCCATTTCAAAGATCTCTATTTTATGGCTCAGTGTGTGTCTCATCTCCTTTTTCCTGTCTTACATACAGGACCTGGAAACCGATCAACAATGGAGCGGCTGGTTGTGTGTGTGCTGCTATGCGCCGCTCTGGTGAAAGGATACAGCTGCCCCGGCCGCTGCATCTGCCAGCACCTCTCCCCCACTCTGACTCTGCTCTGCGCTAAGACTGGTCTTTTGTTCGTGCCGCCCACCATTGACCGTAAGACCGTCGAGCTGCGACTGACTGACAATTTCATCACCATCATCCGTAGGAAAGACTTTTTCAACATGACCAGTTTGGTCCATCTGACATTGTCCCGTAACACCATCAGCCAGATCACCCCCCACGCCTTTGTGGGCCTGCGATCCCTGAGGGCACTCCACATGGACGGAAACCGCCTCAGTGCAATAAAGAACGACCACTTCAAAGGTCTAATCAACCTGCGGCACCTCATCCTTGGAAATAACCAAATCCACCAGGTGGCCCCCACCTCCTTTGATGAGTTTGTTTCCACTATTGAAGACTTGGATCTTTCCAATAACAACCTGCGCAGCCTTCCCTGGGAAGCTATAGCCAGAATGACCAACATTAACACACTCACCCTGGACCACAACCTGATTGACCATATCGGAGTGGGGACTTTTACCCTGTTAACCAAGCTAGTCCGCCTGGACATGACCTCCAACAGGCTGCAGAAGCTGCCGCCAGACAGCCTTTTCCAGCACGCTCAGGTGCTGTCTGATACCAAGGGCTCCAGCTCCTCCACCCTGGCTGTGAGCTTTGGAGGAAACCCGCTTCACTGTAACTGTGAGCTACTGTGGCTCCGCAGGCTGACAAGAGAGGATGACCTGGAGACCTGTGCCTCGCCAGAGCACCTCATGGATAAATATTTTTGGTCCATTCAAGAGGAGGAATTCATCTGTGAACCTCCATTGATCACCAAATATCTTTCCACTAAACCCTTTGTGATGGAAGGGCAGGGTGTTACTCTTAAATGCAAGGCCGTGGGCGACCCAGACCCGGAAATCCACTGGCGGTCTCCAGACGGCAAGCTTGTGCATAATAACTCTCGCACCATCTTATATGATAATGGAACTCTTGATATTCTCATCACCACGCTGAAGGACAGCGGGGCATTTAATTGTGTCGCGTCCAATGCTGCAGGCATTGCCACAGCTGCTGTGGAGATCAACATGATCCCCTTACCCTTGTTTGTTAACAACACAGGCCACATGCGTGAGGACCCAGGCCTCTCAGACATTGCCACATCCTCCAAATCTGGCAACGACAGCAAGGGCTACGACAAGCAGGACAGGAGGGTGATGGTCACCGAGCTGACCTCCTCTTCTGCCGTGATCCGCTGGCCATCTGAGCGCCATATTCCCGGCATCCGAATGTACCAGATTCAATACAACAGCACAGCAGATGATACTTTGGTCTACAGGTAAGCTGTGGGGGAGGGGGTGGCTGGTTAGGGGGAGTGGATGGTTGTTGAGCAGGGACACAAGGAAGGGTGAGACATCTGGAGGTACCATCTGCTGAATGAGATGGCGGTGCAAAATGTCAGACTGACAGATCCCAAAGATGCAACTTGATTAAGTATGCCCAGAAATAAACAGAACCCTTATAGTTAAGCTGGGCGGATATTTTACATAAATTAAAATGCGTTGAAGTCCAGTGTAAGATGCATAATGTGTCAAGTATTTTTCTTTTGTTCACAGATTTAGTAAACAAGGTCTAGTCTCTGGTGTTCAAGTTGATTTTTTGCATCAACTGAAATGTTGCAGGAACTTTAGTTTCAAAGCGTTTTTACCATCACTAAAATATAATATGACAATAGGCAGGATCACAAAGAGCAACTACACCACTGCTTGTAACCATTTGTATCATTAGGAAGTGTCTGGGTAATTGGTTGAAATACAGACTTTGATTAGATGTGGTTGTCTAATGATAAGCTTGGATGCAGCGGTGGACTAAGCATTTACCTCATAAAACAGTAATAACATAGAATAAAAATACACCCTCACATTTCAAAACTCATGCATCAGTGTGTCAGAGGCGCTTTGCTGTTTTTGTTTGACTTCAGGTCATAGTGAAGGCAAAGTGGTATGTATTACAAGATATTGTTATTAGAGTGTGATTAGCATGAACATAAAATCACATTGGACTTCTTGCATATGTAATCTGAAAAGTAGCTGTGACATAAATGTGCTAAGGTAGAAATAAGGAGTACGTATAAGTATAATATGAGTATAATATGTACAATAAAATAATAAAATACAAATACTTTAGTACAATACTTTAGTTACTTTTAATTACTTCTCAGCTGCAGAAAAGAATAGTACAAGAGCACAAATAAATAATATGCTGTATAAGTTAAGTTGCAAAACATAGAATACAAACTGCAAAAAAGCCAAATAACATGTTAAAAGTAGAACTTTGTGATGCACATGAGATGAATGTCGTAAGAATTGGTTCAGGATGTATGCATTCATGAAATTAGTTAATAACAGTGGTTGACTTCTTTATCTTTTTTTTTTTCAGCTTTATCAGATATAATGAGTTGCTCTCCTGTATAATTTTCTCATTCGGTCTCGGCACGGAGCTGAATATTGTTTTGTCTTTAGGTGGTACATTATTACCTACAAATGATAACCATCAAGTCCTCCTTTAGGGAAAAGGGAACACGCTTCTAATTATATTAGTGCCTAAGCTGACCTGAAGACAATGCCTTCCCCTCGTGTATTTAGAGTCATGTAGCCTAGCAGTTGCCAGCAAGACGTGACCTTAGGTATTCACACATCAAAAATACTTTCACATCATGCATCACTTGTTCTGCAGCCTGCAGATGTTATGGGACATTATTTAGATTGTGAGCCTCTTCTTCCTTGTTTATCACCTTGCAGTTTACCCTTGCTATCATTCCATACATAAACCTAGACTGCAATGTCTCCCTGCTATCTTACAATATGATACAACTCTCTTAAGTCACCTTTAAAGTGTTATTATATCTGCTTTGTTGTTTGATAGTAGAGCTGTTGTGGTGTTGTCTCTTTTTGTGTGGATGGAAGTCACACCTTTGCGTGTTAATACAATTTATGCAAATTAGTAAATGTACCTTTTTTGTCTACATATGCATCTTCACCACCAATGTTTTTTTTTGTCTTTCTGCAGAATGATCCCATCTACCAGCAAAAACTTCTTGATTAATGATCTGGCTGCAGGCCGGGAATATGATCTGTGTGTGCTAGCGGTTTACGATGATGGCATCACGTCTTTAACGGCCACACGTGTGGTTGGCTGTGTGCAGTTCCACACGGCCGGTGAGGTCAGCCAGTGTCGCTTCATGCACAGCCAGTTCTTGGGAGGTACTATGATTATCATTATCGGTGGCATAATTGTTGCATCGGTCCTGGTCTTCATCGTCATTCTAATGATCCGATACAAGGCCTACAGCAGCCCCGAGGAGGGCAAGACCAAGGTCAGCTCCAGCATTCAGTCCCAGACTAATGGCAGCCAGCAGCGGCTCCAGCGCTCCACCTCCAAGCAACCTTCCGACGAGGGGCAGCGTGAAGCTCGGGGACCCAAAGAATGCATGGCGCTGGTGGTCGAGGCAGAAAATGAGAAGAGGGAAGATCCAGGAGCCACCACTGCAATCCTGGAGGTGGAGCTATTTCCTCTGACTCTAGACAAGATGAAAAGAAGAACAAGCCTGGATGCACAACGCTCCGGCCCGCCGTCCGAGGACACACAGACGGACAGCAGCCTTACGGGCTCCACCATGTCCCTGTGTCTCATAGGCCCCAACGCTGGCACCAAGGAGGCTCCCCGGCTCAAGGACAAGAAAAGCGCCCTTGCCAACATGGGATTGCTCCCTAATGAGCTGGCACGAACTAGGCACAGATTCTCTTTTGATGGAGGGGATTATTCCATTTTCCAGAGTCACAGTTACCCACGCAGAGCGAGGACGAGGTGGCACAAGTCCACCAACCAGCTCAACATGGAGTCATCACCACTCGCCAACAGGAGAGTTACGTTCAGCAGCACTGAGTGGATGCTTGAGAGCACAGTCTGAGGAGAAGTCGTACAGCTGGGGAAAATAGCTGGCTACGCCACACACAGACATATAAATGTAAAAACATGCATTTGTCAACATGCCATATAACATACATTTGTTTCTCTTGAGCACAGCAAATGGCAAACACAAGCACATTATTTACACCTGCAAACTTTCTGAGAGTTGCTGGAGAAGAAAGTTGTCGCCCTTCATCAAGCCTCCCCATCCTACTCCCAGAGTGGTTTGTTGGCCATGTCTTTCTTTATGCAGCAGTGCCTTAATCTAAAAAAATGTATGAATGGAGGATGCTGCTCATTGTAATCATAAACCTTCCTCTCTGTCATTCCCTCTCACCCTAGTAAGGGGGAAGCATTTCTTTGGATTCTTTTGAAATTAATTCCTTTTTTTGTGATATGCCAAGGGAGTATGGCATTTGGATGTGACTGTTTAATTGGTAAGAAAAAGAAAAAAAAAAAACAAGAAAAAAAACATCATCATAACTGTAAAGTGGAACAGCCAGGTATCCTGTTATGTTAGTCATGTTTTTGGGTTCTTTCAAGAAAAAAAACAAAAACTTTTGCACAGAAGACACGAGATACAAGGACATGTATCACCACCAGTCTATACAATAATCATGACTAAAAAGAAAAACAGGATTTTACACATGCCGATTTGTAATGTTTCTAGAGAATAGAGAAGATGGACCTGGAAATAAAGTGAGGATTCCTCCCTGATGGTTGGACTGTATGATGCTGAAAAGGTTTTATCCCAGATGTGACTGTATATTAATAGGAACTGTATCTGGCTGGTCTAGATAAAAAGACAACAAACAAAAAACATATATAAGTATATTAAAACATTGGTGTATGTGTACTAACTATGTAAGTCATATGTCACATGACTTTTTACAAAGCATTTGGGTGTTGGCTGCAAGTTTTTACATTAAAAACCTGAGTCATCACGCCTCTCCCTATTTAGTATGTCAAAGTTTGGACCATTTACTCCCCTCACGAAGGGTATTAAATTTTTTGTGTGGGTTAACTGTATCCTTGGTGTTCTTTTCTTGTGATTTGGAAGCAGCATCATACAAAGGGAGGGACACAAGAATCGAAATGATAAATAATTGATTGCAGAGTACTATTTATAAGGCTTCTGTGAAAGCTTCACAACACACTCAGAATCAGAGTGGGGCGTGGGACGACGAGGGATGTGATGAGCACATGACTTTGAATTCAAATGCAGCCAGCTGTTACGCACACGGGTTTGGGACGCGTGGCTCCCACAAGGGGGAGATAAAACTGCCCTCAATAAGTCACTGCAGTGGGGGATTTTCACTAAGTCCCTATAGCATCCTGTTTTTTAGTATTCAGCTGCTTCTCAAGGAGGCAAGAAATGTTTTAATGATTTAGAAAATTGGGTGTGCCAACCGTTAATAAATTGTTTATAACACAAAAACTGAAAAAGATTTTAAAGCGCTTAGTAATATTTGTCAACATCCAGTCAACTGTAACTGAATATTAATAATATTTAATTTTATTTCATATAATTAGATCTCATGATATACAAATTACACTCAAATGCAAGCTAACATTTTTTCATGCTTACTTGAAACAAATCACTCAAGCCGTGAAGAAAAGCATGTGCCCCAATAAATAACTACTGAAAAAATTTAAAATATAATGTATCCTGGCACCATTACGAATATGTCCTGTGATGCAGGAACTTATTAATCTACTGTTTATACACCAGTTACTGATAAAAAGAGCGACCTGTGTTGACAATTTGATAAACACAAATTGACTTTATCTGTTTGCAACTACAATATAATGTGTCACATGCTACATATAAATGCTGAACACAACTGGCAAATTAACACTTTACTAAAAAAAACGCATGACAGCAAGAAATATGATCAAGGATGTCGGGGTTATTAGATCCCGTGAAGCGGTGATGTATTTTAACTGTCAGTGTTTGTGTGTTCGTCCGTCTGTCTGGCCGGCCACCGAATATCTTCACAACCCTTGCAGATAGAAAGATGAAACAAAAAGCACATTACTCGGGCAGCAAAGGGGATGAAAATGAGATGATGACCTTGAGAAAACTAGGTCAAGGTCAAATTTCAACTTTTCTACCCTCAGGAACCGGATAACATAGGAAGACGAAACAAAAGGTGTTATATTCAGGGAGGCAAGGAGATGAAAATTGGATCACAACCTTGACCTTGAAAAACTAGGTCACTGTCACATTTTCATTTTTATACCTTTTTTAGGTACACATCTCTGAAACCTCATGACAAATAGAATGCACCAGTCACATGTTGGATCATGGGTCTTTTGTTAAATGACCCTAACAGGGTAAAATTTTGAATTCAGGGGTGTCGCGGGATGTTGCAGTATCTGGCTGCGTTGTTTGTCTGCTGCTAAAGAAAACACCCTCTGCCACTGATTACAGCTCCTTAGGATATGCCAAAGAGGCTGTCCAAAGAGGCGGCTCTTTGGACAGCCAAGAGGTAAAATATGGAGCAGGAGGAGATAAGTCCCAGTGGAGGTTTCCAATCCTCTCCAATCTCGTGTTTGCATCCTCAGTGACGGAAACTATCGAGTCTAAGAATGGGGTCATCCCGTCCTTCTCCCTCATCAGACCAAAGTGGTTCCAGCCAAAGACATTCAGATTTTACTGAATTAGCCCCCCCCCCCCCCCATGAATGAAGATTTAACTTTATGATTTAAATGTTTGTGTGTCGAATTGTGGTACACACATTTTTCGACTCTTGTCCATGTACTCATTAACTATTAATGGTTTCCAGTTATGCTTCAGGGGCGGCAGTGGCTGTGGTAGAGCGGCTCGTCCAGCATTCCAAGATTGGCGGTTCAATTCCTGCTCCTGCCTAAAAACACCCCAGGTGTGAGCTGATGGTGGGAGATGTCAGCTCACCTCAGGAGCACTGCCGAGGCACCTTTGAGCAAGACGCCGTCCCTCTCACAAGCTGCTCATTTGGGCGCTCCACAAAGGGGCTGCCCACCACTCTACCTCCCCCTGCATGCTTACAGATCCCCTTGTGTGTGGTTGTGTGTATTACAGGAGCCTGTACACACTAATATGCATGCATGTGACTGACTAACATATAGAAGAAAGTGCATTCTTAATTTCCCTTTGGGGATTATAACAGTATATTTAAAAAAAAGTGCTGCAGACATTCTCAAAGCAGATGTATCTCCGTCTGCTTCTATCTATAACCTCTGTTCAACATGAAATCTACTTAGAAAGGAGAGGAGTGTGACTAAGTCCTCAGAATTGGCCAGGGGCAGCCTAACAAGCAAAGACTGGGAGCAGAGAAAAGCATTTACTGTCTCATCAGCAGTTCTGAGTGACTTCAAAAAGCTGCCGGGACTTGATGAAGGCCAGTTTTTTTGCTGTAGATCCCATTATATGTTCAATGCATAGTAATGTGTGTTTGAAAAGTTCCATTTGGACAAGCTTCAGTTAGTTTAAGTTTTAGTTTTGGCAGTCACATTTCAGCTCAGACTCGACGTATGGATGTGATTGGAGAGTTTGCAGCACTTAAACAAGACACTTTCATAAAATAACACACGCAAACTAAGTCGAAAATTAGGTGCTTTGAGCGCAAATAGATTCTTGTGTTGCATGTTCCTAGTAGCCTCAAACCAGTGTGTGATATGTAATATTTCAATGTTACAAAAATATTTACTGTAAATTTATGATTGACTTTCTCCAGATTTTCTCCTAAACACAGAGTAAAGACAAAAATGACTCCGTCACTGCAAATACTCTCAAATATATGGTAGTTTAATAACTAATGGTTACCATGGTAATATTCATAAAATGTTACGATGCTAGCATCATTAGACACAAGACATTTGATTTTTGAGATCAATCAAAAATCAAACATCTGGACATATTTTCATGGCCATTGCCGTGTCGCCCCAGGGTGGTGGCAGAGGAAAGTCTGAGGGTCATCAAAGTCCCAAAGAGTCATCTTCTGAGAAGCATGAATGTCTTTGTTCAGATACTTAGGTCTTTGACAAAGTGGTGACTGTAGCATGCCAGAAAATGGACAGTTTTGCTAATGATGGAAAAGATTTTATTACTTCTGCCATTTGCAAAAAAAGAAATATCAAGAGTCGGAGTCTGTATTGAGAAATGGATTTTCTTTAAATAAAACCAATATTTAGTATAATTAAATCAATAACCTGATAAATTGAGCACTTAGACATACTCATTGGATTTAGCCCTCTTGCCAAATAGTAATTAACCTCAATGATGTTACAAAAATTTCTCTCAATACAGATTTGACCAGATGTTTTTTATATGCTTTTTTCCATTTCCAAGATTTGGGCAGTTGCAGCCAAGCTCAACACAGCCCACTCTCTGCTGCTGTGAGAACACTTAGCCTATTGACACAGACAGGGAAAAGTGCTTCAGGCTTATAAGTACACATACGCACACACTTTTAAAATGGCTTACCAACACTTCCTTCAGCAACAAATTATCTAAAAATATCCAGATGGCCAAGGCCAACTTGTAGCAGGTTTATATTTTATTTGAATCAAGTTATACACTAATGTAGTCTGACTAGTGTGATAAAAAGAAACTGTCCAACAGCACAGAATGTGATCTTAATATGGGTTGAACAGTGCCGTTCATGATACTTCAGTGTTAGCTATTACTTTTCGGGGCTATTTTTGATGTTAGATGTTTTTAGACTATAACATTGTACCAGTATTAACAAAGCACAGTGGGTGGAAACCTGCTGCTTGTCAGCTCTTTTATGACCAGAGCTCTTCAACAGCACTTAGTCATATCACCAGAGAAATAGAATGGATGTTGAAGAGCAGCTTGTTAAGGTGTGTCTGAATCAGAATCAGACTGTGTGACCAAACCGGGAACACTCTGATCCCAGGTATTTGATCATGACAGTCAGTGGAGAGGATGCTGCCTATGTGACAATGATATAAAAATGAAAAATATATCACCAGTCTTATCCTCGAACAGAAAGTACGTTATTGTGTTCTATACCTTAAATTTTCATTTCATCAGACTTTACTCAGTTTGGAATTAGAATGAAACTCAACAAGTCTACATTTTTAGCTGCCCGATTCATGCCTTACTTTTCAAAGAGTGTTGTGGAGATCACTACACTTGTAGATTATACATGTTGAAAAATTCCTCACATTAAGATCCTAAGATCTGCAACAAATATTAAAATTGATATTCATACTTGCCTTATTCGTGTCCCACCCCTCCGCAAAGACTACATTAAAATTGTATGGTAGTTTTGGCATGTATAAGAAGAATGTCTTGTCACTGATAAAAGAACTCAGTTAACCATATTCTGATTATAATCTGGATGTGTATCAAAGGGCACAGCTATAGTAAAGACGAGGTTCTCTTAGTGTGATTGTTTGATAATTTCTGGACTATCAGAAAACAACAAGAAATGTCCTATCCTGAGGTATAAATAAGAATACTCTATGGATCCACACCTACATTGAATGGATTTGTCCGTCATCTTTCCAGAATGTTTCATTACTAGTCAAGTAATCCCGGATGAGAGACTTTCATGAGGCTTGGGCTACATGATGGATTTGTCTGGCGGTAAGAACAAACAGACGGTAAGAAAAAACAAATATTTCTGATAACACAAAATGCTTTTATAAAAAGACAAAATAGACATTCTCTTTGGGCAACGTGCTACTTAAAAAATTTAAAATGTACAAAAAAGTAAAAAATCAATAAAACCAAATGCATGTTTCATCAGAATTTGTGGGTACTTGTGTTTTCTTTCAAAATGAAATGCACAAAATAGTGGTCAATTTAGGATAGCAGGAACTCTTGTGAGGCAGACGGTCTGAGTCAATTATCAAATCAATGATCCTGCAGCAGATAGAATTCTTCATGAGGCAAGCTGTGGAAACCTCACCATCCCTCCTCAAGCTGTCTGTGCTGCTGTGCACTGTGCTTTAATCTACTGCAGAGATGGATGAGGTGCTGCTGCACAGAACGCCCACAGAAAACATGGACAGCACAGGATTGTTGATGGATAACACAGAACGGCCCGGCAGGGGAAAGCCCTCAGAAGTTAAGAAGAACATAAGAATTAGATGGAGTTTTCCTGTTGTTAGTGCAGCTATGGATCTCTGATTCTGTCTGTACAAGTTAGTCTCCTGAACTCTCTTGTGAACTCTCTTCATTGGCAGCTTTCCAGTCTTTCCTCCTCCTTTTCTTCAAGTTCAACCCCGAGTCTGAGTGTCTGTGGGAGTCCTGCTTTCGCTTTTTACGACTACGAGTCCTTGTCTCCCTTTCTTCTTCTTCATTACTCTCTCTTGAGCTGCTGTCCTCGTCTTTCCTGGTTTTTGTGTTTTTCTTGTTTTTATGTCGACATTTACTCCTCTTCCTCCTTTCCTTGTCTTTTGTTGCACTGCCATCATCACTGCCACTGTCGGAATCCGCTTTTTTGTGCTTTCCGTCGTCATCTCTCTTTTTCTTTTTCTTTTTCTTTTGGCGTATGGATTTCTTTGATTGTTTGGAGACACGTCCTGGTGTGTCAGACTTGGACTTCTTCATTTTGTGATGCCCAATCTTCTTTTTGGACTTCTTTTTTTCACTACAGTACAAACAAATTAAATAACATCAATGTAGAATAGACATCATGTGGTACAATTTTAAATACAACATGAAGCAATTATGGGGAGCTCTGCGAAATTTAGTAAAAACGTATGATCAGGTTTAGGATCAGGATTAATGCCTTGTCGTTGTGGTTTCCTCCTACCGGGCAGCATAGAACAGGAAAACTGTGGACGACATTATAACAAGTTACCGTTTAGAAGTAATGATGCTAAGACGGAAGCATCAGTTCAGTTGTCAGTAGGCTCTTTGGAGATGAAATGTGCCCGTCTGGTAAGTGGACAAGAACAGGCTGCAATGCTAGTCCTGAGTGAAGCTTGTTATTCTGAACAAGAAGTTAAACAAGAAATCCCAGTAACACACAAATCCAGTTTCAGATTCGACAAGGCAGTCAGAGACTGCAACATCCCGCAACATCCCTGAATTCAAATTTTACCCTGACCTACTTTCATAATGGTCGCAGCAATGATTTCTGTATTGTACTATCACGTATGATATTGACTTAGTTTTCCAAAGGTGAAGGTCATCATCACATTTTTGTGCCTCTGGCTTCCTGAAAATGTTGCTTTTAGTGTTGTTTCAGAGATGTGTACCTAAAAAGGTATAAAAGTGAAAATTTGACCTTCACCTAGTTTTTCAAAGTCAAGGTTGTGATCTAATTTTCATCCCCTTGCCCCCCTGAATATAACGCTTTTTGTTTTGTCTTTCTATCTTATCCGATTCCTGAGATATGTGCAACAAATGTAAAAAGGTTTCATCATCTCATTTTCATCGCCTTTGCTGCCTGAGTAATGTTCTTTTTGTTTCATCTTTCTATCTGCAATGGTTGTGAAGACATTTGGTGGACGGACAGACGGACAGACGGACAGACGGACAGACGGACGGACGAACACACAAGCACTGACAATTACAATACATCACCGCTTCGCGGGATCTAAAAACCAATACGAGACACATAAATCAGCTTGTATGGAATTTCTATTTTTCATGAATGCTATACAGGTGGTATATGGTTTGTATTCATGGTTCATTCACCATTATGTATTTAATCTCATGCTAATTCATTACGGATCTGTGTAATATAGACTATGGGACTTCAAATGTGCACATATTATCATCATCAGTAAGTTTTTGTTTTGTGATCCCCAAAATTACATTAGTGATTTAATTCACACGAGGCAACTGGACTACACTGGCAACTGGTAGAGTTCTCAACATTACTACTCAACATTCAAAATGATGTACAGTATTCCTTAAAAAAAATATAAAAATCAGTTTACAGTATATATCATATCACCGGCAACAAAAACACAATCAGGTCATTTCTGCTAATGAAGGTGAGATCAGCTAATAATTATATAACATATTATTACATGTCAATAGGTTAGACACTACATAACCGTAGCACATAAATAAAGATATTATGATGAAGTATGACATTTTGGAGCTGGACCCTAGAACCAAAACAATCACAAACCCTGGAGGATCACCTTTAAAAATAACTTCATCTAATTATCTTGTGAACACCAACTTCATGGAAATGTACTAAGGTCTCTGGTGGGACAATTTGGATCTGCTGCTTGCTCATTTAAAGCAATTTCTTTGCTTACCTGTCACTTTCAAATTCCTCTGGATAAAGCTCCTTGAATCCGCTGTGTCCCCACCTGTGACGCGAACACAACAACAATTTGCGGATTTAGTATTATTCAACTCCTTGATAAGAACTCTTTCTGGGGGGAAAAAGTGGAGCGTCTCTGATAAATACAATTTGTAAGAAACAATCCTCTTTAGTCTTTCTATCAATCAGAATTGAGCACTTTTGACTTTTCTCAAGATGTGAAAAATGAAATACCTAAACCATATGTACATTGAGTCCTGTACCGTACCTGTCGGGATCATTGGACTCAAACTCATAAAGTTTTCGAGTCCAGTATCGAGCCTCTCTGTCATCATGTTCTGAGACTCTGCTTTGACTGAGGCTTCTGGGCTGATTTGACATTCGATCACAGTGCATTCCTCCCCTGGAACACAAAAAACATTAATAAATCAATCACCAACATACAGTTATGTATCTAAACTGACAGGAACATAATGAAAAACAGTCCCAAATTAGCTTTGTGTCACTCATGTTCAGGTGGCTGGAAATAAACTCAGACGGTTCCTGTCCCTACCTCACACTGTCTGTGTCAGGCAAATGTTTGTGGTGGGACATTTGGACCTCCCAGCCGCGCATTTTCCACATCTCCATCTCCTCCTGGATCTGCAGTAAGTCAATATGAGTAAGTACATTAGAGACAGGCAGGGCCCGAAACAGAAGTAGTTTATCTGATAAAGCTTAATCCATTTAAAGGTCAAACACACAAATCACCCCTATTAAAATATGCCAAATGGTAGCTGGGATCTGAGAATTTGCTGCTTTTATCTGTCTTGTATGTTTTCTATTAACATCTGACATTTTAGAAAACAGATGAATTAAATGATCAGCATTGTAGATAAAATATATAAAAACAGTAAGCTGCAGATCTGCAATGGACTCCCAGTGTTGATAGAAAGTGGAATTGTTCCAACAACGTGATTACAGTAGTAGTTGTCACGGTATTGTAAAGGTAGATTACTCCCGGAGATTCGCTTGTTCTGGTATCCAATGAAATAATCGACTGGGATTAGTTCTCATTAAGCGTGCTTTAAATGGAGACGAAGTGTTTCAAATCAATGTACAGAAACATCAAACTCACCTTGTTGTGGGCATCTGTGTGGCGAATTACATTCCTCAACAATGTCTTCCCCAGCGGCTGCTTTGCCATGATGAGACCTGAAATGTAATTTATTGAAAGACCCTTGATTAATAAACGTACTCGTGAAGATGACTGTAAACATACGATGGTAGAGATTTAGCATAGGGAGACAAACCACTTCCTTAGTTAGCCTAGCCTGCTACGCTATCTCAAGAAAATTACTCGAATAAAAACAATACACTGTCTGCAAATTATTCATTGAAGGCTGTTAAAATAAAACACAACTACTACTAACCCTCTGCCTTCATCTAGGAAATGAGCACAAAGTGTACCTGTGCAAAACGAGTAATATTCAATGACACAACACAACACTGCTGCCAGCCCGCATTGAAGCTTTCTACCCAGCGTGATGTTGTCGCACAGCAACGTCACTGAAGCGCAGTAAACTGAACTGTGATTTGTCTAATAATCTGCCAATCATTAAAGCAGAAGTAACACTTCCGGTTTGAGGGTGTTCAACATAATCGACGGTGGAGTGTTGTTTTACAATTTGGCAGCGTTTCACGTCACATTTTCAATCCATGAAACAAGGTTCCTATGATTTATTAACTCTTAAAGGTTTACTTTATGTTACTTTTTCGTGTTTTCAAACTTAAGTTTTAAATGATCCTATTTCAAACTAGCTTATTGTTTTAGTAAGCTGACTGACAAATCATAAATCAATTTGTTGTTTAAGTTATACAATAAGAATTGAAATATATAAATCATTTTTTCTTATTATTACTTGTATTCTTATTATACTTGTATTATTGGTTTTATAAGTTATCCTAGTAAATATACTGTGGTTAAAATACATCATATTTACCAAAAAATTTGTTGTTTAGTTAAACTGCAATCAGTGGCATCACAGAAAGTTCCAGATATATGTAAATGTAAATAGATGTTCAGTAACTACAGACATTTTGGTTTTTTAGTTATAATGGAGCTAGGATAGCTTTCTTTATGTAATTAAATAAATTTAAAAAAAAACCATACATAATATATAAAGTGCGCATGTAAAATAATTAAATCATAAACAAACAATTTAAAATAACCCCATGATAAAAATGGGTAACAAGAATATGCTATCCCCTGTGTCCTGTGTTTGTGCTTTTGATATGGACTTTCTGTATATCCTGGCTTGATTTGTATCTGACTTCAATAAAAACAAGCTACAAAGCAGTATCACTCTTGTAATGATGTGTATATAGGATGTTGCCTACGATATGCCCTGGGTTCACGAAAAGCACTCCAGGTTGAGTTTCTATAAAGGACTGACTTTAAATAATAGATGACTGTTTGTTGTAATATACCGACATGTACACGCATGTTGAAAGATGAATCATTTTGTAAGAACTTCACACTTCTTAGAATACCTTGGTGGAATGTACATCAATATCTAAATAGATGAAGGAATGCACAGTCCATACTTACGCCAGGGCTTAGTGTTTTTAATGAGGTGTCAACATGATCCCATGAAGCAGGTCCCTATTATCACTGACTGAGAAAATAATGTAACACACGTAATACTCAGTAGGACACATTTTATACACATATATTTGACTTAATGAAGACTGTCTGCTTTGACACCCTGATGTATTTCCTGTATAGCAGGGATTATAGGAGGTGATCTTTAGTTATTAGTGAACTTTGTGCTAAATCTTTGCAAACACCCCATTAAAGGTTTGATTTAATCTGTTTTTATTTTTTTATGGTTGATTCTCACGTACTACACAATTAACACAATCAACTGGCAAAATAATTACAGTACTCTATGTCCTTTTTTTCAACCTAACTAGGCACAGACTTTTCTACATTGTTACAACAAAAATGGATGCATTTCTCAGGGACAAAATCGTATTAGACTGTACTGTTTAAAAGGCACAGTACGAATGTAACCGCAAGAGGACAAAAGCCAGTGTCTTATTGTGCCGGTCCCAAACCCGGATACACACAGAGGGTTGCGTCAGGAATGGCATACAGCGTAAAACTTTTGACAAATCAAAGATGCGAATCAAACCTATGACTTCCATACCTGATTGGTCATGGTCCGGGTTAACAACGACCACCATCGGCGCAGCTGACCTACAGGGCGCCGGTGGAAATTGGACTACTGTTGGTCGAAGAAGGAGAGGAGGAAAGTGTGCCCGTAAGAAGAGAGAGAAGAGTAACGCCAAGAGTGTAGGACTGAGAGTAGGGACGTTGAATGTGGGAACTATGACAGGAAAAGGTAGAGAGTTGGTTGACATGATGCAGAGGAGGAAGGTAGACATACTGTGTGTCCAGGAGACCAGGTGGAAAGGTAGCAATGCTAGAAGATTAGGAGCAGGGTTCAAGTTGTTCCATCATGGTGTAGATGGGAAGAGAAATGGAGTAGGAGTTATCTTGAAGGAGGAGTTTGTTGGGAATGTCCTGGAGGTAAAAAGAGTGTCGGATAGAGTGATGAGTCTGAAGCTAGAAATCGAAGGTGTGATGTTCAATGTTGTTAGTAGGTATGCTCCAGAGGTAGGATGTGAGCTGGAGGAGAAGGATAAATTCTGGCTGGACTTTGATGAAGTGATGCAGAGCATACCTAGAAGCGAGAGAGTTGTCATTGGTGCAGACTTCAATGGACTTGTTGGTGCGGGAAACAGAGGTGATGAGGAGGTGATGGGCAGGTTTGGTATCCAGGAGAGGAACGCAGAGGACAGATGGTAGTTGACTTTGCAAAAGGGATGGAAATGGCTATAGTGAACACTTTCTTCCAGAAGAGGCATTAACATTGGGTGACCTATAAGAGTGCAGGTGGGAGCACACAGGTAGACTACATCTTATGTAGACGGTGTAATCTGAAAGAGATCACTGACTGTAAAGTAGTGGCAGGCGATAGTGTAGCAAAACAGCATAGGATGGTGGTGTGACTCTGGTGGTGAGTTGATGAATGTGCAAAATGAGAGTGAACAAAGACTAGAGGAGGTGACTGTTGTGGACCAGGAAGTAGCAAAGATCAGTCAGGATGAAGTGAGGAGGACATTGAAGAGGATGAAGAGTGGAAAGGCAGTCCGTCCTGATGATATACCTGTCAAGGTTTGGAAGTGCCTATAGGAGAGGTGGCAGTAGAGTTCTTGACTGGGTTGTTCAACAGGATCTTAAATAGTGAGAAGATGCCTGAGGAATGGAGGAGAAGTGTGCTGGTGCCCATTTTTAAGAACATGGAGATATGCAGAGTTGTGGCAACTACAGAGAAATAAAGCTGATGAGCCATACAATGAAGTTATGGGAAAGAGTAGTGGAAGCTAGACT
This sequence comes from Antennarius striatus, assembly GCF_040054535.1. Taxonomy (NCBI): domain Eukaryota; kingdom Metazoa; phylum Chordata; class Actinopteri; order Lophiiformes; family Antennariidae; genus Antennarius; species Antennarius striatus. The sequence goes on along the minus strand of NC_090781.1, from coordinate 10,731,571 downwards.
AAGGGCAGAAGTGAGCATTTGTGAGCAGCAGTATGGTTTCATGCCAAAAAAGAGTACTACAGATGCAGTATTTGCTTTGAGGATGTTGATAGAGAAGTACAGAGAAGGCCAGAGGGGGCTGCATTGTGTTTTTGTAGATCTGGAGAAAGCTTATGACAGGGTGCCCAGAGAGGAACTGTGGTATTGTATGAGGAAGTGTGGAGTGGCAGAGTAGTATGTTAGAGCGGTGCAGGACATGTATGAGGACTGTAAGACAGTGGTGAGGTGTGCTGTAGGTGTGACAGAGGAGTTCAAGGTGGAGGTGGGACTGCATCAGGGATCAGCACTGAGCCCCTTCTTGTTCGCTATGGTGATGGACAGGCTGACAGACGAGGTTAGATAGGAATCTCCATGGACTATGATGTTTGCAGATGACATTGTGATCTGTAGTGAGAGCAGGGAACAGGTGGAGGAGAAGCTAGAGAGGTGGAGGTTTGTCCTGGAAAGGAGAGGAATGAAGGTTAGCCGCAGTAAGACAGAGTACATGTGTGTGAATGAGAGGGACCCAAGTGGAAGAGTGAGGTTACAGGGAGAAGAGATCAAGAAGGTGGAGGATTTTAAGTACTTAGGGTCAACAGTCCAGAGCAATGGAGAGTGTGGAAAAGAGGTGAAGAAGCATTTACAGGCAGGATGGAACGGGTGGAGTAAAATGTCAGGTGTGATGTGTGATAGAAGAGTTGCAGCTAAAATAAAAGGAAAGGTGTACAAAAGGTGTACAAAACTGTGGTGAGACCAGCGATGTTGTTTGGTCTAGAGACAGTGTCACTGAGGAAAAGACAGGAGACAGAGCTGGAGGAAGCAGAGATGAAGATGCTGAGGTTCTCTTTGGGAGTGACCAGGAAGGATAGGATCAGGAATGAGTACATCAGAGGGACAGCACATGTTAGAGGTTTTGGGGATAAAGTCAGAGAGGCCAGACTGAGATGGTTTTGGACATGTCCAGAGGAGAGATAGTGAATATATTGGTAGAAGGATGCTGAGTTTTGAACTGCCAGGCAGGAGGCCTAGAGGAAGACCAAAGAGGAGGTTTATGGAAGTAGTGAAAGAGGACATGAAGGTAGTTGGTGTGAGAGAAGAGGATGCAGAAGACAAGGATAGATGGAGGCAACTGATTCGCTGTGGTGTCCCCTGAAGGGAAAAGCCGAAAGGAAAAGAAGAAGAAGAGTACAAAAGGATATACAATCCATATTTCATGGCAGACAGACTAATGGTGCTCAATAAGAACAGAGCAACTACGGAAACAATCTGTTCTATTTTAGCAACTCATTTGATTTACAAATTGGCCCACTGCATGCTGTCCTTGTGGCAGAGCAGCTTTTTTGTCACCCCCTCCCTCCCAAGCAATGACTTTGCCACAATGCTTTGAATAGCAAATTCATTCTTGGAACATCATCCAAGCACAAAGGATCCAAGCACTACGTGTGCCACAACATCTTCTGCTATGTCTTTTCTGTTCGTGTTTACCGTTGGAGCAGAAAGGAGATGCTTGATTGAACAGGGATTAGAGCATGAGAGAATGCTATCAGCTGTATATGAGATGTTTGAGGGAGGTTTCAGACAAGATTTTTCAAGCTCGTTTTAACTGGTGGAGAGAAGTATTCAGATATTGTATGAAAGTGAAACTACCATTGAGTAGAAATAATATTGATGATAAATGTTACACATTTTATTTTGTTATTCAGTAAACATAAAAGTAGCATAATGTTTAAAGTTGAGAAAATTCTCTCTCTGCATAATAGCTTATGTAAATAATAATGACATGTTCTTTATTTGGAATAAACAATGGACAGGCCAGAACCATCTGATGTGTTGCAGCAGCTGCAGAATCCATTAAGTCCTAATTATGGACGGTTTGAAGGGTATTCTCCAAGTCAGCGCAATAATATATGAATACAATTGAGAAGATTTAATTACATTTTGGCAATAAAAATCTGAAGGATTTCAGGTTACAATGCAACTTTCCTGATACTACCTGATGGTTTTAATAATACATATGACATTGCAAATATGGTAAATTTTGTAGTTTGTACTAGTTAGCTCAGATAAAAGCAGAAAAACAGAGATGTAACATTACAACTGTCATGTTTATAGCAACAACGAAATATCAGTGTAACAAATACTAATTAATGAATTGAACTGCAAATAGGAACAACCATAAAGGCTTGTCTTGAAGTTTAGAGTTTCAGTGTAGCCTGCTGACAGCGTTAAAGTAATTTATTTGTAATATCAAGAAGTACACAATTGGCACTTTCCTTTGGAATGCTATTATTGTATTCCAGAATATACATTACTAGTGATCAATGAGCGATGATTTCTGTATTTATAACTTTGGGTAATGGTTTATTCTTTTCTTGTGAAGTTACTGTCATTACTGTTACCAAGCTAAATCTGCTAAATAAATTTAAAAAGCTCATCAAATACAACTAGTGAGTAAAAAGCAGACTATTTGATTCTGCATTGTAGAGGAGTAGGATTAAAAAGTAGCAGACAATGGAAATTCTAAACAAAATTACCTTAAAGTTTCACTGAGCTACCGATTTTGGTCCACAAAATGTTGGGAAAATCACCACTCTGTATAATCGTGTAGTTTAACTTTTACTTGAAGAATTAGTGCTTTGCTCCTTGTTAGTTGGTGGTCCTCAAGTGAAATCTGATTTAACATTTCCATGGCTCTCTAGTACCACTCTCCAGTAAAGTAGCTCATTGAGTTGTGGTGATGGCACTCATGGACAACTGAAAACAATGACATAGTGTTTCGGGCAGCACTGTAAGCTGCAAGACCTATTTCACATTCTTGCTGATGACACCAACAACACTTGTAGAGGCTTAATGTTGGTGTGCTCCTCTAAAATGTTTTACAAATGACAGTTTGACATGAGCAAGATATGGCACAGAAAAGCTTTCGTGTCTGCCTTTCAAATTTTAAATTTGAAAGTTCTCCCACATTTGTTTAATCTGATGGCTCTACAGTTTCAGGAGTGATTTCTAAGAAGCTCATGTTTTTTAAGGCTTGCTCACAATTGCAGTAAAAAATGCTGTTCGTAGCATTTAGTGCATTGCAACGAGTACTGTAATGTGAAAAGTACTGTGGATTCCGGCTGCCTGCATTCCATGAATACCTTTATTTCTAACTTTGTCCATGCTTCCTGCCACTGTGTAAATATATCATTACCCTCTCATGTTCTGGCTTGTGTGGTACGCTGTCTTTGAGCAAGTCCATGGTTTTGACATCAAACACAACGCTTCACTGCACACAGGGAGACTTTATAATGCTTCAGTTTATATAGTTCTCCTTTTAGCTGTAGTGGTCTATAAGCAAAAGGAGAGAAGCAGAAGGAGCAGAATCTCACTCATCCACCTCCTTGTGTAATGAGAGAGCAGTGGGTAAGGGAGGGAGGGAGGAGGAGGAGGAGGAGGAGGAGGAGGAGGAGGTAGAGGGGGAGGGTAAACACACTCAGACAGAGCCATGTCTGACATCCTTGCTTACTGAAACGAAGGAAGGAGATAGAAAAGCTAATGCGAATGAGCCGAGGAGAAAGAGGGAAAGGAGGCAGGGAGGGTGGAAAGAATAGATGCTAAAAGACCGGAAGAGAGAAAGGGCTGAAGAGGATGCACAAGGACTGCATCATTTCTCATCTGCAAGGAACAAAAACATTGTATTCATGAATGGGGACCTGGAGAAGGCGAGTGCAATGAGAAACCAGACAGGCTTCAGTTGCTGGTGTTGAGCACCAATTCTCTCCCCTTCTGGTATGAATTAGGGAATGGGTTCAGAGCTTTTGATTAGGATTTTGGAGTTATATATAAAGAGAGAGGAAAGGGTTTGAGCGTGCTGTTATTTCTGATTGAACACAGTGTGCGACGTGGATATTCTTCTGGTTGCTGCTTTCAGGGCTGCTCCCCTCCCCGCTGCCTCTGGCTGTGTTTGGGCTATGGTCCTGACAGAGAAGCAGAGCATCACCAAGATGAAGGGCTGTGACTGATGGGAGGCTAAGCTTATAAACACCAGCATGGGAGCCAAACAGATGAAATGGTAAGAGCTTTTTTAACATTACGTCTATTCAGGCTGTGATCTGTCTCTCCTGTGCATGAAAGTATCAGAAACAGACCGACATCACAGAACAACGCATCAGGCCTACATTCAGGAGACTAGAAGCATCATCTTGATCATTTAGATGATAGTTTGTGTTTCATTGTTTAAACCATTGGCTGTTTCGCTCTTAGCATCAGAATTTTCTGTTTATAACCTGATTGAACAGGTAATTGTTCAGTGCTTACTGTACAATAGGGGTGGGTGTGTCCCTTTATCTGAGCTGAACGGATGTTAGCATCCACCATAGTGTCACTTCCAATCCGTCTTCCTCTTCTCTTTCTCAGATCTTTCATTTCATTCTTTGAAGAATGAAGATTATCAAATTGAATTTACACCAGAAAAGCAAATACACTAATTTTCATCTTGAAATTATGTCATAAATCATGAAAGTGTGATTTGCAACTCTAAATGTGTTTTAAGCCTAGCATCATTTTATAGATTTTTTTTAAACATATGATAAGCCCAGATTCTAATGTTATAAAAATTACTAAACCCTAATGCAAACATGAATGCTAAGAAACATGTGAATAAAAGTAAGAAGTATTTGAGTGAAAACACACTTTAACTGACTGACTTTATTGATTTAGGTTGTTCCCAACATAGGGGGGTAACAGTGAAATAGAAAAGAGGACAAAACAAAGCTATGTTCCATAATATTTTATTACAATTTCAGAGGGGTTTTTCTTTTCTTATATTTTAGGCAATATTTATTGACTTACTGTAAAGTTTGCCATGTCGACAATAAAAAAGTTAATGAAATGAAAGCATAATGTGAAGCTCTGCATGAACGTCACTGTATTGCTCTGCTATTTATCTGACATCAGTATTTGACTAGAGAAGTTAAAGATATGCTGCTGTTTGATTATAATGAATATTAATAGCTGCATTAAATTTAATTCGAAACGTTGTCCACTCACTGCAGCTGACAGATTAATCATAGTTAAGAAGAAATACTGATAACAAGTTCAAATATGTCTTTCTAGAAACGAAGTGAAGCAGAATAATTATTCACGCAGAACTGCAGTACAGACATGAGATAAAGTTATATGAAATATTCACAGAAATTACAGAGTTTTAGATTAAATTTACATGTGTATCTCTTCAACAAAGCTTTTCATCCGATGTTAATCTGAGGATCATCTTTTGTAAATCGCAGTTCTTAATATCTGGCTTAAACCACAAGGTCTAAATCCTTCTGTGGTTGTGGTCTTTTGATGGATAACCCACAAACATCTGAAGTCAATTAGGTTATAACTGCAGAGATGATGATAACATATTTCATTTGCAATAACAAGATGAGTTTGTGAACACTTTGATCCCCACTGCAGAGATTCTTTCAGAAAAAGATAAGGCCTTTGAGCTTATATGTGACCTGGTGCAATCGCCCCATCTGAGGAGCTGGAAGGACCAAACTATGTGACGCCCTTCAGAATCGTGGCTGCAGCCACACCATCTCATTCCCACGTTGAAATGTTCAATTCCAACCTTCTCTTTTTTTATAAATCTACTCAAGCAACATGATGGGAATACTGGACCATAAGTTGTTTCACCACCATGGTCCAAACTAAAATATCTCAAAAACTACTGGATGATTTGCCACTAAATGTGGTGCAAATATCCAAATATTATAACAACCATGGTGATTCTCTGATCCCCTAATAACTGCAATGCTGCTTATATTGTCATTGAAATAATTATAACCAACAGTATACTATTATTGTAAAATAAATATCATTTTATGACATTGACATCATCATCAAAAATGAAAATAGTACAAATAAAGAACCATCATCATTCGTTGATCCCTCAACTCTCATCCACTATGTCCACCAGGGCGGGATGTGATTTTGTATGTTTATTTTAGCTACAGATATACTTTGGTCAGTGCTATTTCACAAATGTTCCTCTGTTAAAGTAAGCTAAACACAAATATTATCCGTGCTGAGCATCAACATTTTAGTCCTGTCATCGTGGGCATACATGATGCCGACATTAGGATTTAGCTCATTGCACCTAAATACAGTCTCACAAAACCACTAGCATGACTCTAATCTCATTTCCAGTTTGTTTGTTGGATAAGCGGCACGTTATTGTAAGAAGTCACAGGAAAATGAGCAAAATTAATCCATTAAGAGGCTGTGAGCCCTTTGGAAAATACAAGTATTCCTGTTTACTCTATGCTGGGATGTTTGCTTGTGCTCAGTAATGCTATTAGATAAGCAGAAAATCTCATCTGCCACCATCTAAATCATGCCGCATATGCATGGGAAGAACGTGTTCAACTTTGCAAATGCAATCCCTCAGGACATTCTTTGGTTTGTAAACACAGTTTTATCCCACAGTTTAAGTCCACAGTTATTTTTTCCTTCTATTTGGCCTCAGGAACCGGGTGAGGAATTACAATCCCCTTCTATCCCCTCTCTAGCATGGAGTTTAGATCTGTTTCCAAAAGAACAGATTTGTTTCCCCATATAGATACAGACAGAAATAAAAAGAAGGAATCCCTGTTAAAGGACCGTGCATAATGCAATGGGTCATAGGTCACAGCAGCTGTATCCCACTTCTACACACAAAGTTGAGAGAAGATGACAGCTGACTTGAACCTCAGGCTGCTGGGGATTTTTTCAGAAACCACAAAATGCAGATTCATACAAGCAGCACAGAAACCAGTCACTCAGAAACCATACCAGGATTATGAAATTATGGCTGAAGGGGATTAAACTACAGAAGGAATTTCCAGTGAGGACAGAGATCCATGTATTCCTTCTAATCCAGTTCTAATTTTGCATTTAATTTGTTAAATAGTGTGTGATAGTCTGAATTCCTATGGGCACTATGTGTTTGAAACAGATATGGTTTAAAATATCTCAGAATGAATTCACATCTCTGACTCCTTGGGGAGTTATTAATGTGTATAGCTCCATTTTATGTATCCCTGTTTATTCATTACCATTCATTTGGCAGGATATGCAAACAGACTCACTCTGCCTGTGTCCGCCATCTGTTTCAGTCTCAGCTCAGCCAGCCCAGTTCATTCCCCCAAAGAGGAGTATGTTATCAGCCCGTCCATCGACGGCCCCAAACAGCAGACTGTTCACAATCAGTCTGAAGAACAAGGCGAACCTCAGAATGACAAATATGAGCTGACAGAGAAGAAATCTGTCACAGGTTGGTTGACTGCACATTGTCTCCTGCAGAGCAATAGGTGATGTAATAAATCCCTGCTGCCAAACGATGCTCCCCTCACTCATGTCCCTGGTGACTTTCTTCCTTCTAGAGGAGGTATCTCTGTGTGGATTGTGCCCCTCCCTCGGGCTCGATAGGCAGGAGGAAGAGAAGTCCTGGGAGGAGCAGCTGGATGCCCACCAGGAGCAGCTGGAGAAAGAGATGCAGGAGGCCAGGAGGATGGTGTTCCGCCTACAGGTGAGTCCTGGTGACATAAACCAGTGGGTAGACAGCGTACAACTGAAATGGGCTGTAGCATACAGCCCATAGGAGGATTTTGATTCTCGATGTTTCTCAGGAAATTAAAGGTGTTAATGAAAATAAATATATATATAAAAAAAATAAAAACAATAAATGATAATGAAGTGAAAGTGATGAGGTCATTTAGTCAAATTAGGCAGGCAAGATACATTCAATAAAAGCGTAATTCAGCCACTTTGACACCATGTTTTCAATATTTACAACTTCTTTCAATGTTATTCCATCAGATAATCTAACCCCTATTTTCCTGCTTTGCTGCTGTCCCAGCAGGACTCACTGCAAAGTAATCTCTGTGATAGATTGAACTAGTGGCCAGATGGCTCTATTGCAAAGGAAGGGTGTTTATTGTCCATTCAATTCAATTTTTTTAACTTATCTGTACTCACATAGTTTTATTTAATTTACTGTTCCTGAATGTTTTTTCCATGATCTCAGCATACAATATGCTGCATATCTGCATGTAGAAGTCATCATATACTTTAATAACAGCAGTTTAATGACAAATTTGAAAAGGAACGCCTGCAAACTAATAGGCTAAATGAAATCCTCCTGCCCCCAATTCATACTATTATTCTTCTATTTGTCTTTTCAGGTCCAAATTAATTAACTACATCTGTGCTTTCACATATTTATGTATTTTACTTTGACTTTGATTCCAGACCTCCGAAACACCATCCACATCTCAGACAAAGGGAAACAGAACACAGTGGCCTTCTTTTTACCCAAACATTGGATAAATGTAACTAATTGAAACAGAAAATGATGCGAAAATAAATGAGCAAATAATGAAAATGAGAAAACAAAGAGACCAGCGCATAAATGTCATGAAGTTCTGTGTGATTCAGTATGATTATATACTGATGCAGCTGGAATGGTAAAGTAGTTTTGAGTAAAAATCCCAAACTGCTGTGTTTACAGATACAAATAGAGAAATGATTCTGGCTGCTCTGTCATCTATATTTAATATGACTGCTTTTAGGCCTCATGTTGTGTATTTTACTGCATGTTTGTGTGCTTTTGCCCCCAGGCTCTGCTGCTCCATGGCTCCCATCCAGGCGAGGACCAGGATGGATCTGGAAGCTTTGGAGATAACCGGGCCAGTGCTGAACAGCAGCTGGTACAGTGCCCCCTCTCTGCTATCACGAGAAAACAACACTCGCTTGTCACTCTGTGTAGCCTCAGTGACAGCCCATCTGCTCTGATGATGTTTGGAGCCATCACTCCTGTTCAGGGTGGATGCTATAGAGACCAAATGAATCTCTGATCTTCTAGCCGGCTGTCATGCAGGTCCACTGCCTCCTCAGGCACCCTGACATTCCTTCATTTTCTAATTATGATGCTTATACCCTCTGTCTCTGAAGGTTCTGATCCGCAGTCGTCTCGACCAAAGCACAGAGGAAGCTCTTGATCTTAAGGTACAGTGAGTAAATGTAAAGAGGCTGACTATAGATAAACTCCTTTTCAAGACAACGATTACTATGTCTGTTTATTCTCAGAGAGAACTCATGAGACACAAACAGGAGGCACGCCACCTGCAGGCCATCAAGGTAAACCTCCTAATGTGATTTTGCCATTTGTCTGTAAATAATTGGAATTAAATTATATAATTTGGTTCAATTTAACTCTTACACTACACAAAATTGATGATTCTGATTTTATACTATGATGCTATGCTTTCTTTTGTCATTTATTGATAAAGATGGAGTTAAGAGGTGGGTGTGTACTCTCGATAAGTGGAGTGGATGCAGTGTTTTTGGATTCGGGTCTCCTCTGAGTGTTTCTTATTCTCTTCTTTCTCATTAGGATGCTCTGCAGCAGCGCCTGGCAGTGCAGGAAGATGCTGTCCTGCAGCTAAAGCAGGAACTACTGAGATGCAACATGGACAAAGATCAGCTGGAAGGGGAGAATGTGAGACAAATGATGATTAGCATTTGACACAATGAAGTAGGATATGTGACCAGTGGATACAGACCAGAGTGGATACAGATTAATGTGAGAGTAACGTGTGCCATTCTGATATTTATGTCGGTTTGCAGGCAGAGCTCAAGCACAAACTGACAGAACGGAACACATTACTCAGTGAATATGAGGTATTGTATATTATTTTTCTATACTGTTTTTTGCTACAATGCAATGTATTAAGCAGAAGCATGCATGCATATGAATTCAGTCATCTTTTCTCATCACAATAGCAGCAGCTGGGAAGAAAGGACAGAATACTGCAGCAACAGCAGCAGAAGCTGGAGGAGGCTCAGCATAAAGCACATGAAGTCAGCCTTGAACGGGTCAGAGTCACGATGTGTTTCAGCAATACATGTTTTGTAGTGAATGACACGTAGAAACCGGAATAGCACGTAAATACGTAAAACCTATTTTAAGAAAATGGATGAAATAGGTACAAAGCAAATTAAAAATTCCATGCTTCTCCAAAGCTAGATTCAGTAGATTTGCTCCAATCTGTGTAAGTTCATGGCAGCATGGCAATGTGTGTGGGATTGACTGGAAATAAATCGCGCTGTCTGTGTTAATCATAATGAAGACAGAACTCACACAGTGGCTCGTGTGTGTCGGCTTCTGGAGAAGAATGCTTGTTCATAACACAGAGGAATAGACCGTCATTGATTTATGGTCTAATTCTGTGCTTTTCATGACGTTTCATCCGTAATTAGATAATTTCTATTCTCTGAAATGTGAAAATCATCCACTCTCATTTACCCATTCATGTCTATCTTGCAGACTTTCAGGAGTGACAGTGGTGGTTACAGTAATTCAGTGGACTCAGCGTCTCAAGCGGTATTCCAGCACAGTGCACCTGTGAGTACACTTCCTGGTTTCAGTGTTTAATCAGCTCGATCCAACAACCTTATGCTTGGATGACAGCTCAGTTTCCTCAAAAAGTAGTAGTCCAGTGATTTTCACATTATGAATCCTTGATCTTGGAAACCAGCTAATTTTGAATTTCCAGTAATTTGGAGTTGCGTTACTATTGCTATTATGTGACAGATTTTCCAGAAAATACTATTTGACTTACAGTTTTCCTTGATGAAAAACTAAATTATTAGCCTCTACACTTGAAAAAAAAATAATTTAAACTAACTTAATTGTATTTTGCATTTTTTTCCTTTCTTACTTAGTGGAAACAAGCATCCTTATACTGTATTTTGCTTTAACATGAAAAATAAAACTACATTTACACAAGATGCTATTTGCCATAGGGGGAAGAGCTGCAGCTGGTCAGGGAGGCCCTGCGTAGTTTAAGGGACAGCTTTTCTGGCCATGACCCTCAACATCACACCCTGGACACTCTTGAGCAGGGGGTGTCCAGTCTCATGGATCGATTACACTCCTTGGAAACCCAGCGCAGACAGGACAGAGGGGTAACCGTTTTTGAGCAAATCTAAAAAAAAATAGCAACGAATCTGTCCTCTGCTATATGGATCAGCCATAAATGACTGGTTACCATGAATAAACAGCTTCTTCTTCTAGGAGGAATTTAAATCCCCGGGACGCAGAGCCAACTCCACAGACCGTGACTCCTGGCCACCAAGCTCAAGTGAGACAAACAAAACATTTGTATCGTTTAGGATTTGTAATCCTCTGCAATGTCACAACTTTGGCTGTTAAATCAGGTTGTGCTGTTCAATTATGTTGCTTTGTATGGAGAGGACATTATTGGCTGTGAGGCTGAAGCCATTTTAGACTATCATTGTGAAAAACAATTTTGTCGTGTTGTAATTATTTCCAGAAATGGCGCACTCGCACAGCAGCCCAGGATTGGACAGTGCCGTCTCCACTAAAGTGCTCTATTTCACAGATCGCTCGCTAACGCCGTTTCTGATTAACATCCCAAAAAGGTGAAAATAAAAACATTTTACAGTGGGTTCAACATAATATTGTTAATATGTTTGTTTTCTGCAGTATTCACGATGTAGTCTCCATTTTCTTTAGAACTGCACGTTTAGGATACTTTATTTAGGAGCTACATGCGTGCATCAGTATAGTTCTGGACAAACACTAGGCATCCAGGAACTCAATTGTTGTGTGGGTGTGTGATTACATAGAACATGACTGACAGTGATTTCCTACAGGCTGGGAGAAGTAACGCTCCGGGACTTCAAGACTGCCATAGATAGACAAGGCAGTTTCAGATACCACTTTAAGGCCCTCGACCCAGAGTTTGGCACAGTGAAAGAGGAGGTAGGCGTCAAATTATAGCTCAGATTTCTTTCCATGTCAAACAAACATGAGATGCCAGCTATAGAGCAAAGCTATAGTTCAACAGAGGTGGAGACTGGTTTTCATTCCAGACTCTGAATAGTTGTAATTACCAGTTTCTACTGAGACGTCTGCATGTTCTAGATGCAACAGTTTATATGTGAATGCTGCGTTTTGGCTGCACAGGTATTCCAGGATGGAGCACTGGTGCCTGGCTGGGAAGGAAAGATTGTAGCCTGGGTGGAGGAAGACCATGGAGAGAGGAGGTAGAAGCCAAACACCAGAGATCACCACCAGAAACCTCATTTGTTTCCACTGGATCAGGATTCCACTGAATCTACCTGTGATGCCATAACACAGAGCGGTTATAGTACAATAATGGAATTAATGGGACCAACGGATTAAACACCAGTTTGTTACGTAATCTCATCATAAAAGTGAATGTTCCGTCTGAAGGATGTGGCTTGATATTGAATATGACACGTTGCTAGAAGCTCATACAATAATATGTGGGTCCACCACTTAACGGTCAGTAATGTGATATTTAATTGTGATGTCATCACTACAGTATATACTAGTATTCAAACCTGGAAATGAATGTTTACTGATGTTCATCACATGTTCAAGATTGCCAAATAGTGATGTTGATGTTTTGCATCAATTTTGACATTTTAATAAACATCAATTATTGCATGGATCATTTTGCTGTCAGTTATTCTCTGGGCATAATTACTGTGTGCACCCCCTCCCATTCATTAGACACCTCCACATTAATAAACAAACCCCATTCTACAGGCAATTAATTTTTTAGTGTTTAGAATTATACTTGCTCCTGCAGATGAACCCACACAGCAGTATGTGTATTTTAGGAAAAACATTTATTTTGGATCATTTTCAGGGAAATTGTTTATTAGGCTTTGAGTCACATTGTTTTTCAGAATACATCGTAAGAGTTTAGTCTTTGTTTATTGACTTAGTGTTAGATGTTCCTTGAGTCTGATCAGTCAACACTCAGAATATTTGTTCCTCCATTAAAGCAAAGAATCACAAAACATCCACTCTCAAAGTAAGCCTTCGCTTCTTCTTGTTAAATATGGCAGACGCAGTGTCTTCATTTACAGTTTTTGGGAACTCCAAAAGCAAATAGTAGACATCCTCCACCTCTAGTAAGATGTCATCCTGCAGAAAAAATTGTATTAAGCACATTTCTAGGCTTACAAACACAGAAATGGATCAACCATGTATCTTTGTGACTTCCCACTGACATACACTTTTCTACATGGGTCCATTATAACTGTACAAGGCAGTGTGTAATCGCTAACCTTGGAGATTCTCAGCTGGCAGTCTGACACGGAGCAAATCTTTGGCAACTCCACTGTCAGTTCCAAGCAGCGAAGAACTCCTGATGCATCGGTCTTCATCTCCAGTTGGTACTCTGGCTTTTGCGGCTCTGTGGATGTGGTGGAGATGACCTGGATCAAATCCGTCTTCTTGTGCTCTGCAGGTCTGCAGATAATTTGGGCTTTCGTGTCCTCGTTCTGAGTCTCTAAGCGTAGCGAGGAGATTTTCTGCAGAAGGGTGCCTGGGGTCTGACTGGCTGTAAAAAGAAACACTAGATTATTAGAAACTGCAGCGAGGGATGATTGACCTGCAGCCGTGAAAAGAAGGAGCTCTAACAAAAATGTCTTATGGCAGCTTGACGGGGTATACAGCTTCATGTCTCACCTGTATCAGGTTGTTTGGAGGCATTAGCCCACTGCTGAAAGCCGAGTCGGCGGTACAAGTCATCTGGGCTGCTTTTTGGGCTGCAGCTTACAACTGTGTACTGCTGAGATAACCTTATACCGAAATGTTTCTGGGCAAAACTCAGGGCCAACATGTAGACTTCAGTTTTGTCTTCATGTTCCTGCAGCACTGCAGGGTTTACTGCTACATCCGACACTGTGTACCAATCTGTAAAGGAGAAAACAACAATTCATTAGGTTTCATCTAAATCATGCAACACGGAGATTCCGCACCTTATATTTCACCTTCATTTGTGTCAGTTTCCAGCTTTCCTGCACACATGGGTAAAGGTCTGTTGGGATCCTCAGGCGCAGGAACACGCTTCCAGCTGCATATGTTGATGTATGATGACCCTTTATTGGGCCCCTGTTGAAGGAAAACGTGCAATCTGTCAACAGAAACAAAACACTCCCTGTCTCTGGCTTATTAATGGACGTTTGTGTGGGAGCTTCACTGAATGTTCTAAAGGTTTAGTGTTTCATGGTGAGAGACTTTAGAGCTGAAAATAAATGAAAATGATCAACCAAGAACCTTATTTGATTTCCCAGTATCTCGGCTATAAGTGTCTTGTATGGACCCTTTTTCTCAGTCTAGCTGAATATAAGACATTTTAGAATGTCAGAGCAGCCTTTGGGAGCTTTTGGCCTTTATCACTTTTCAATGATCAAAAGAATAATCTGGAAATGAATGAATAGATGACTCATCAATGAAAATATTTCCCCACAGCTCTTGTCATGTGGATCTCACTCAAAATCAAACATTTGAGATATTCACTTAAAAAAGGCGAACAATGACTGATTTTACTTTTTGTGAAGACATAAGGATCCCGTTTTATAATAAATGCTGTAAACGGAAAGATTTTATGTATTATTTCTAATGAAAGCAAAACCTGTCAGATTACGTGATGAGAGAGGATTAAACACACCCTGAGTTCTCTGTAGCAGCACTGCCACCTGTTTGAGGTTCACAAAGCTCTGGTAAATTATTTTATTTTATTTTTTTTTAATCATTTCTTTTGCATCTTTTACAAATTTACCTCAATCTGGGTGCGCAAACAGGAGTGCAGTTCTGGCGGAGCGCTGAATTCAACTCCCGCCTTCATTTGGTTCTCAATGAACCTCCCGTAGGCTTCAGGGTCGTTTTCAGACAGACTGTCCAGCACAGACCAGAGGTGGCTGACCTGCTTCAACACGTCCGTGGATCCGCCGTGAGACGTCATGTTCCCCCGCAGCCGCCAAACGCTGTTCGTCGGTGGGTTTAATTAACTTAAAGTAACTGGAAAACAGTACTTTAAAGTTATGACGTCAGCAATGTCGCTCATATTTAATAACCACCACTTTAATCTAGTTTCTGTCGCAGTGTAGCCCAGCTTTGCTACGCTAATGTTGTCAGTTGCTATAGAAACCAGATGAAAGCCCGCGTCACACAGACGCCCCCTGGCGGTGAGAAACAGAGGTGCAACTAATAAATCACAGGACGAGGTTTTAGAAGAGGCATGATTTATGTTCAGGTCATGAAAAACATTGCGTAAAATAGCATCTTAATGTCTTCATGTGTACGATATATAACAAACATTTAAAGTAAATATATTAACCACGTTTCCAATGACTCAAACAACAATAGGAATTGTGTCTTCTGTGTTTTGTTCTCCTTTATCCACACTCAGTAGCTCTGCAGAGAAAAACAAAAAGGATAAGCACGTCAAAAACGTTTCTTCTACTGAGGAATACAGAACTAATTAGAACAATATGTTACAGGAGTCTCATCCTTTATCTTAGGTAAAAGTAGCAACGTAAATTTATTCCAATTTGAGCAAAACCAAAAACTATATTTTAATACATCTTCTCCTTTAAGCTTTTCCTTTCAGGGGACACCACAGCGAATCAGTTGCCTCCATCTAACCCTGTTTTCTGCATCCTCTTCTCTCACACCAACTACCTTCATGTCCTCTTTCACTACTTCCATAAACCTCCTCTTTGGTCTTCCTCTAGGCCTCCTGCGTGGCAGTTCAAAACTCAGCATCCTTCTACCAATATATTCACTATCTCTCCTCTGGACATGTCCAAAACCATCTCAGTCTGGCCTCTCTGACTTTATCTCCAAAACCTCTAACATGTGCTGTCCCTCTGATGTACTCATTCCTGATCCTATCCTTCCTGGTCACTCCCAGAGAGAACCTCAGCATCTTCATCGCTGCTACCTCCAGCTCTGTCTCCTGTCTTTTCCTCAGTGACACTGTCTCTAGACCAAACAACATCGCTGGTCTCACCACAGTTTTGTACACCTTTTGTACACCTTTCCTTTCATTTTAGCTGCAACTCTTCTATCACACATCACACCTGACATTTTTCTCCACTCGTACCATCCTGCCTGTACATGCTTCTTCACCTCTTTTCCACACTCTCCATTGCTCTGGACTGTTGACCCTAAGAACTTAAAATCCTCCACCTTCTTGATCTCTTCTCCCTGTAACCTCACTCTTCCACTTGGGTCCCTCTCATTCACACACATGTACTCTGTCTTACTGCGGCTAACCTTCATTCCTCTCCTTTCCAGGACAAACCTCCACTTCTCTAGCTTCTCCTCCATCTGTTCCCTGCTCTCACTACAGATCACAATGTCATCTGCAAACATCATAGTCCATGGAGATTCCTGTCTAACCTCGTCTGTCAGCCTGTCCATCACCATAGCGAATAAGAGCTGATCCCTGATGCAGTCCCACCCCCACCTTTAAGTCCTCTGTCAAGTATTACATATTTGACATAGCTGAGCAGAGCTGGTGGATGTGGCCGGGGAAAGGGAAGTTTGGGGCTCCCTGTTGAAGCTGCTGCCCCCAAGACCTGACTACGGATAAGCGGTGGAAGATGGATGGATGGATTTTACATATACATATACATATTTTAATACATATTTTACTGTATTTTAATATATATTGAAGCAAAATAACTAAATGCTATCAGCTGAATATATTCATTAAGAGAAAGTTTTTTTTGTTTTTTTTAATAACCCCTGTTTAGTTTTTAACTGCAATGGTTCACTGATAAAAATAAATCAATTATTTTGTTCCAGCCATTCTTCAAGGAAAAATGTCAAACATTTTTGCTTCTAGTTTCTAAAACGATTATGCTTGCTTTTATATTTCTTATACATATAACAGAAAAGTGACTTTTGTTGAGTTGTTATTAAATCAAAACAACCATATTGCAGACTAATTTAAATTATTTTTAATATTGGGTGATTAATTAATCAGCAGATTGATTGAGAAATTAAATAGTTGGTAATTGTAGCTTGCCTTCACCTGAATGATACTGCTTAGTGTTTAATATACTTACTGCTATGTGGTGTATTATCTGGATCTACTCAGTTGACCTCTATCATCTCATAGATCCAGCCCAAGAATTCAGCCACTTTGGTGTAAACTCCAGGACGGTTTGGCTCAGCGCAGCCCGTCCCCCAGCTGACGACCCCTACCAGCCTCCACACATTTTCATCCTGGCAGACCAGAGGACCCCCACTGTCCCCCTGGAGAGCCAGACACAAACTGTTAAATACAAGTCCACTCAGCCTTTGTTATGCCAGCATTTCACAATAAACAATTTGCAGAAGAGAGAATGGATATTTAAAACACCTCTGCAAGCTATTTTTGAAAAAAACATGCGTCTAACCTGACATGCATCCACTTTTCCCTCTGTGTATCCGGCACAAAGCATCCGTGGCGTGATCTCTCCATTGTACATGCAGGTGCTGTTACACTTGTTTGTGCTAATTATGGGAACTGGTGCCTCTTTCAGTGTGTCAGGTGAGTGAACTGAAAAGGAAGCACATATTTACAACTCACCAAGCATAAATTGGATGTTAGCAGATGTAAATTTGGCTTTGGAGCTGTTCATCGATGCTTTACCATCCTCTGGATGAGTGTATCCCCACCCAGATATCCAGCATTGTGTTCCTCCTGGGAGATCATAGTCATACTGAGGCAAGCAGACAGGTCTAATTGCATCTTGTTATGGAGGAAAAAAAGATCTTGATTATGTAATTCTGACATGATGTGTTGCTTTTTTACTCAAATCATTTTTATAGTCATTAAGGCATTTCTTGAGAAACGAACTGTAATGCAGGTCTCCCTCAAGTTTACCTTGAAATCTGACATGGTTGATTTCACAAGCCTTTGCTAATTAAGTCCCTTAAGTCCACCCTTTGGTCAAAAATGCGTTTTACTTGTTGGTATTCACTTGGTTGTTTGATATTCATTGTTCAGAATGATGCATGTGCAGACTTTGGCACCAGAAGGCAGTACACACATTAATTTGCTGCAGATGGAATGTCAGATTTCTCTTTAAACATATATTAGCATCTGGGTGTGTACGATGTTGTTTTGAAGGGAGGTATTTAGTGTTGAGCTGAGGGTGTGTATTATTGGTCATTGTGAAAACATAACAAAGGACAATATTACATGCTGACCTGAAAAATTTAGCGGGCTCTGCAGCTTCATCAGAGCTATGTCGCTGTCGTGGCTTCTGTGGTTGTAGTCCTTGTTGTAGATGATCTTCTCGACAGCGTATCCTGTCTGTTGAGCCATTTTAGCTGAGCCGCGGGTGACGATGCCGGCGTAGACCACCCAGCTGGACACCTGAGGTAGCCTGTAGCTAACATTTCAGATACGATGAGAAGACAGCTACTAATGTGGAAGGGTTGTCAGAGTGGTGCAGCTGTTAATGGACTGATAATTCTCCTTTACATCGCCTGTAACCCTGGACCTTTAGCACTGAAAAGATCAGTGGTCTTACTTGTGCACACAGTGGGCGGCTGTGACGACCCATTGACTGGTGATGATGGAACCTCCACAGGTGTGACGGTTGCTGTAGTAGAGGCTGACCTGCCAGGGCCACCTGCCCAGTGATGCCTCGACACCTCCGATTATTCTGGGCAGCTTTGCTCGCGTCCCGCATTCTACAGAGAGATCCATTCATCAAAGGAGGGGCCGGATAGGTCAGAAACGACTGGTGGCATCATTCACTCTGTCTAGCACAACAAGACTTGGTGCAAAGTCCAACAAAAAGTTTTATTTGCTCACCAAAACACTGCAAAGCGATAACCTTCCCTGTACTACAGCTTCCCCTAAATGAAAATAAATTGTATAACTAATGGTGCATAATTAATGTGTTAGTTGCCACAGTTTTCTCTGCATCATTGTGAGTGTGACACCCCCAAGACAAATTGCCTCACCTGAGTTGCCACATATTTTCCAGATTGCTCTTGTGTTCTGAGGTAATTTGTATAAATCCATCACTGTAGTTTGGCCCAATATCAGTTAAATTCACTCCTTTATGCTTGGTCAGCCTGACAAGACAACAAATGGAAAATGGATGGGAGTAAATATTAAGATTATTGAGACTCATAAAATGTAAAGCAAGATTGCATACAATATATTAGGAGTGCATAAATAAAATGAGCCTTCAAGCATAGCAGTTTAGATTGAAGTATAAGTCAGTGTGGGGTCCAGAGATGAGGGGGGTACAACCAAGGGTGGAGCACCCACCTCAGATAACCCAGCTGCCTGCAGACCAGTGTTCCCAGTGAGGAGTTCCACCTCTCGTAGCACACAGGGAGCCAGGTGGGCAGCTTCCCCAGCTGGATCTCCAAGAGGGAGTTCTCTGGGCTGATTCTGTAAAACACTGAACCTGATTTATTGATTGAAAATCCCTCCGCAAACAAGCCCCTAGACAACAGTGATGAGAGGAAATCTTCTAGGATCAGGAGAAATTTAAGAGTGCAAGCCAAAGTAGTTTTTAGAGACAGGGGTGGAAACAGACCTTTTCGGGAGTCAGACATAGAAATATCCTCTGTCACGTTGCAGAAAGGCGTCTCCTTTGTGTCCCCGAGTCCCACGGGACTCTGAGAGTAAGAAGGCCTCAACAGGAGTTTGACTGCATAAAGATAAACATGTAACCTGTCTTTTATTTAGATACAGAGAGATATTAACAGATATTAATAGATTGCCTGGATTTGTATGCCACACGTCAAAGCCTGTCTGGTGTGTTCAGATGCTTTAATGAAACACAGATGAAGAAAAAACACTTAATAAATCCAGACCTTCATATGTGGTCTCTCAATCACTCTATGGATTCCCAGTTTGGGATTATTAAAGTACAGTATATCTAAAGCATATCTAATTTTTCCCATTTTTAAATTCCCGTTCCAAGTCTTTACTTTAATGCAGATCTAAAAATCTGCCACGATCAGCCTGTTCCCATGTGGTCAAGCTTATATACAGTATGTTGTTTAAGCTGCTCAGTCTGCTCGCTCTCACAAGCCATCTCTACTCCTGCTCTCATTTCACGCTGCATCTGTCCTCATCAACGTCAGTCTGCCGTCACTGAAGCAGGCTCTGCTCTTCAGCCTCCGTTTGAGCCCCTGAAAGGGCAAGTAGACGGAGTTCTCCGCTCCCCACCTGCACATGTGGTGCTCTGTGGTGCACCGTGGACTGACTACAGTGGAGGGAGCATTTCTTTTATGTGATAAATTAATAGAGTCAGAAGCTCCAAGCTCATTCATTTCTAATCAAATCTAACAAAAAAATAAAATAAAAATAAAAATATACAATTAATGAGTGAATTTACTGAGTCCTCATTTTGGTGAGATTCTTTTAAAATAAATAAATTGCCATAATTAATTACAGTAATAATGTAGAAATGTTAAAAGATTAATGTATTGAATCTATAGCTTTAATTATAAGATTATTGCAGATACCAGTAAATAATAAGAACAGAATTTATCAGCTGTTCATATCTAATTGAAAATAGTCAGTTGTGTATATTTAATTTAAAATAGAAGATAACGTTTTTCTTTGTTTTCAATTAAGATGTGTTAAAAAAGCTTGATTTATGCTGTTGGTCAGACAAAAGAAGAAACAATATTAGTGTTTCTGTCTTTGTTGTCCTTTCCCGATGCTTTACTCACCAAACAAGGAGTAATATACTGAAAAGAAATAATTAGCAGTAGAGTAATGATGTTAATTTCCCTCACGATGACACTAATTGTCAGCTGCTGCCTTAAGCAAAAAACAAACAAACAAATAAGAAACAAAAATTGAAGCTTTCAAATAATGATCTTGTTGGCCAGATTCTGCTGCATAGAGTAACAGTTCTCAGAAAACATACAATAGCTTTAGCTCTAACCAGACAGTTTGCATTTGCATACAGTTCCTGGTTAATGTGACACTAATTCAGCAATTATGTCTCAACACAGTGACTCACCGAGAAACCAGACACCTACAGCTAAGCCTCCCAGGAGTCCAACTGCACACACTGCTGCCAACAGCCTCACCAGTCTGTGAGCTAAAGTAACAATTATGACTGGAGTTAATGCCTTCTGATCCTAGAACAGTCATTAAATGTCCACGGTTACATAATGGTTCATTGAAACACAACACCAAAGACGGAGGCAAAAGTAGTGTAAGATATATTCCACACATGCACAACACTGAGCATTTGAAAAACAAGACTGCACATTTTTTGATATTTTTTATATTTTAACAGTGATATTTCTGTTTTGACTCAGTCTTATTCTTTACATTTATCTTGAATTTGTAGCTCAATAAGCAAGACAGCTTTTGCAGCCTGCTGTTGACTTCTTGTCAGATGTTGCACCACTGCATCCTACCGTCGGTTGCAGAATGAATCCCTTTCAACCAGCCCTGCACTCCCTTTGTTGCTGTGACTCCTGCTGAATGACAAGATTGGCTGAGAGCCGCTGGGTTTTCAATCACAGATAATGTGTCTCCATCAAGACTCTGTAAGAAATAAAGTTAGCACATAAGCTCATTGACCGGCTGCTTTTATTTGATAACATGTTGGCTGGTTGGCTCACTTGCTACATCGACAGTTGCTGACAGGTTGCATCTCAGCAGAACTCTGTCACACCTAATTAGGAGCAGTATGAGCATGGATTCTGGCCACCTCTAACCAGAGCATGTATGGATTCACAGCTGAAGGTATGTGTCATACGTCTCCTCAATGAATAAGGTGAATCATGCCAGCTGAAACCTTATTTCTGTTTTTGTTTTTTTTCTTTGCATGAGTTATTTAATTCAATTAAAATATATTGAAAGATGTTTACTGCTTTTTTACTCGGAAAAAAATGTGCGTGGGTTTTTGTCGGGCTAGGGCTTCAAAGAGCAGCTGTGTCTATAAGCAGCATATTGAGACCATTACAGTAATTAAAGCTCTCTATAGATGCAAAATGTACACTTTGTACAATTACAGTACGAGAGCCATCTAAATAAAGGCAATGCCATCTGCTCTCATGCCTTCTTGTAGCGATTGAGTGTAGACAAACATGTAATTTTGCATTTATAATAGCATGAGTACCATATAGAGATCTTGAGTAATTCAGCACAGCTGCACAGCTCAGGTCATAAAATGCACATGAATTCAAAACGAAAAAAAAGCATAAGTAAAAGCGATGGAGACAAGCGTGAGGCAGGTATCAAGTGAGGAGGACATGTGTAAACAGCAGCTGCTGCAGTTACAGTAAGTATCAGGGTGCAAGCGATGGCAACGGTGTGACAGAGGACTTCTCAGACAGATGGAGGAAGGTGTAGAGAATATCTACCTACCATGTTTTTCCTAAGAAGCCGCGGCAGCGTCGGAGCTCATCTGTAGGCCCGTGTTGCAGACAGAGAGGTCTGTTCTGTTCACAGTAGGTGCACCATTTGCAATTTGACAGAATGCAACTCTGGACTTTCCCTTCACAAAGAGACAATGAGGTCAGCGGCAGTGCAGAGAATGAAGCTGTTGTCTGTCCAGGGGGATCGCGGGGCCTGTGGAAGCACGTTGAACCAGGTGTTTGTAGGGGGAAGCATCTCCAGAGATACCTCCACACTGACTACTGATAGGAAATCGGAGTTGCTAGGTAACGCTTCATACCTGTGCCAAAAAATAGTCTGTTTTGACCCAACACGTTATTACCTGACAGTTGGTAGCTTCTGTGAAAAGGTCATTATTGCAAATTGCTGAAAAGTTCATATCACATCAATCCTCTGTCATTTGGAATCCAAAGCTATCATCTCTCAGCTGTCAAGAAGAAAATGAAGTATTTTCAGACTGCCTGCTGACAGACGTGACTTTCTGCTCTCTCTTCACTTGTTTAGCCGACTCACACTCAGACCGCTTCTGTCAATACCCACTTTTTGTATTTCAAATGTCTCACATATAGAAAGGTTGACCTGAGAGGCTTCATAAAGGAGCCCTCATCACCCAAAATAGTAAGTATAATCACAAACTGGGATGAGGAAGGTACGTTGAAAATTATTTAAAGGTGATCAAAGTTCGTCTTCATGTCACTTATTAAAAATAGATAGATGATTAGAGCCTTGCAGGTAAAAGAATGTGTTATACAAACGTTGATTGTGTGTCTGCTGTACGCGTGGCGCAGGATTAACCAGATGAAGGGAGCGACTGCCAAGAGCAGAATTCCTCTTTGTCTGACAGAGGCCGAATCAGAAAAATGGCTCATATCTGTTTCGCTCATCTGACAGGTGCTTTGTAGAACTCAAACGCAGAGTAATGAGCATTGCAGCTCAGGCTCAAATTGAATGTGATGGAGCAACAGCTGAAATTCAGGTTGCCAGGGTTGTGAGGTTAATAATGTTTGACAACATTAGCATTGTGCTGAATCGTTCTCCTGCACAGGCAAACAGAGGAGCTGAAAGGAAGAGGTTTGATCACTTTTGCAGTGATTTCATGTCTCCCTCTTCTGGTGACATTTTTTTTCTTGACAGATGAGGAAACAATTGAACAGTAAACACTAACAAAGCTGCCATTCATTGGAACAAAGCAATCTTCATGCAGGGATGTGCATTAAATATTTATGTCTCCTTCATGCACGTTTTAATGAATAATTCTCACAAATAAGGTCACTTTCACAATTTTCTAAATTGTGCTTTGCCTTTCAATAGTCCTGGTGAGTGAAGTGGATGTGCAACAAGCTTGTAATATAAATGATTAACAATGTTTTCAGGCGGTGTGGTTGGTGGTTCTGTCACATTAATATCTGTTTATACAATTTAACAAATAACACATTACAAGTAAACCTTGGCGTATGTCGTTAATTGGCTCCAGGAGACGTGACATAAGTCGAAAAAACACGTAAGTCAAATTAACTTGTCTCCAGGCTAAACTGAAAAATTACAATTCCCAGTTCTGCACTGTACTTTATTTATGAGTACATTCTCAATAATATATGGGTAATACAAATCCATTTTAAGCTTGTAAACAATCAAAAGTATTTTTATTAAGATAGTACAGATAAATGTTACGGTCTTTTCTTCAGCCACTTCTTCTGCATTACAGGTAAAGGGGGTTATATTATATGTTTCTATTATTATTCATCTTACAGTAACATGATATAATGTGCTTTTAATGTTTTTTTTAATTGATTTTACACCTCCAGTATTTGTGGCAGACAAACATAAAATGACATAATTTGATTTTTATTTTCACGTGAATTATTTCGAAAACCAACGTATAATCAAGAATGAACTCAAAATAACACAAGCTGAGGTATACCTGTAATGGGGGAAATAATTACAGTAAAGTCATTTTTAGCTGGATTCTTTAAAACATTTACACAAAAACCTTGACTTGAACTTCATGAAGACTGTTTTAGAGTACGGCTGCTGTATATCATTGCATTAAATATAAGACATCGCACAGATTTCCTGATATCAAAAGAAAGAACCTCAGAACCATCTGGGACAGTTAACTTTAAGTCAAGTAAATGTGCTGTATTTTAATGAGACACTGACTGGGCTGGCTTCTTTTCATCTTTTCATGATTAATTAAAATTTCATAAGTAAATCCTTTCAACATGACCATAACAATAACAGTCAAGGGGGTGTAAGAGACACCCCAGTGCAGGATGCATTCATTCATATATTTATGGAGCACAGCCTGAATAGGCTGCGAGGAGGCTGGCTGCTGCCCAGTTTGGAGTCGGATCTATCTATCTCTGCTCTGAGGGGGAAGTGCTCTCCCTGTTTGGTGCAGTGAGATTTGATCAGCTTTGCTCTTATCTCAGCCAGTATGTGTCTCTCAGTGTCCAGACCTTCATATGTGGTCTCTCAGTCCCCGCTCAGATATCCCACTGAAGGTTCTGACTCAACAGAAGTGAGAGCAGCTTCTTTTTAAGGTTTTGGACAGTGTCCTCCTCAACAAAGCCAAAGTCGGGCCCACCAAGCCTTTTAAAAATGATTCATTGATGTGTGGGCTGGCATGAGAGCTGTGCCATTTGATGCTGTTTGCCCTGACCTCTCAGCAGAGATGGCCATTAAAGGCTGGCATGCCCACAGATACAGGCTGGAGTCAGACATGTTAAAGGCACAGTCCAAACGCGGCGAGTATAAGAATCCCATCATTAACACCAACTGCAGATCATGTGAATGGACTTCAAACTGAACCTATTTTAAATAAATTTATGTAGTTTTATTTAAGAGTAGTGTGGTAGTAGTAATGAATAGATCTATCCCACTCAGCATCCAGTTTGTTTCATGGCTAACCTGGCTCTGTGCACCAGCAATGAAATCCGCCTCCCTGTACCGCTAGAGGTCAGTCATTAGTATTCCACATCTTATTTATATGTCTTTAAAAATAGAAGCAAAAATGACACATCTTTGCTTATGCTGATAGTTTAACTGCTTTACTTTCAGACGGATTGTGATCGTATCATCCCAAAGTGCAAGTCACAGTAAATCTGAATGTCTGTTATGTCTACATCTACAGATCTAAATGCATAATGTGTAACATCTGACAGGTGTCTCAGCAAATACAATGAAAACAAGGCAGTCAGAGACTGCAAAACCCCGCAAAGGGTAAGTCAGGGTACCTTGAAAGTCGTACCTGACAAGTGCATAGCTTTGACCTTTCCTGGTAGGTCAAAACTTTGCACTAGCTTTGACCACAGATCAAATCTAGTGCTTTGATCTATGGTCTTATACAGGCCTTCTCCCTCGTCTTTCTATCTTATCTGGTTCCTGAGTGTACAAAAGTTGAAATTTGACCTTGACCTAGTTTTCTCAAGGTCAAGGTCATCATCTCATTTTCGTCCCCTTTGCCACCCGAATAATCCGCTTTTTGTTTTATCTTTCTATTTGGAACGGTTGTGAAGATATTTGGTGGACATACGAACAATAAACAAACAAACAGACGAACAGACGAACGAAGGGAAGAACACACAAACACTGACAATTACAATACATCACTGCTTTGAAGCGGGATGTAACAAATGATGCATTCTGATGCAACGGAATTGTGTGTTGGCTCATGAGTTGCTGCTTTCACCCTTCAACAATTGGCACTGCTGATGAAAATATGACGTGACTCAGGAGACAAATGTTCAGGACTGAATATTCATTTAAAACTTCCTTTATGTTACTCTACTCTCATCCCTCTGACTCTCCTGGTTGGGTTATAGAGAAGAGGAACCAACCAGTATACTTTAACACTTTAATTAAATGTTGCTGGAACTATTTTGGATTATATGAATATATAACTATATAAAAGATAAACATCTTCTATAAACATTTGAATAGTTCAATGTGTCATGTTTAATCTGACAGGAACTGAAATATATTCAGCCCACTGTGAACATCACAGGTCATGACACAGCAGCACAGGGTAGGAATGAAACCTATGATCTATGCACCCCCCATCAACAAACACACACACACACACACACACACACACACACACACACACACACACACACACACACACACACACACACACACACACACACACACACACACACAACCCTGCCGCCTGACTGTGCTGGATGTCAGCTGTGGTTGCATACTGTCCTCTTGTGGCAGAGTGGAAGACCTCCATAAAAATGTCCATAATAAGGATGCATTCATTAATATATAAATATTCAGTAATAACATCCAACAGTTTTAAATATTAAATGTGAAATGTTACCTTTATATAGTTTGCTCCTTTATTATACCAAATGTGCTTGAGGGCACTTTTTGCTGCAAAAGTGAAGCAGTAAAGTTAAAAAAATCCTCTCTTTAAAACACAACATTATCTCTGACACTATTTAAATGGTGGCAACTGATTCGCTGTGGTGACACCTGAAGGGAAAAACAGAACAGAGGAGAAGATTTAAGTATGAGCCACATTGTAATAGCACAACAACACATTTCTGACAGGTCTGATGGTGAGCCCGGCCCCATCATCTCCACTAATGGTATACAACGGTGTCTATTGAAAGTGGCAGGATGAATAAATAGCTATCACGTATGCGTTTGCGTCCTGTCTCCCTGAGGCTGATGATGATGGTGAGGGTGGGCAGGAGACGGGCGGCTCCTCTCCAGATGGTGGGGGTAATGTGGTTTGCTTTCGCTGCCCACCACGCTCGTTCTAATTGAACAGAGATGATTACATTATCAGCGTCTCCCACCCGATCCGCTCCTCCACCGGGCATGGCGTGCACCGGCGGCACAGTGCCGGATTAGAGGGGAGGATTACAGAGGCGGTGGGGTCACAGGGGGTGATGGTAATTATTAGCAGTGAAAATTACAAATTTGCTTCAAATCCAAAGTATTATTTTTTTGGATAGAGGATGGGCAGATAGGCAAAGTTAGAAACACTTGGATCCACTTGAGTATTGTATACGTTTTTGTCTCACTTTCTTGAAGCTGCTGATCATTTTCTGACTTCTCTCGACTGAGATATGAAACAATATGATCGGGTTTGTCCTGAGTGAACAGCATCAGACACTGGATTGATTGTAAAATTTATTCTGATAGGACAGACTTGGAAATGATTTTGAGGCAATTTGCAAACTGTATAATCAAAAATTATCAATGATAAATAACTAAAAAGGAAAACAATACAAATAATTAAAGATATAATTAAGAATTCACAAGTGACTGAATCAGGCTGTTACTATATTCCAATATGGATGAATAAAAGAGGGTGTCTTATAACTACCAAGGGGCTAAAAGTCTGTGTGAAAAGATTTATCAATATTTCATACCGCAGAAGGAGTTTATGAGAGACAAACTGGGTCATGTCTTCAGATATTACAGTTTCCTTACTCTGTCTAGAGCTGTCATTGGCAGCTGAACCAGCTGTTGTAGGTAGCAGCTTTGACATTGGCTGAGTTGAGTGATGTCACTGTGTTTGGCATTCTGCTTCATACACCACTTACAGCTCAGTGGCTGCCAACCTTTTTTGTGTTGTCCTGTTTCAGACAAAGCAAATCATGGCTGTCAATAGATCCATACGATCCATACATATAAATAATATCAATAAATAATTAATATAAATAATAACTAGAAATAATATCAATTGTCTATAAAATTGTTAAGTACATCTTGTTAAGTACACCTCTGCATAACATTGTATCCTTATTAACATTAAAGAGAAAAAAAAAGAAATATACTGTAGTTCCATTTATACTTACTTACTTAGTCCTGCCCACTTTATTCTAGTACGGCAAAAAAAGCATGTTCCCCAGGGTCACACTATGTGAGAAGCGCTGCCCTAAAGTTAAGCTGTTTCCTGGGTTCTAATGTTATTATTACTTCAATATCTCTTAAAATAATTAAGTTAGTATACACGGAATATCCAAACTAATTTTCTATGATGAGCTTCTTTTTTTTTAAGGCACCATCACAAATGGTTTTAAATACCAAGAAAAACAGAATTTCAGCTTACAAAGTGTCTGAAAGGGATGAAACTTCATAACTCAACATCCTTGAAAGGATTCTGAACGATGCTGTTTTGCTTCACTTGTTTGGCTTTAATGTTTGTTGTGTTTGTTTTTTTCTTGACGATTATATAAAATAATATGTATTCAAACACTACAGGCTGGAATTGAGTTGATAGGATCTAAGTCATAAAAACAAATTCACACAACAAATGAATGGGTTTCTTTGATTTTTTTTTTTTGACTGTTACATTCCAAAGACATTAAACCAAATATAAGAAACCTCAAACACATTGTTTGCTAAATTCTTGCAGTACATACTTGTAATTGAGAGATTTCCCTCACTCAGCTCTGTGCATGGAGCATTGGGAGTGTGTGCTTCTGATTCTTAGCTCCTTTCACATCTGGAATGGATGGCGGGCCAGCTGTGGCTCTGGCGGAGGGCCATCAGAGGTCACCACAGAGCCGCGAGTGACTCCAGCTGTTTGCAAGTTAGCCAGATGACACATAAATTCTAAAAACAGCTTGAGACTGTGAAGTTTTCTGGAAGAAGCCAATGAACCATTAAGGGGGCTCTCGGTGGCGTTGTCTTTGTCCAGTTGATGCACATGGCTGTAAGTGCTGTACAAGTGAAATGTTAATGGCTAATTAGGACAGAAGCTGTGCAGAAAGAGCTAATACCACACGCTAGTGATTCTCAAGAGATACGTGCGAGCTAAAGCTCCGCAAATGTAGAAAAGCTAGAACTTGTTGATACCCATATGACACGATAGGCGTAACCCCTGATCACCACGCTCTGATTGAGACTGAAATAAGAGTAGGTGGAAAGAAAGCAGAGAGGCCTGAACACACACAATGTTGAATACTTGGTTAAAAGTTATGGATAAATGGTTGGAATGGTTAAAAGTTAAAAACCACAATAGAAGCAGGTCACTGTTTAAGGTTGTAACTAAAAACAGTGAAAGTAGTAGGTAAATGGTCAGAATGTTGAAAGGCATTGGACATAGGGTTGAAACCTCCGGTTATCAAAACAGAACAATCCAACACAGATAGTTCAGCTGTTTAAAAAAGTTACTTTAACTTTAATATAGTTGATTATACTAAATGACAGATAAAAACAACAGACAAATGAGACCAGATACGTAAAATAATCACTTGTTTTATTCTTTTTTTAACCATGCCACCGAACACTGACACATACGGAGTTGTGCCTGAATCCACACTGAGGAAACACTTTCACACACTGTGTTACAAAGCTGTAATGAAGAGGGATTTTACTGCACACATGGATGGCAAGAAGAACAACCCTGATTGGACACCAGGTCGAGCTTTGATCTGGCCCTGAGGTAGACAGACATTGACATAATCTAAACAATGCTAATCACATCCTCCTAGGACACATCAAATAAAAGGACATCTGCATTATCACAACATAAAGATAAAAAACCCTTTTCAAACAAAAGTGCTCAATTTCTTTTGGTCCACCAAAGAAATCCAGTTTTAGTGCATGTTCATGTAAATAGATACAGTGAATGTGTATTTTCATGGCACTGAGTGTTCTTGGCTACTTAAGAAGGCATTGTTTACGCCCAAGGATGCCAAGATTTGCTATACACACTGTTTTCATCCAAAGATCTCAGTCCATTTTGAAAGCAATTTTTGATGTAAAAAATACACGCTTGTCTCAGAGCATCACCCACTATCACAGTATGTTGCCTCCAGTTGCAATGACAGACAAAGTGGATCTACATGGCAGTCTATCTTTAACTAACAGTAAACAAACACCCAGAAACAACTACTAATAGCACAGACCCAAGTAGTCAAGCACATCAATGCTCTACTTATAAAAGAGGCACAAGGGAGGGATCGTAATCAAATCAGAGACTTATAAAACACACACATGAAGCCGTTACTCAAATCATACCAAATGTAAACAGATAGCAAATTAGTGTAATACAAAAATACAACATGTTTATATCTATAAGGCCTGTGTTAGGCTCACATAAAGGAATAACATACTTTAACAGTTTGTACATTACAGCTACACTTTAACGAACAATAACCTTCTCATAATGATTCAAAGTCAGAATTCTCTTTTCAGGTATTATAAAAAAAAACTTCTTTTTATGTTTTCTCCTAGAAAATTGTGATTTTATAAGACATCCATATATAGTTTATTTTAAAAAAAACACACATAAAAGCAATGTTGAGACTCTTTTTTTTTTTTTTACAGATCGTTAGACTGTTGGGATTGTGATGCATTTGTTGCAAAATTAAAACCATCAATTGGTGAATGATTTGTGAAAAATGAGACGTAGAGGGTCCCACGACCCATTGGCGAAGAGCCCAGGGTGTACCCTGCCTCTCGCCCGTAGTAAGTTGGGATAGGCTCTAGCAACACCGTGACCCTCAAGGCAGACAAACGGCTGAAGACGAGACGATTAGGGTCATCTCGTCTAGAAGAAGATGGATGGAGATGTAATAAAATTCATCCCATACTGAGACACTGACTGATGAATGAAAACCAACACATATTTGGTAAGAAAAACAACAACATATAAATAGCAAAAAAACGATTACATTGCAAGCGTAACTCAAATTGTGACTCAGCTACCGTAAAATAATAACACTCACTGCAAAAAACGACAAGGCAATTAAAGAGATCAAGCTTATGAGGTCAAAACGTGGCAGCCATTCAAGTAAAGCATGCAGAAAAAAACTGAACACAACAGCAGAAAAACAAAATAAAACAGAAGTTACAGGAATTTAGATTTTTGCAAAGTTCTGCCAATCGGATCATTGTGGAATTTTCAAGATCAAATAACGAAAATCAGGTTTGTCTGATGTTAACCAATAAATCACAAAAAAAAGAGACCCTGCTACTCACACAGGTCATCAGTTGCACCAATTTTACCCACAGTGAATCCATTTGTGATATAGTTACTATTAAAAACTGTGTGTCAGTGTATGCTTGTGTGCACCAGGGCTGCAACGGTCATTCCGGAAACAACTTTTGATAACTAATAGATTTGTGAAGTCCTTTTTGGAAGGACATTGTAAATAATTTCTGCTACTTCAAAGTAGACTTTTTGCTTTTGGATTTCATGTAATTTCGTAATGAATCAATTTGGGACAAACTAGTTATTTAAAGATGCCAATTGTCACCAGATTCAACCATTCACAGTGAATTCACTGCGCAAACTTAATCTAAATGATAACGTAACTTGTCATTATTAACAGCCCTAGTGTAGTGTGTATGCACACTGGTGCTGCATGTCTCTGTTGTCAGGTCAAACCTCGTACCTTTCTACAATTCATTTTTCAGTTGATCCAAAAAGTGTCTGACTGACTTTAACCCGAAGAGAAGAAGGGCATCTTTCAGCACAAGAAATCTGTAACACTACTTTGTGTGTGTGCATGTATGTTCGTGTGTGTGTGTGTGTGTGTGTCTCAAACTGTGCATGGGGTCCAAGTCCTGCTCAGACGTAACAGACATACAGGTAAGTCTTTTCTATCCTCCAGTCGGCCGGCACGTCCTCAGGTTTGTGGCCTTTCATGTGCTTCTGCATGGCGGCCAGGCTGGGGCAGAAGTCCTGGCAGATGGTGCACTGGTACGGAGACGCGCCGTTGTGAGTGCGCAGGTGTTTGATCATAGCCGAGTAGTCTCTGGACCGTTGATGACACAGCTTACACTCAAATGGCTTCTCACCTGAAAAATTCAACAACAGAGCATTAACCTTGAAGACCTTGAGTCTGCTAGGCGAAACAGGAGCCATCGCTATTTCAGACGACTGTACTGCAAGTCGTGGTGTTGTGTGTTGTTTGTGCGTTACGATTTGATCTATTAGATCAGTTTGCCCTTAGAGTGATATAAGAGAATGTCCAGTTGGCATCATCCATTGAGATTAAGAGAGTGCTGTGTTTCCAATTCCAATGGGTGAAAAAAAATGAGTGAAAAAAAAGTGTGGGTGGACAGTTTGACGACTCTCACCTGTATGTACACGGTAGTGTGTTTCTAGCTGGTGCTTGAGGCTGAACCTCTTCCCACAGCCGTTGCACTCGTAAGGCTTTTCTCCTGTGTGGATGCGTTTGTGGCCCCTCAATGTTCCGTCATCTCTGAAACAGCTTCCGCAGAATTCACACTCAAACGGATGATCACCTGAAAACATAGTCATGTCAAGAAAGAAGCAGCAGCAGCAGCCGTAACACCAACACAGACCACTATTGTGGTTTGAAAGGTTAAGTGTTCCCATAGCATGACATGGTGAAAATGCATATAGAGATGCACAGGTCAAACAGTCACAGAGTCTTTTGTGCACATGCACATCAAGTGAGGGGAACTAAAGTCCTTTCAGGCGTCGCTAATGTTATGGCATTAGGACACCCCTCTTAGCTGTCTGCTAATAGTTAATAAAAGTCCTCCGGGCATGTGCTGCTCTGTTTTCTATACTGTAGTTAATCTATTTCTCTCCCTAGGCTGAGAATTTGACTCATCTTCAATGACCTATGTGCCTCATTATCTCAGTGTCCACAGCAACAGCCAAGTCAGAGGATACATGGCTCAGCTCATTACAGGCCGATTCTCCCCAATCGCCCACCCTACTGTGGAGGAGATGACATTTACAAAATGTTACTTTCAAGTAGAATGGTACACAAACAAGATGCGCTGCCATGGCCAAAACTCCATTCACTTCTGTCTCTTCACATCAATTATGTATGTCTCCTGTCTCGACATCAAGCTGCTGTGACAGCTGGGAGTGTTATTTAAGGTAAAAGTAGAAAGGGGGACATCTTTTCAGTAAATATCTTCTCCGTCTCCCGCGGCAATAAGACTCACCCTCGGTAGAACACACAGACAAGTCATTTCCATTTGCTTTTCCTTCAATATTTATTTGGGTTTCCTCTATCATTTTGGGTGAACCACACTAGAACTGACAGCCGTGAATTGCAGAAGCCCAAAGGCTGTCTAAGAACCCAAAATATAAACAGGATGAAAATGCCCAAAAATATGCACCGGCCGTAACGGTACAGTGCTGTCATCAGGGAGGTGAGTCATCTTATAGAGAAGGGAGAGGATGCATGTAAAAAGCTTCAAGCCAGTAACCTAAAAAATTAACTCACATGCAGAAATAAATGTGTCTTTTATGACATGCATGTGTTTGGCACCACGCTTGTGTTTTACATCAGGACATAATGTTACAGATGATTCCAACTGTTTGACCCTTACCCGTGTGCGAGCGCAAGTGTCTTTTAAGGGTAGTGTGGCTCGGGAAGGGGCGTTCACAGTGGCTACAGATGTAGCTGTGCATGCCTGCATGGACCTCCATGTGTTGCTGCAGGGCCTTCTGGGTCTGGAAGCGCTTTGCACACAGCAGACAGAACACCGCCATGTCAGTCCCTGGAGAACGCACAAGACACAGACACGGTTATTTCAGTACCATACACAGACAGGGCCTTAAGTGGGAAAACTGGGTCACTTCAACTTTGTGTGAGTCCTCTGAGGGAAAAGCTTCTTTCAAAGAGCAAGTGCCTCTACCTAAACTAACTCCCCTAAAAGCCCACAGGCACTTTCAAATGTGAGTCTTCAGACATTCTATTTTAAAGCATGAAAGTCATTGTTTTCTTTACGAATTTCCCACACAACGAAGAGCATGCCAATCACATAATCAATGGCTCCTTCCTGAGGCGTTAGATGTGTAATTATTCTCTTCGTTCCCCATCAGGAGTCAGCTCTAGCCTGTGAAGTCCTCTGTCTCTGTGCTCAAAGAGCGGCTGATGGTGGCTCCACCCTAAATGATGCCTACACTATGCGCACTGTGCAGAATGTTAAGTAGTGATATCAAGCCATTAAAGGCAGGACGGCAGGAAAAAACACAATCCAGTTTAATCCTGTGTGTGACCTGGCATCTCTTTGGGGCTGATTTCCTGTTGCACATGGCGTGGAGAGGAATACAGATAAGGAGACACTGGCAGGGAAACTCAAGTCAAAATGGCTATGTGAAGAAGATCCATTGGCTGTCATACAGTCAACAGTTGATCTACAGGCTGCACACGCCAGCCCTCAAATCCTTTCTGGCATTCAGACGGATGCAAATTCATATGTGTGATAGGACTGAGGGACTGGTTAATCAGTGGCATTGGATATAATGTGCATGTCCTGGTGAGTGAGGCTTTAATGTGAGATTATGAGGTCCTTATTTCTCTGTCTGCTCAGGTTGCAGATCATTTACAATGCTAGCAGGTCCCATTGCTCCTGACTCGGATTCAATCAGACATCTCCAGCGGAGGATCATTAGTAAACAGAGGACTGTGCCAGCACTTCATTGGAATTCAAGTGGGGTTGCTGTGTCGCATTTAAAATGCAGTCTGATGAGGTCCACTAAATCAAATCATTTGTTACTGTTATTGAAGTGCCTTGAGGCAACTGGCAATTAAATTGGAATTAACGTAGGGAAAGGGATACAGCACACATACTAAGAGGGAAGAGTGTCAGACACTTGCTTTAGGTTCTGTCAAGTTAACAGACAAGGCTTTTCAAAGCAGAGTGAAAAAGAGACAAATCGTGTACGTTCACATTTTCCGGGATAAATAAGAAACGTTCACTGTGTATTGTTCCTAATCCATGTTTCACAATTGGCTCAAACAAAGAAAGAGACATTTTTAGACGTTACATTTCACTGATACCATGTGGGATGGAAACACAAAAGTCTCTTCTTTTGGTTAATGCTTCTTTTTGAACCTAGTCTCCAACAGTAACAGAACTGATCATTTGTAATTATTAACAGAGCGAACACAGGATGAAAGAAATTCCCTGATCTTAACAATCCTACAGCGAGGCAGGATTGAACTGAACTGCACCTGTTCAGAGGCTTTAGCCTGTGGACTTTTGCACAAAAGGCACACAATGAGGTTCAGGCCCTCATTGACCAAGCCCATTAGTCATAGGTTACTCACGTAACTCCTACAATCCCTGTCTTTATGCGTCGCCTAATGACCACGGCCCTTTCTCACCCACGGATCACAATAATTTAGTTGAAGACAAAAGACCCGCCATACTCAACGCCTCTGCACCCTCCCTGCTCCCCTCATCCGCTGACCAAACAGGAAATCCTTCTGCTCTTTAACCAGCCTCTCTTTCTGTCTGAATCACTCCTAACTGAAACCAGTTCACTACACATGGAGTCTGGATAACAATCAAACAACGGCTGAAGAAGTATCAAATTCATTCTTTCTATGACCTGTTGAGAAGATTCTTGATCCAATTAAAAGATTTGTAGTATTCAGTTTTGCCAGCAGGGGGAGTACTTTAAATTCAAATCCTTCCAGGTTATTTTAGCTGCAGGCAGAGCCCTCAACAAATGAATAACGTACTATCAAGCCCTGTAGATATTTCAAAGAACTCTAATGAAACCTGTCACCTCTCTATCTCTATATTGACTATTGTGTTGCAAGTGTTGGTTTAAATGCAGCTCACACACTTTGTTTTGTCTTCGCTGAAAGTTTGAATAATTCCTTTTCTTGGTGGAGGTTACGCGTTACTCCTTGGCACACCTGGAGACGCTTACAGATGTACATCCTGATCCTTCTGTCACCAACAATACTGAAACCTGAGTTGAGAAATGTGACAAATATTCTGTCACAAGAATGTCACTCTTGATCTCAGACTGACGCACAAGAGACAGCAGCTTGGCAGTCGTGGTTTTTTCCCCCCCCTCCCCTCTCCGGTTTCATTCTTGCTTTCGACGCTGAATATAAAAATAACAAATAATATCTTGAAGTGTAAACAAAATCTTCGGAGGAACGGAAATGTTTGTATGTGTTAGTGGTGGCATTTCGGGCTTGGTGTGCTCTGTTAACTTTTCAAACAAAAAGGATTTGCAGTTGGAGAGTTTTCCAGTCAGCTTTGGTAATAAGTGCGGAGGAGTTTCTTTATAAGAGAGTAAGCCTTAAAGTTGGCTGCGCTGCCCCCTGCTTTCTCACCCCAAACCAGACAATGGGTATGGGATTTGGGTTTCAACACACAGGCTGACCCTTGACCTTTGGTCCTCAATGGGGTAAATACCATGTAATCAATGGTATTCCTCGAAGGCTGGAGAGCTGACTGAACATTGTGTTCAGAGGGAGGGAACTTTAACAGTGAGAGTAATCATTCACTTATAAACAATTCCTCTGTGAGGGAGAAAATATAAACATTTACTGTGTGTTTTATCACTGAACTGCTTGTGCAACGCACAATTAGATTAGTGACTCAGGGCAGTCTGAGGTCCTGCTTCTTCAGCATTTCTCCACTAACATGTTTGTGTCCTTGTGATTTAACATAGTTTTCCTCCATGCTGCTGCCATTTCAGTCCGCGCGAGGTGGGAGCCAGCCACACTCTCATGCTGCCTAACAAACAATCGTGTGTCTAGGCAACCAGATAGGATCATGGTCCTTGTTGGGGTGAAGTGTTTGAGCTAATCCCTTCATTCACAAATAAGCGCAGCCTGTTTCTTTTCAAGCAGCACACAAAAGTTTTCCCACCCTGAGAATCTGGGACTAAACCTACTGCAAACTGGACAAAAGGTCATCTTCAAGGATGACCACAAATGTTTAACTTTAAGTTTAATCTGAATTTTAGTGAGCGGAGATGAATGATTTAACTCACTGTCTTGTGAATGATTTATCTTTAATATTTTGTAAAAAAAAAAAAAAAAGTAAAGGAAAGAAAAGAAAAAACCCCCCAGAAAAATTAATTACAAGTGACGGCAAGAATTGATAGAAAAGCGAAAACAAATCTCCAGCTGCCAAAAGGCTAAAGATATCTAAACGGATTCCACAACTTAATCTTACACATCATGACTGATTGTGTCCACCAGCAATATTGTGCAACGTGAAGCCACTATAGATCATGTCCTCAGGTCCTGTTTGGTCTAAACGCAGCCTTCTCCCTGTTTGCCTGCTCACTAACACGCCTCAGCTGAACATACAGCCGGGAAAGCAACATAATGTGCTAGACCTCACATGACCCTGTGCATTCATCCTACTGTAAGTGTTCACACAGACAGCTCCCTGTTGATGTGGCAGCTCCAGGGGCGCACACACACACACACACACACACACACACACACACACACACACACACACACACACACACACACACACACAACAGTACCTTAAACAACCCCAGGCCCTCCCTCATCAGTAGACTGCTAATCTAGCCGAGTGAGGAACATCGGACTTAATAATTAATGCAACAACAGATACATTGCTCATGTTTAACCACCATTCCATGGATCAGTTCGCTGAGGTCACATGTTGTCTGATTTACCTGGATTCCTAGAATATTTTTAGTATCTATTTGTCTATATTTAACATGGCAGACATCCTGTAGCTTTGTAGCCTGTTAGTTTAAATAAATATTGGGCGTACACACAGAGTACGGTTCAGCTCAGCTTATGGTCTGGATGAATTACAACTGGGTATTATGACATGAGGGCACAGCTTGATGATGGACACACAATTAGGCGAGCTAAAAGGTCTGCGTTAAGAGGGCTGCATTATAATGACTGAGCTGAATGTGAATGGACTACAGGACTGTTTAATTAGGGCACCGACAGAAGGTAATATTATTCACTCCATGTAGCAGCCTGTAATGTGTAGAAACAGCAGCAGTGCAGCTGCTTGAGTACACAAAAGCACCACTCTTATGACCTTATGGTCAGCCAACATTGTTTGAAGCTAATAACAGTACATATCTGTGCATGTCGTAGATAAGCCAAGGAGTCGGGTTCCACAAAATTTGAAAGCTTGCTGCTCTGAGGCTCTTACAAAACAAACCCCTTTGTTTTGTGAGAGCAAATTGGAGACAGATCCATTCTTTTATTTTGGGCACTGACAAGTAGGTCAGAGGAGACTATGACAGTGCTGTGGTGAGAAGTAAACAGCAGCACATGACGATGTTTTCCTTTCGGTCCTGGCATTCAACACCAGCAACATTCCCCCTCTCGTCCTCAGGAAGCCCTTACATACCCCCTACACCCCCACCCCCCCACCCCATCCCTTCCCACAGTCCTCTCCACTCCTGCCTCCCTCCTCTACCCGCCCCCACTTTTTTGATCTCCAACTGCAGCAACCCTAGGCCATTCACCTCTGATATATCAAAATGGTCAAAGATACTTTCACTCCAGTTAACGTTTCCAAATTGCTTCAGAGTAAGCACCCCCCTCCCAAAAAAAAAAGAAGTATTAGTTACCCCTCAGAAGAGGTGGACCATCATGCTGCAGCTGCTGAGATCTGACAAGTGTTAATCTGCTAAGAGGAAACTCATTTGGCTCACTGGCTTCAACACGCAGCAAATTAAAGCCCCGGCAGGACGGTGAGGGCCGAAGCAGTGAAAGATCCTGTTTGTTCGTTTCATTGATTCTTTTTTTTTTTTTTTTTTTTTTTAATTTGAGAAATGAAATCTAGGTTAAACATTATTGCACAAACATGCAGAAGGTTCTCTCATAACCTCAACATGACTGATTATATTACCTGTCGCTAACGTCAGCGTCGGAGGCGGGGACGACGGAAGTGTCTCTAAAAGGGTCGTGCGTCACAGCAGACTGAGCTGAGATCACAGCCAAACGAGACAGTGCCGTCCTTTTGCACCCTGCTCCGGATACAGCGCCAAGCTGAAACCGAGCTCTGGATGTTTACAGCATGGGCAGAAACTTTTGGGCATCGTTAACACCCCTGCATGTCCGCAGACATTAAGTATTCATACGTGTGTGTGTGTGTGTGTGTGTGTGCCACCTGCAGTTACAGTTACATGCCAGTGCTCCTGAGAGGGGTTATCACCTTTCTGAAAGTAGCAGAAAAGGTGTGGATTCACACATTCAGGAATCATCTGACAATGATGTACCTTTTTTTTTTTCACGGTTGTTGAGTTTTGAGTCACATCTTTCTCACTTCAAGCTAATGGGGTGGGGGGGGTGGGGGGGGTAAAGTGTTGCTTCCCTAAAAGGTAGAGGTGTGTGGTTCTGAGGGGTTTGGTGATCACAATTAGTGATTTTGTTTTTTTGAGCAATGGCAACAAGCAAAATATCAATGATTTTAAGACAAGTGTTATAACAAAGAGCCTGTCGAGTTGTGTGTTCAGATATATAACGGACTGATCATGAAAACAACTTTAAAGATTTGTCCGTTTTAAAAAAGGTGCACAACTAAACCTTGTTTTCATCATCCTAGTATCTGGAGAGTGTTTTTTTAATCACTTATCTGTTCAGCCAATCCAAACGTGAAAAAACAAATATCATTCTGTCCCAAAGCCCAAAGTGAGGTCTTCAAATTGATTGTTTTGTCCACCAGTATAAAAACCAGAAGATGCTTATTTGACTGCTGGGGGGGGGGGGCAGTAAATCTGTTCATAAATTCAAGTACAAAAGGTTGTCATTTAAAATTCCGTGGATTAAATAACCAGTTTATAATAAATTCAACTCATTAAAGTTTTTAATTTCTCTCAATCATTCACTTTTACATCTTTATTTCAGAATGTGTCAGGTGTCGATTTGTGTGAATGCTCCATCCTGATCAACGGTGTATACTATTCCCTGACATGTATTAACTGATATTTATATGTCCATACTTGGTACTGAGATCTTTCACATATTCTTGATTTGGGGTTATAAATGTTTTGGGGTTACAATTGGGGCAGCAGCAGCTCAATCCACTGGGTCATGAGCTGGGGACCAGAGCGTGGCTGGTTCGAGGCTCATATGGACCAAAAAGTTCAGAGTGTGAACTGGCAGTGGAGAGGTGTCAGGTCACCTCCTGAGCCCTACCGAGGTGTCCTTGAGCAAGACATCGTCCCCTTACAGATGCTCATAGGGGCAAATCATGAAGGAGCTGCCCACTGTTCTACCTCTCATCATCTGCATGCTTACAGGCTCCTTGTGTGTGTATGTGTGTGTGTGTGTGTGTGTGTGTGTGTGTGTGTGTGTGTGTGTGTGTGTGTGTGTGTGTGTGTGTGTGTGTGTTCTACATATACTGTACAGTATTTATACGTGTGTGACAATAAAGTTGATTATTTCTTCTTGTTCTTCTTCAACAATACACCATTACCTTTAATATTTATCTCAATGGTTTTTTTCCAGCTGACCTGATAAATCTCATATCGATTACGTGGTTTGTGAATTAGATCAATAATTTGATGATTTATAAACCCTTAGCAACTGTAGTTTAACAATAAAGTGGCAAGTGACAACAATAATACTATTTTTAAAACAATTATAACAAACATACTAATTATGGAACTCATTTGTTGGAATCTCACACTTAATTTCCATTGTTTTATAAATGATCCTTTTTCTTTGTTTAACCCATAAACACATAGATTATTGTTTTGAAAACAGTTAGGAGTAAATTCTTCTTATTTTCTAATAATACTAACATCTGGGAACGTGGGCGGTAAACACATATTGAGAAATGACTTCTCTTTATAAAAACGACTGAAGCAGCTGCATTTCCTCTGGCTGTTTTTTTCTGAATTATAAGAATTAAAATTTATGAGTCTCATGTTTGTGCTGCCACTTGGCCAAAAAAACATGGCATGAGCTAAAAGCATTGGATTAATCCTGGTGCCAAGTCTTAATACTGGACATTCACTGGACACGATAAGAGTGTATTAAAATCCTCTTAATCAGAAATAACTGAAAAACCAAGAGTGTTTGTCTTGTTGTTCAGTGTGTGTGAGCACATGTAAATAAATCCGTTCTCAGACAGGATGTAGGATAGTGTGTTCCTGAAGCTGTGGTGTTGGCGCTGTAGAGCTATGGTTCTGGAAATGTGGCATGCAGTGGGCCTGGATGCCAGGAGATATTAGTGGGTGATATGTGAGCAGGCCTCCCACCACCCCGTTGATAAATTATGGAACATCATGACAGGAGCAGTTTCACCCAGCCAGCATGACAAGCAAGTTTAGACCTAACAATCACAAGTCCTGCAGTCACAGCTCACTTGACAGCTCAATGCATTCTGTCCAGGTTAAACAAACATACAGTGTGTGTGGGTGTGTGTGTGTTTGTAGAGGAAGTATTAGCACATGCACATGTCTGTAAAATACCTGTGTGTGTTTGTCTGTGAGCTTCCAGAGCATCCTCTGAGGAGAATGTCGCTCCGCACTGATCGCACACCAGCGCCTCTGCAGGAGCTGTAGATGAAGATTTATAAGAGGATATCTTGATTAGACATTTAAAAACATGTTTTTTTGTTGCTTTTTTTATTGCAGAATTTGTCAGTTAATTTGGCATTTAGAGAGAAGGGCGGCGAAAGCAACCAGAAAGAAACAAGCCCCGTTTCAGGAGTCGCTGAAGAGCCTCGCTTGTCACACGTGCTTGTGCTTCTCAGGTGTTAACACAAGGAAGAGCACAATGGAGCAGGGGAAAGCAGCATAAAAAAAACACAACACGGGACAAACAAAAGCACCAGACAGGGTGCAGCGGCCCCTCTTTTTGACAAAAAAGAGCCGAACTGAAGAGTTTTATTTACCATGCCCTGTTATCAGTCTCTGAACAGTGAGCAGACTGTCTGCCTGAGAGGCCACAGAAGGACTGGGTGTTCTCTCTACAGCAGACGCTTCCCGCCTACGGCACATCCCTTTATCAAAAAAAAAAAAAAAAAAAAAAAAAAAAAGAAACAGTTCAGAGTCAACACCCCGAATCCCATCGCACAGACAGTAACTACAGTTCCCAGTTCACCTTTGGAATGCCCTTGTCTGCTGCGATGAAAACATGAAAGAGATAAATATGCATGCTGCTTGCAGAAATGTTGGCTCCTTGTTCTGAGCTCACCTGCACAGACAGACACGTAGCACAGATATGTACACACACACACACACACACACACACACACACACACACACACACACACACACACACACACACACACACACACACACACACACACACACACACACACACACACACACACAGCTGTTTGGATGTGGGTTGGCTCTAGTGGAGATGTAAATCGGTTGCAGATCCATACTGGCCCAAGGCTCATTCACTGATCTATTTTCTGCTCAGCTGGCTTTAAATGAAGTTAAAATGACTCATTAAAACACCCACAAGCTTTGGGAACTCTGAACACTACAGCCTAAATGTGGTCCTCTTTCAACTCCTATGATGCCTCTATACACAGACGCTGTGCCACTGCTCCAATCGCTGCACATAAATAACAAAAAAGATGCAATCTGTTCATTTGTCAAAAGAACAATTTTCAGAAACAAACGTTTCCTGTGTGGAAACTGTGGATTTTGTCACACAGAGCAAGAATAAAGCTTGGTAGTGAGTAGTGTTATTTAGCGGGCAACACTGGAGAAATGTTGTAGATCCTGATGTTGTGTGACACTGTCCAGTGTGGTGTGTTGTGTTCTGTGAGATTGTGTGATAAGGGAAGAAGAGAACATAGTGCATTGTCTTGTGCAGTCAAAGGCACGGAGTGTGCTCTCATCCATAAACCATCAAACTGTCTCCAGACGCGGCTGCAATCGTCCTCCATCAAAACACTTTGTCTGGCATACCAAAATAAGAGCCAGCATCGAGCTGAATACCAAATCAGCCCATTAGAGCGGTGGAGCTCTCGCTCCTTAGCAACCAGCGGGATCTAAGGGTGCTATACCGAAATACACAGCGACAAAGAAATGAGATCTACATCTCCTTTTTGTAGTATTATGGTTTGAAACATTAGAATGGGGATGGCTTGGTGCATAAATTCAAATTAGGTTGAAGATGCCGCTGTCATGGATGTCGCAGCGAATTGAAAATCAAAAGAACGTCGTTGAAGTCTGAGGGAAACGCGGGACAGTGTGTGTGTGTGTTTGGGGTTATGCAGAGTGAATGGAGGAAGGAAAAAAAAAAAGAAAAGAAAAGATGAGTCAGGTGAAGTTTAAAGAGGCACATTTCCCGTCATCTCTCAGCAGTCTGTCATTTCTGAACAATCCTCAAAGAAGAGGCAGCGAGGACAGGAACCCTTGCCACATCTATGTTCAAATACCAAATACCAACTGAGGCTTCTGTTTTAGTTTCATTTTTTAGTCCCTGATCTTACTCCACCCCCACCCCAAACACACACACAACCCCCCCCACCACCACCTCTTTCTCTATTTTGGATAAAGTAGCTGGGAGAGCAGTCAGGTCTGATTAAGTCTGCGTTTGGGTACAGTGTGTTCCTGGACACACATCTGCGAGCGAGCCATCACACACGCTTCGGAACACTGGCAGAACACCCAGGCCTGCCGGCAGCTCATGATGTCATCACTCAGAAGGGGCAGAGCTGGCGCGCTGCCAGAGTCTCCAAAAAAACACAGAAATGATTCAAATGGAGAGA
This sequence comes from Antennarius striatus, assembly GCF_040054535.1. NCBI lineage: Eukaryota > Metazoa > Chordata > Actinopteri > Lophiiformes > Antennariidae > Antennarius > Antennarius striatus. Next base: position 10,687,895 of record NC_090781.1, on the reverse strand, counting down.
GGAAGAGACAGATAGGGGAGGGAGAGGTGCGCAGACCTGAGCATGGAAAAGAAAGCGTGATCCAAATATTCAGAGCAGCACTAACTTCGTACGGGGGGTGGGGGTTGAAGGGGGGGGGTCTAGTAGTATGAACAGGTGCACCCAAAGGCCGCGTGATCAAGAGGCTTCACGAGAACTGAGTAGTCTGAGAAAGGAATTTAAAATTTAAGTAGTACCTGTGTGAGACAGCATGTGCATCCGTAGTCGCATGCTGTCCTGGAAGTGTTTGCCACAGTATTCACAGCCGTGGCCCTTTTCCTCGGTGTGGAGCCTCCTGTGGAACGACGAAACACTTAAGTGAGATCATTCTCGAAGAGGGAAAAAAACAGAGAGGGAAAAACATTCTTGTGATAATAAATCTGTCTGATTTTTGCTCCTTTTATTTTTTTTTTAAAAGGTCTCCCAAACCCAGAAGCAGGATTGTCCCTGTAACAAGAAGAGGAGCATGTTTTAATGCCGGCACGAATCCCTCACTGAATGCAACATCATTAGTGAAAGAGGCCCTCGGAGTTGTGAATCACAACGCATGAATGCTAAAAGAACACAGACAATGGGATATCTGGCTAATTTCAGAGTGCAGACATACGCGTGCCTGCACCCGCCAGCACTGCAAGACATCGGGTACGCACAAACACAAGCACACAACAATCACATCCCAGCACACACACACACACACACACACACACACACACACGCACACACGCGCACACACACACTTGTCCTGTAACTGCAATGAAAAGGAGAAAAGAAGATGATTCGCCGACGCTCCCTCCAGCAGCTAAATCATATCATATCACATACATCTGAGCATACAAGGCATCTGTACTGTTCTCCTCACATCACCCCACTAAGAGCAGAGGAAATGGCCTCACAGGAGTCTGAGAAGATAAACCGCGGTTAAAAAAAACCCCAAGATGATGATATTCTGAACAAGTGAAATCAACATTAAGGTATTAAGGCAAGGTGATTACTTTGGAGATCAGAAGCACTGCTTTTATTTCAGTTTTTTTTTTAGCATAGTACTGAGTTGTAAAGCAAGATTTGAGCAAAATCTAAAGAATATAATATAATATAATATAATATAATATAATATAATATAATATAATATAATATAATATAATATAATATAATATAATATAATATAATAGCAGCCTATCATGGACAGTTACAGATTTTAAAATCAGGATTTGCTGAAAGCCATGACTGGAGTTGTGATAACTTTGTTGATGCTTGAGTTACCTTTAACACAACTCTGAATCACCGTGGATCACACTTCTGTGATGTCACTCACACACTGGATGTCAATTGGAATTATTGACATTTTATTTTGAAATCACTGTCTTTCTGTTCATTCAGTCAGCTGTGACCAAACCAAAGCTGTTAAAGTTTTCTGTTTTGTTTTTGTTTTTTTTCATGGTGAAACCGACTCAGGATTTAATGAAGACACAGAGAATGTCAACCTGCAGACCAGGTGTATGCTCAGTGACCTGGCTGCAGACCCACAGCAACTTCATTACATCCTCAAGCAGTAGCACCAATGCAAACTCCTCCGACCTGCAGACATCCGCCTGTCTCCATGTGTGAGGAACACGCATCACTAAATATCCCACAGGAAGCTCTGTTCCCTACCGAGGCACTCTGGTGTGGCACGAGGCTGAAATGTCAGGCGGGGGGATGGGGAGGGGGGGCTAAAGACACAGAAAGATTTTTGGATCACAGATCGCTTCATATCCGATGATTAGTGTTGAGCCAAGCACACAAAAATTATTAAAATGTGCAATCGAGCTGCCGAGATTTGTCATTGAGCTGAAAAGCAACTTTTTTGTGCACTGACATAATGTAGACGGACAGGCTTGTGCATTAAACAGTGAGTGTCGAGGCAGAAGCTGTCCGTCATTTAGCTGAGGAGTCCACCCTGATCCCTGCTGAGAGGCTCCTCTCTGCCGGTGCAAAGGAATGCATATCAAACAGTTTAAGAGACAGCCTGTTGTGTGAGGCACGCTCCTGCACAAATAATCAAACAGAATTTAGAACATCAAGCTTAGTAACAGCCCTGTGCAACACCAAGGCCTCTTTATATCAAACACCCAACAAAGACCCAATTCAAAACTTTTCAAGACATCTCACTGTTAAGACACAAGAGCAGGTGTCCCTGAGAATAAATTAACACGTTTCTTATCGCTCCTTCCAGCTTTTATCTCTCACCATGATGGGGAACCCTGAAAACCTCCAGTTCAATACAAAAACGCACTCACTTTTTTTTCCTTAATGGGATGAATGAATGCTTAAATCCATCAAACTGCACCAGCACACATGCATAGCCCTCACTTCTTTAACTAGACTTGAAAGGTCTGTCAGTAAACGCTGCGCATTGAGAGAAATTGTTTTTTAGTGTCACCGATGCAAAAACTACATTCTTTAGTTTGTTTTAAGGTGATACATACATTTTAGATTCTATAGCTGGGATGCTTTTTCTCTCTTTGAGATAGTAAAATAGATTTAAAACATACCACGATGCTGTAGGATGGATCAAAAAACGTGTTGATTGATAGGTTGTGAACGTTACCTGTGCTGCTCCATGGCCTGGCGGCTGTGCAGCTGCAGCCCACACTCGCCGCAGCACTGCAGGGCCTGAACGTGACCCTCGTGTCTCATCCCTGCTGCGAACTGGCCCAACCTGCTGAAGAGCTCCCGGTGCAGCAGGCCTTGGTGCAGCAGGCCGCCGTAGGCCCGCGGGTCCAATGGCACGCCCAGGGACGGGGCGACTGAAACGGACACCGGCAGCGTCCCGTCCCCTGTGTGGTTGGGGGCCACGGAGTATATGGAGGCAAGATGCTTCTCAGACATTCCTGGGAAACAATCAAGAGCGCTCCCGACCACTTGTCCTCCTCCGTCTTCTGGCCCCGAGTGCAGCTCTCGAGCGCTGGTGATCACACTGCCTCTCAGGGGCGTCCCTGGACCCTCGTCTCTGGGTTGGTCTGACGTACAGCTGCCCTCCCCAGTGCTGGAGGACCGACCCTCGCAGCCATCGGCATCGTCCACCTGCATGTTCTCCGATTTGATGGCGGGATCCACGGAGGGAGACTGGGATAACTCGCTGTGGTGCTGAGGCTGCTGGGAACTTTCCATGTCGACCTCCGAGCTCAGATTGGGACTTAATTTAGGAGGAGCGTCAGCCTCCGGACCGGGGGGGCTCCTGTCCGTCACGTGGTACAGAGCCAGGTGGTGTAAAGCAGTAGGAGTTGTGCGGTTGGGTCCATCCTGTATGGAATGCTTCTTGGACATCAACATGTGTCTCCAGTGCCGGACCCGGCTGTGGTCATCGTCTCCAGAGCTGTGATTCCTCACCGCCACCTCCTCGCTCTGCTCCGCCTGGATGGTCTCCAGCACCTTCAGGCACTGCTCCTCCAGGTACTCGATCTCCAGGATCTCGGCGGCGTACAGCAGGTCGTCCAGGTCCTCGGCCGTGGCCTGGAGCGAGGCGGTGTACGCGTACTCCAGGATCTGCTGGAAGGTTTTGGGGGACAGGAAGTCCAGAGCGTAGCGCAAGCTACTGCGGTGGAACAGAATCTCAAACATCTTACTGGTGCAGGCCAGGACAGTGCGGTGCGCCGGGAACTCCTGGCCGTCCACCGTGATGATGACATCACACAAGGTGCCGGTCAGACGCATCTGATTGGCCCGCTGCAGGAGCGTGCTGGGGTGAGTGGGATTGTAGAGCTGGAGCACACCCATGTTTGTCAGACCCGTATTCACTGAGCCCACGCATGAGGTGTGGCTGTCCCACCTGATGCACTTCCCCCCTCAGCTGTTTGTAGGCCTGCAGGGGGGAGAGAGAGAGAGAGAGAGACGATCAATTAGACTCTGATGTCCACCCAGTCTGTGGGAATATATTAAATATAAAATTATTAACCTGAAAATTATGTAAAATTTTTACCACCTCACCCGGGCTTTAATTTCTAACATCAAACGTGTTCATTTGTTTTTATTAAGACCCACAGACAGACAACAAGTTGACAGCAGCACAGGTGATTAGTCTGAGGTCCCGGGGGGAGCGCTCACGTCGCGGTGGTGGCGTCTGCATACTGAGAGGTGACGGCTAAATCTATCAAGCTCACACACACACACACACACACACACACACACACACACACACACACACACACACACACACACACACACACACACACACACACACACACACACACACACTCAACAGGTAGGCCATTAAAACGCACCGGAGTGATGATTACTTCATTTACGCAGCTCACGTGCTTCATTAGATGGGGGTGGGGGGTGGGGTGGGGGGTGGGGTGGGGGGTGGGGTGGGGGGGGTTAAAGACAATTAAAGCGGTCTGCAAAAAAAAAAAAAAAAAAATCCATAAATAAGTTATCAAACTGATTAAAAGCGTGGGGGAAAAAAACGACACTTGAAAACGACTCTGGGTCGGATCCACGGCCGTCACGTCCAAACACCTACATGACATTGTCACGGATGATGATGATGATGATGATGACGATGATGATGATGACGATGATGATGATGATGATGATGATGATGATGGAGCTGCGTGTGGACTGGTCTGACACCTGCGGACCACAGCAGCGCGTCGGATGGACGCATCCTCAAGTAACCGCAACATCAGAGCGCATCAGGTGCAAAACGCACCTCTGTCGTTCACACATCGCGGCATCGCAGCTTCTTTCCACGTTTATTTACGGTGTGCGCTGTGTTTAAAGGAGCGCTTGAGGTGTAAATAATGTAATTATCCAGAATAATGTCTGACTGCTATCGGGGGTTATTTAAGTTTAGGAACCCACACAATCCGACTGGGGCAAAACTTGGCTCTATTTTCATATGTGTGCGGTAAAAAAACAAACAAACAAAAGAAATGACAAGAACTCCATACAAAACTGAAATTATTTGACAATATGAATTGTTAAAATGAGTCCAGACTGAGGAGTGATTGATCGAAGATGAGCAGCAGGAATAAATAAAAAAAAGTGTGTGGAGCCACAGTTGTTCTTACCTCCGTCTCCTAACGTCCGCCGCTGATTATCCAGGCAACATCATGCTTACACATTTCACAGTACCCGCTCCAAACTCAGTCCTGCTCCTAGTAAGCAAACCATCAGCCAGCCGCGACAGTCAAGCCAGCAGCGGAAACTCCACACTTCCCAGTATGCCTTTCAAAATAAGAGCGGTAGTCGGAACCACTAGTTGAAATGTGTCGGAAGGTGAGAAGCCAGAATAACTGTGGTGTTAAAGGATCAGCTGGAGAAGATGGACGCCCTAATGGTAGATAATAATGCTACAACCAGACTTTCAAGTTTCCATTTATTTTGACATTGTACTCTGGGTCAAAGAAGTGACAAAGATTTAAGTGAAATACAGTACTCATTACCTTTATAGAGAATGGATTACACCTTTGGTGGGCAGGCAGCGTCAGCAATATCTTCTCTGCTGGCCTAGCATGACCAGAAATGATAATATTTATGATAAAAGTTAATTGTATTTTAATGTACAGCCCACAACTGGGTTACACACTCACTGAAGTCAGAAATAAGTGTTTTAACATTTTGTTTTAATGACATTCATGTAATTACTCTGTGACAGTCACTGTACAAAATGGAATAAAAATAAAACAAATATTTGTCAACCAATAGTGTGGCATTTAGACATAATTTTAGAAATTAAGAGGATCCTGGTGACACATAGATGTCTGAAAACTGTCATCATTCATTTGACTGACTCCTCATCGATTTAATCAAGTCCTCTCTTTGGATGTTGTAATACTGTTTGTTAATTGCCTCTTACATGGATGAAACTGTATTTCTGTGTACAATTTGTTTCACAGCAATACTTGTAGTTATTTTTATTTTATTTTATTTTATTTTTATCTCATATACATAAAATATGATGTTGTTATCAAACATACAATAATTACATGTATACAGATTCAACTTCAGAAGATAGTTTCACATGGATCAGCATGCTTGACATGTTACTGCAGCATAATAACACAATAATTTAGCTATTACGTACATGTAATAACTACTCCATATGCACATTTATTAGATGACTTACCAGTCAAGTGTATGCAGATGATAGTAATTTAGTTCTTTGGTAGTGTATGAATAAGAAGTAACAGAAAATAGAAAAATTCGAGAAAAATATCCCAAAATTACACATAAGTGTCGGACATTTTATGACTAGTGGTATTTCTATTTTTACTTGAGTGAGTGACCTGAATACTTCTACAGCCAAAAATGAATTAACTCCTTGAAATTACAATATATTTGAAATGACCTCAATAGTAAACTCAAGGGTTTTAAAAAATGCACTACATTATTTAGCCCAAAATGAAAAATCCTTTTCCCTTTAAAAAATAAAAAATTAGCTGCGCAACTGTTTGTTTGTAGGGCAGGTTTTATCCATGCAGGGTTTGGTCACTTGTGATTAATTTTTGTAAGAAATATTACTCAGAAAACAGTTTTTAGAAAAAATGACTGCAATTACTTCACTAATTACAGTCTAAAATGATGGCTCCTTTGTGAAACCAGTGAACTTGTGTGTGAAGGATGGGGATTTTGGAGAAAATTACATCCACAAGATACCACCGCTGGGGCATCCCGACAGGGATCAGCTACTGACCTACTGGAGGCAGGGCAGTCTGCCAGACAAGTTGTCATAATGAATGCTCACCATCTCACTATTAGGGGATCTCAACCAGTGTTTGATCACCAGAGGAGCGTGACAGACTTCTACATCCTGTTAAACCACACATACTAACCCAGAACCAGGATCAACGACTGCAACCACAGCAGAGTCCACAGGCACCTCTGACGGTCCAGTGGGATCTGATCTCATTCCTCTGTTCTGATCACTGATGATGTAAAATGTTGTATGCTCCATGTGTCACCTGACAAGACTACAGGGTTTATGTTTTTTGTGATGTCTTGGTTTTGTTTGTATTTGCTTTTTATTAACTTAATATAATCATTCAACATTAATACAGAACAACATAGACATTTTATGGGGCACAAAAAACACAAGGGTATGTTTTAAAATATTTTTTTGTGTGAATACAGCTCTGGACGAAAAAAACAAATTAATAATTTTCTGTAATTTCTACATAATGAAACCATACTCAGTTACCCTTTACTCTTAATTTGGAATGCCACATCATCTTACTTCCTGTGTCCTGCTGCTAACTTTACAGGCTGCGAAGCCTCTCCGAGCTGACGTCACGGCTGGAAACCGTCGGCCTTTGCTCCAGCGTCGCACCACAAGGGCCGCTTCAGAGACATCTACAGGCCACCGGGATAACTCGCAGTTTGCGACTAGTTAGAAACAGAAACGGGATTTCGTGGAAACGTCAATCAAACTAATTAGAACTTTAAGGTCACACACAAAAAATAGAATAAATGAAGAGGGAGAAAGTGAAACAGGATGCCCTGCGGGGTCACTGCGATCCGTCGTGGTTGTTGACAACGCGCTGGTTTGAAGGCTCATGTCACATTAGAGCAGCGCTTCTCAGATAGTGCCCCCCCCCCCCCCCAGGGGCATCAACAAAGCAGAGGAGCTGAAACTTCAACGTAGTAAAGCTGTGACAGCCTAAACGAGCTCATTGTAAACATTAATCCTGACTTCGTTTTGGTTAAAAAAAAATAAAATAAAAAAATGAACAGAAATTGTTTTACTCATTTTTTTTTTTTTTAGGTTAAACTGTTTTATGTATTGCGCTCCTCATTTAATGTTGCTGAACTGAATTTTAATTTTTATTATTTATTCTATTTAATTTTATTTTTTAGTATCAAATGATGCAATATGTTGGTCAAAATTTTTACATTTGAAACAAGGTCTTTTTTTTAATTTCAGGCAAATTGATGCACTGAAAACGTTTGTGTTATAGACTAAATAATGTCAATAAATTATTTTGTTAGAAACTGAACAATATTTCTTTTTGGTTTTCTTTAAGTAAGGTTACAATGTTATGCAGAGGTGTACTTATAACAATTTTATAGACAATTGATATTAGTTATACTCGCGGCAGAGTGTGGGGGGTCACAAATTGTTTTCTTCTTGCTTAGGGGTGGTGCGTAACAGAACGTAACTGAGAAGCACTGCATTAGAGGAACCACAGCTGAAAATATCAGACCCTCACCGATACTCTGTATTTTGACATCCTATAGCCTCGGGGAATCCGCGGCACTCCTGCACAAACATGCATTATGTAATTGATGTTTATTTGCTCCCTCGTGTTTCTGGACAAGCAGCGCGATTTATTTCCAGCCCCAACATGACCTGGTTGCACTGTAACCTTTCTGTAAGCCGCGTCCGTGACACGGCGAAAGGAAGTCTGACGTGCGTTTACTGACACCTAGCGTCCAGATCGCGTCACTGCAGGCGGTAAATTTTAATACAGGACAGTCTCTTCAAAAAAAAGGAAAACGAATGACAAAATGGGCCAAGACAAAATTAGATTTGGAAACCATTTTTATTATGTAAATGGGTTAGCACCCAGACTGTACACAACAGATATTTTCTGAGCTGTACCCAATTAAAACCAAAGAAGGAGCACCCACAGATGAGGGAGCAAGGTGGTCTGGTAACAGCAGTGAAGTGCAAGGTCAGTAAAGCTCATCTTGATTTCCATATATAATTAAATCAGCATTCAGTTCATTTAACATTAGATCTATTATCTAAAACCTTAAAAAAAAAACATGATTTCCTGTTTCAGTCGGACCACCCTGCTTCCTGCCAGCGGCTTCCTAAACAGTCGCTCTTGGTGATTTTTGTACAAAAAGACAAAAACTGAAAAATAAATTCAAAGACCACATTACAGAACACTTTTAAAAACAAGCAGGGAAGGGAAATAAAAACAATGTGTAGTAATACCAGAACAAGCTCCAAAGGTAACACTCATTAAATCAACAGTATGGTATTTCCCCCCAAACATATATGGGCACATCTATCTGCCTTTTAGTTATACGTTATAAATTACAGACTGAATTCATGCCAAGGTTCAAAACACCTCCCTTCACTATAGCTCGCAATATATGGTGCTGTGACCAGACGGACAGTTTCATACACTACACGTGTTATAATGACCACATTAGTCCATTTATCACACTTTTCTTCTAATAATACAATATATTAAAGAAAAAGAAGAGGCTAAATCTCTCACGACAAAGCTATGCAGATTATCATAGAAACTGATGACGAGACAATCTACTGACACGTAGGCACAGTGCACAAGCTTGCAGGCAGGAAATGGAAGAAACAATTTTTTTTTTTAGTTTTGAAATAGCACAAAAACTTCTTTTTTTTTTCTTGCTGACTTCAAAATCATTGTGAAGACAGACCCGCTTTAATGTGAGGAAGAAACGACAGCTATTGTAGCTGTTCCTCAAAAACAAATATGTTGTGCATATTTAGAGAAGAATTATATTCGTTTGATTTGAAGTTCAATCCTTGGCTGGAAATGAGATCGGTTGCATTTTTTTCTGCTTTTGTGTTCTTTTTCCTAATCAGACACGTTTTATTAATGAGTACTTCTATCGATGGCTGTGGTCACACACTGCATACATCTGATCTGAAAACAGGTCAGATATGATCTGTGGTTTGATTCAGTATCTTTTGTCCTGCAACTGGCTGTGGGTTAATCCTCTACTTTTATCACCATAGCAAAAAGTACGGTTCTTATTCGAAGGATTGAACTCAGGTCTATGTTTAATCAATGCGAGCGTTTCTGTGAGAGATGAATCATGCCTGTAACGGACAGAGTGAAATCATAAACCTCGGAAACAAAACTTCACAACCACTTTCTGGTCAGACATGCAGAACAAGCTATTTAATGAGTAGCCCATAAATAAAAACAAATGCAAGCAATTTCACATTTGAACCGTTGAACATGAAAATAAAAAAAATAATTTCTATATATAGTCCGGTTTCTTTTGTGTGTGTGTGTGTTTTTTTGGGTTTTTTTTACAGTTCAGTTGATTATGTACTTGTGTGTGATTCTAACTAGAACTAGACGCACAAAAGAAAGTCGAGTCTGATTTCATAAAAGTTATCCAGACATCATGATGAGAAGATATTCCTCTGAATCATTCCTGACTGGTTCAATAAAGTAACAATAAAAAAATAAAATAAATCTCTGGACCTATAGATAATCTCCTGGGTGAGGCGGTAGACGTTTGATGAATGAAGCACAAAGTGCGCTCTAACTGATCGACACATGCGTGTAGGACTTAAGGGCACTGGAAATAAAAAAAACCTCTGTGGTATTTCTCATTTGATGCTGCAAGAAATGTTTCGGGCTGGGCTGGGGGAGTTTCCCATTTCCCATCATGCTTTGCTCTCAGTGGTATTTGTCTGTATGATTCTGTTGTGTTCTGCAGCGATCTCTGTCAGGGCGTTTGATACGTCTTCCTCCTCCGGTTTGCCTTTGTCCTCAGAAAAAATCTTCCTGCAATGGGAAAAAAAAAAAAAAGAATAAAGCCCAAAATTAGAAATCTGGAGATCTCCCGACGAGACAAAGGAACATTTCTTAGCAAACAAACACCCAAGTCGAACAGAAATTTAACCATTTATTCTCAAAGACACCTTCACCCCATATGTAAGAAGACGTTCTATTTGGTCTTTTTACATAATTCTTCACCACCTTAACAACACTTAATAAAACAAACGTATAATGATAGTCATATAATCCATCCTGCAAACTGTTTCAGGAGAATTAGCTCTTCTTCAGAGAGAATATGAATGCACAGTAAATCATCCCTGGGACTATGACACCCATGTTCATCCTAAAGGAACGAATCCCGGTATCTACATCCTGCCTACAGCTCCTTTCCCGCTGCTCCTCACGCCGCTGCCTGGCCTCAGTTCTCCTTAGCAGAGCTGCAGAGTCGGTGAGGATTCAGGCAACATTCAGATGCACACATTTAATGCCTGAGACGACACGTTACGTGATTCACATACAGCCCCTTTCAGACAAACACGTAGCATCGCTGCGCTATCTGCTAGGATGATAGCGGTTTGTCAGGTGTTCCTTGTGGCTTTATTCAGACACGACAGGCTTGTTGAGGACAAGACCTCCTTCTCGTGAGACATGGATCATGCAGAGAAAGGAGAGACAGTGCTGCCATTGTGAGCAACGGAGTTAGTCAATAAATGCTCTTCGTGTCACCATTTATTACAGAATTATAGTCAATATATAAATGTGGGGCTCTTGTTAAAGGGTTATTTGTTGGGGTTTAGTGTTTTCTGTGGTGTGAATGAAAATCAAAGTGACTACAGGTCTGCTTTTTACTGTGGCAGGAGGGTTTCCACCTCCACTGAGCCAGTGATGCTTTTACCGGCATTTGTCTGTTGGCAGGATTACAACGGATAAAAAACTTATCAACGGATTTTGATGACGTTTTTTTGGAGAGGTAGGTTCTGACCTGAGGAGCGATCCATCTGATGCTGGCGGATCTTTATCTGAACCCAGAATTGTCATCACACACATCAGTGTGTGATCTGGATACGAGTTATTTTCTAGACCCAGAATGTTTGGCTTTTATTTTAATGGAAAATTCATGATTGAGATGTAAATAATAACAATGCTGCAGATTTATGTTGCAGCTGAAACTGTGCTGATTTATTCAAAGCAAAATGTCATTTATCCTGAATAACCAAACAACTAATATTGAAAACAATGGATTCCAGATTCTAATGGCAGTTTTTAGAGGTTAAGAGTTGTGTTATGAGGATTATCAGACTATCCTGGGACTGATGCTTTTAGATGCAAGGTCTTAATGGGGAAAAACAAGTTTCAACAACTCAGAACAGGTTTGTTCTCTGGGGAACAGCTCACAAAACAATACTTCCATCATGAGCTGTTGCCTGGCAACATTGGTTAATTCATTAGTTAATTGCTGATGTGAAACACAAGACCCAAAAGTGGGATGGAGTGCTGATTATAGATGGGTGGGGTGTGTGTGCAAGTGTGTGTGTGTGTGTGTGTGTGGGGGGGGGGGGGGGGGGGTGGCGGCTTCCTCTGGAAGGTGTTTATATTAATGTGAAGATTTGTAAACACAAAAAGTTTTGAATGAAGCTTGAGGATCTCACCTCTGCACCAATCAGAGCCCAGTGCATGTGTGTGGGGTGTTACCTAAACATCAATAAACTCTTCTCAGGAAATGATAAATAATAATATTGAAACAATGATTAATAATGAATATAATGAAATGATTTCTCATAGGTCCCGTGTCGTCTCACTTCTCACAGAAATATTTCTGGGTCTGCTGGAATAATATTATCATTATGACTTCTATTTTAATTTATACACATGGCTGCCATGTTGAAATACCCTCACGGGGTGTGTGTCTGAAAGGGGCTCAGCTACTCTCATGGTCAACACTGCAAAACCCCACAATGGTTACACACAAGCTTCAAAAAACAGAACCATCATACTCCACTGTCACGAACATCTCACTACTAATTACTCAGAGCCATTACCAATTTACCATTACAATATTTCATATTGTGTGGTCAATGGTAAGATGTGGTGGTGAATGAATGGGCATACAAGTTACACACTCACACACACACACTAACACACAGATAAACCTCTAGAGGGAGCCGTACTCATCGTTGACAGGAGGAGCCGTCTTGGCCAGAGTCTCTGATGCCTCCAGGACTGGGCCTGAGGGGGGGCGGTCTGCTCCGTCTCCATTGGGCAGAGAGGGGGCGGAAGGCGGGCTGTCTAAGCTAATGAGGTCTGAAGGGGCCACGGAGGGTCTTTCTGTCCCATTTGTCAGCTCCAAATCTAAATCCGCACCCTCGGGTCCCGCGTCAGGTGTTAGTAAGTCATAGGTGTCTGACAGCGAAGAGAGGAGGTCGTTTGAGGTGGGTGCCTCCTGACCGGCGGGGGCCGGAGCAGAAGTAAGAGCAGTGATGGGTAAAGGAGAGGGGACGTCTGTGACTAGAGGAGCGGGTTCTTCAGCATCCAGGACTTTAGGAGCGCTATGGATCACGGAGGGAGCGTTAGCTGCAGCACCTTTGTTATCAAGCGATTGGTCGTCGGCTGGGTTCGGGTCGGGGTCTGCTTTTGAAGAGGCAGGGGTGGCGAGAGCGGAGGCAGTTTGTGCTGGCATCTCAGCGTGTGGCTGGGTGGAAAACTTGGCGACTGGCGGGCTTGGAGCAGGTTTCTTGGTGTCGACGGAGGGAGAGGATGGTGAGGAAGATGTCGCCAGGGGAGAAACAGGAGGGCTACGCTTAGCATTCAAAGCGGCCAGCTTAGGAGAGTGTCTACGCTTTGGAGGGATTGGCACCCCCGATTTCTGAGATTTAGTCTGTTCAGGGTCAGGAAGAGAAGGAGCGGGCATTTTCTCCTTCTTCTCCGGGGCGTTACCTGCTCTTTGTTCTACTAACGGGGCCATTTTAGCTTCGACAGCAGACGTGGAGATTGTGGGAGTCGGCGGGGCGGTGTTCGACTCCGGAGTCGGGGCAGGGGCCGGGACTGGGGTGGGTGAGGGGTCTGAGGGGTCGTTGGCAGGGGTGGACAGGCTACAAGTGAGGGTGGTGGTCTCGCTAGAGGGGCTGTCCTGAGCGGGGTCAATAGTTGCAGTGGCTGTGTCAGAGTTGGTGGCTACGGAGGAGAGGGTGTCCAGTGCCAGAGCAGCAGTGTAAGCCGCCAGCCTGAGAGCAGGGAGAGAACAGAGACACACAGACTAGACACCAGGGTGACTGTGACAGAGGGAGGGTGGTCCGGACGAAGGCATGCAGGGGTTAGTTGGCTTCAGAAAACCGACACAAACATAGACAAAGCAACTGAAATAATAAAAAAAAAAACAGCTAGTAAGCCTAGTGAGGAAAAGAAAAAGAGGGCGTCATGCTGTGAGTGGACATTAAAGGACTGTCCAATGCAAACACCAACATGGAGTACACTGACTAGCAGATCTAATGCACTCATTTAAACAAGCACCGGTCTTCCTGCAGGAAACTACAGCACCACAAAGAAACCACCTAGAAGGGTTAAACAGTACCAGTGACAATCTCAAACTGTGTAATCTAATTTTTCCAGTCTTCTGTTATGAGATGGGCTCGCTTGAGGTTGTCCAATGGCGTCATACGAGTTGACCACACGTCTGTGTCTTAAACTGGTATTGCTTCAGCCTTGACACAACGACACAGAAAAAAATCTCCAAAAGGCTGGAGAGGAGAGACAAAGTGCAGTGCTGCCTCTCAAATAGAGTAAAAAAACAGAAAAGCAACGAAGTTCAGTGGACTCCACTCAAGAATGACCCAGACGTCTGCATAATTTCAAGTGTCAAATTTTGTCCCGTTGAAGGAGACATATTCTTTGTAGTGGAGTGCAGTGTACATCGGTTAGAAAGTCGTTTTCTACTCACTCTGGCTCCGTGAGGGGCGTGGTTTCGTTGGGTTCCGTCGGGCCTGCTGCGTTATGATTGGCTGTGCACTCGTCCTCGGTTCTGACCTCAACTATGGGCTCTTTCGACTCGTCCTTCCTGGAGACATGGAGTCACAAATGTTTTGCCAAAACAGCAGCACAAGGCGACACGTAAAGAGAAAACACAGATGAGAATGAATTTGCTTCTTAACTCAATCATAGCCTCAATATTGGAGTTGGCAAACCAACGTGAAGACGTGTGCGCGGCTGTCTTTTAGCGAAAACAGAAGAATGAAAAGTGGCACGAATCAATGTGTGATGCAACCTCCCACTCAAATTGATTTAAAACTGCCTGACTGTACACATTAGAGTGTTTGTTGTACAATGTTCCACTTAACTCCAGCATCCTTCATATTTTCTCTGAAGGATAAAGCCGCTCTAAAAACGTCATCTCATTTATGGACCTGCTTTATTGATTTGTGTGTTTTTCCTCTTCCTGCAGATAGTGGCTGAACGGACCATAATGCGCTGTTGTCACCAGATATGTTGATTTTCTCAAGAGGCAGTACTGTGCTTCTCTTAATGGAAAAGTTGTCCCCTGTTGTCTCTTCCTTCGTTCGCTTAAACTTAAAACTGGAAGATAAAATTGTTGATTGTCCTTTGTGTCAATCCTTGAGAGCCTTATGGGGGATGTAGTAAGGCGTTCATTTAAGCACAAGCAGGGTAAATGGAGGCAAAATGTAAACAACACAAATATAAATTGGATCATCTGCAACCAGGATTAAAAAAAAAAGGAAGAACGAGAAATCAAAAATTGTTTTCCCATAACAGGATTACTGTTTTCTTTTAACTTTAAATTATGTTCTTACAAAATGAATCTAGTTTTAGTCATTCACCTTTAGAGCTGCAAATATTTAACTTGCAAAAACGGACATAAAAGCTCACAGATGAAAATGAACTGAGTACAACCTCATTCACATCTTCATCATACGGCAACAAAAATCACCTCAAGATCAGCATCATCAAGCAAATGAGCCTGTGTTGTCACTTCCTGTCGTGTCTTTACATATAACCATTTAAGCTGATTCTGATTTACCTTTCTGGTATCTGAACGCAGGTCACCCTAGGTTAAAATCTCTTCTGTTAACTCACTGGCTCCCAGTGTTTTGTAGGAATTTATCTCCTTCGGTGGACTTTCTCCGACACGCTGGACATTTATTGGTATTTTCCTTCTGTTCTTGACCAATGCTTCACTCAGAGCGACATCGTGTTTGCTTGCAGGTAAGTTCTCCGTTACACAAACTTTGTTGCATCGTAAGCTGTCCTAACTTCTCTGACTTCCTCTGATTAACCACCCTCTATTCTGTCACTTGATCAGTTGTCATTACATTAAATTCCATGATCAGAAGCCTGATTTTCACTGACAAGCTCTGCCAGACTGTCCCCCAGCCCTCCCTGTTGAAAAGCGTAATCGACGTCCACAGACGTAATTTGCAGCCAGTGAGATAATGATTTTTTTAAAAAACATCTTGATGCAACGGTACAGATGGGATTCATAATGTTATTTTTTTGTTCTTATCTGGCAATTTTTAAAAAAAATTAGTGTAGAAATTCTAATTTTATGACCAAATTGATGTTTTGTAAGGTAAGGCCCTGGATTTCATGAATACATTTGTGTCCAGTCTTTATGAAATCCCCCTCTTGTTTGAGGTCATATCTGATCAGTTTATCTTTGGGTAAAAGTTTACATTCAAGCATTTGAAGAGGTAATTCTTAAAGCTCGAATTTCAGTTTCCCAGCATGAAAGTCTGTGGAACAGCTGTCAGATTCGTCACTGACACTCACATGAAAGCTGCTTTTCCTTCCTCCAGGTTGTGTCCTTTAGTCCCGGAGCCAGATTTACCACAGAGGCACATGATGAGGCCACATTTGTTGACAAAGTAACAGGTGACATCCACGGCCAGCAGCAGGAGTATGAACACCAACACCAGGATCCCAGCCCACAGCATGATGCCCATGGAGAGCGCTGCCTCTTCACTCAGATCTGCCACACAGGAGAGGGAGACTTGTGATCCGCTGCAGCCTGACAGTTTTATAGCAGCAGTCGCTAAGAGCTAGATAAAATGTGGTTATTCTACTGTGACCACAAATAATCACACAAAACAAAAAACGACTCACCTGCTCCGAGCTGCAATACATTCGAGTTGTCTCAGCAGGAATTTAGCTGCAAAGTTATGCAATTATGTAGAGTCTTGCATTCAGTTGTTTACACCCAAATATCATGGATATTGAGGAATTTATAGGCAAGCATTTATCAATCTGTTTATTTGGTATTAGAAAGAATAGCAAAACAAAGCTTACACTGCGTTGCAAGTTACGTAAAGTGATCGAGGCTTTTTACAAAAGGCTGATGATATATTTTACACTGTTTGTGTGAAGTCCATTTCAAATATAGTTGCGGGAAAAGAGCCTTTCTCTTCATTCATTTAGCTCTTGGTACCAAAAATTAGCAAGTAATGGAGATCTGCTTGAGAATTATACATGGTTGACTCAGCACAGATTAAAAGGAGCGTATAAAAACAGATATGTTGGAATATTTGATACAAAGAACGGCTTGTCCTAGGAATCAACACAAAAAAAAAACCATTTTCTTATAATTCTTTACGCATCTTGTCAATATTAGCATTACAAAAGATTTTCCAGTTGTGTTTTTGTTCAGTAATGTAAACATGAATGTTATAAACCTTTACAGTACATACGTATCATTTTGTGAGTGATTAAAGAATACACTGTTTGTGTAAACAGCCTTCATTCTATTTCAAACCCTATTTTTTAATTCTAACCTTACGTTATGACCTGCCACTCCTTTCTGTTCGCTGGTGCTAATGGCTAGCTGTGCTAATGCTGAGCAGAGTCTGTAGTAGCAGGAGGATTTCTACCACCTTTGGTTCAACACGTCTGTCCGGCGTGTTCTGGAGCTACACGGTGTTATTGTCTGACTTGTAACGGAAATGTGTCTGTCACGGAGGAAGTCTGTTTTATTTTACGAGTGTCTAGAGAGACAGCCAGGCCAGAGAAAGGCAAGCTCTCCTCCACAGTTATGGTGTGAATTCACCACAGAAACTATGAGAGCTGGAACACGACGATGAGGGACAAGATGACTGATGCCAGAGTGCATGAGACGGATGAACAGCCCTGAGTGGCTGACGGACGGGGCAGAACAACCCCGAACACACCAAAATGCACACAGGTCGGGACGGAAATGTTCATGTGATCCACCGCACCAATGTCCAGGACCAGGCATGAGAGCAGGACAACAGAGAGAAGGGAAACAGACAGAAAAGAAGAGGGTAAAGAAAGATGAAGGGAGAAATGAAGGGTAACCAACAGGGAAAAAGAGAAGGGTGGGAAAACAGAGGAAGAGAAAGTGAAAATGTGTCAGGTTTGAAAACCAAAAAAGTGGAAAAAAAAGAAAAAAAAACAGAATAAATAAATGATGCTACTTTCTCGTATTGACAGAGGAAAAAAAATACACCAGCACATAAAAAACAAAAAGCACAGCACAAAGAAGAAAGCTAGAGCGAGGTGGCTGGATGGCGGCGCAGCGGTGGGTGAGGAAATGCTTAAGATTGGCAAATGAATTAGAAAGGAAGTGATATGAAGATGGTTTGCTGAGATGATTCAGCGAAGCACTGTTTAGTTCGCAGGAATCCGAAAACCTGTTTAGTTTTGGTACAGCTGGTAAAAAAAAAAAAGCCTCTAGCTGCTTTGAAGAGCCAATCAGTGGTTATTAGGGGTCAAGTTAAAGGTTGTTTCCATACAGGGACAAACAAGTCTAGCTTCTGTTTTAACAAAGCTATAGAAAAACTACATTAAGAGGAAATTATTTTGATCCACTGTGAATAGAGCCTGTCCCAGTTCTTGGAGCACAAACTCATCTCTTTCAGCAAGGGCTGCCACAGCATTAGAGTGGAAAAAATTCAGCTGGAAAATCATTTCTGTCTCGGCGCCACCCAGGAAACTTTCTTTTTTTGTGTCAATTTATTTAGTTGTCATTCAGCTTCCAGAACTAGGGTTAAAAATAGAGCATCGAGTTTGGCTCTGACTCTTTTCGTTGCTGAGGAAGGGTACCTGGGATGGCATCCGGCCGGACGGATGTCCTGAAGGACATGCTTGCTGGTGGGGACTTGCCCTTCTGATTCTCTGCCACCACGGTGACCTTGTACTCCGTGTCCCACTCCAACCCATTCAGGACTGCGTAGTCGCTGTCGCTGGGAAGCCGGATCTCTGGTTTCCAATCTGATGCCCCTAACTGCAGACACATGGAGAGATGCACTGTAACCATTATTACTGCTGATTACTTTCATTACCAGATGAAATACAGTTTGCTTTCTCGGTAAACGGCTTGAACGTTTGATAGGAAATAGGAAAATGATGGAAATGAAACGGTTATTCCTCGAGATGCCATCTTCAAATGTCCTTCTCAGGTTTCTCATACTGTCAGAAAATGGTTTTCTGACAGTCAGGAAAAAGCAGGAAATTCTCCCATTTGAGCAGCTTGAGCCGTCATTCTGAAGACCAGTCAGAATTATGGAGCTTCATTAGAATTGTCATTAAGTCTGCAACTTTCATGATATTCATCGGTGATTAATCTGCCAGTTATGATCTTGATCGACTGATTAATTAATCCTTTGGTAGATAAAATGTCAGAGAAAACTTGAAGAATAGCTCAATTTTCCCTGAAATACAGAAATATCTATTCACTTTACTGTCATAAAGATTAAAAAAAAATCAAGAAATATTCGTTAGTGGGAAAAAAGAAGCTGCAAATTCTTGGCATGGTTCATAAAAAACACTTAAATGATCTATCATTTATCACATCTTCAGGTGACAGACACTAATCATTTCAGATGTGTGAGCCGTACTTACAGGTTTATAGTGGACGAGGTAATGCAGGATGGGTAAGCCGCCGTCGTCCTGCTTGATCCAGCTGACTTTGAGGGAGTTGCCTTTGGGATGAAATGCCCCTTCCAGTTTGGGAGGATTCGGATTCCCTGCAGTACAAGAGCAGGAAGTTGTTCAAGATCTCATTTTGAGGGTGCAGAGAACTACAAGGTCATATTGCTATTGATCCGCTAATGTCTTTACGGTTATTGAGCAAAGAATATTAAACTTTGATTAGAAACAAATATTTTAAGTTTGAAACTAACATCTTTGTTGTTGTCTTTTTAAATCCCTTTCTATTCCTTAATCACGTCTCAAGTCAGACTAATCACCAAATGTCAAATCACATATTCATCTGATTCAGGCAGAGTTCTTGACATTCAATGAAACGCATCAAAATTCTGACTGACATTTCACCAGAGCCAGACAGGCTTCAGGAGATGTGTTACTTATCACTTTGTGTAAGATTCTTCAACAGATTTATTTATAGATTTGCCAGTGAAGTAAAACACATTCTTAAATATATTTTCCATTTTTCAAATGCATTATAGATAAGTTTCTATGATAAATCTTAAGCACGAAAAAAATGGATGAAAAACAGAACTACATCAGACAGATTTATTAAGCTATTTTTTGCCCTTTGCATTCATCACTGTTCTGTTGTTGTAATCTGTGTTGTCTATTAATCCAGGACACCATGATAACTTTTCTTGAGACATATCATATTTCACTCTGCTCCATCAGTGTTGCCCAGCTGTCTGTATCCATAAAACCAAGGGAATTTTTACATTTGACTCCCTAGTTATAATGAAACTGAAGTTCTGGTCTTTTCTGTAAGTCAGACTTTTCCAAAAACTCAAAGTACTTACTTTATACTTCCAACTTAAAGTTGATGTTCTGATATAATAAGAGAAAAAACAACAACAGCAGAAATGTTCTGCTTGAACTGTGTCATCTCCTTGAGTCTTAAATATGAACAAAGAAGCCACACATTTATAACTAGCTTAACATTCTGCTCATGACTGTAATTAAAACAGGTCCTGGCTTCCTGTCAAATTACAATCAAAATCAAACTCCTGCCAAATACACAGAGGGTGTTTCGCGATTTGGCTCCACCACATAATGAGTAACTGATCCACTGAAGGTGCAGGTTGTTTCACGTTCAAAGTTGAAGGTGATCAAGCAGTCGCTGCTCTGATTCCGAAAGAAATCAGTCTCTAGGCCAGACAAGTAAACACTTTTAAATATTATATCAAGACCAAATTGGTCTCCTAAAGATTTGCTATCACTCTGACAATTTTTGGTTTTCTTTTACAAAAAATGTGCAAAGTGCTTCTTTGCAGCTGTAAAGCACACAGTACTGCATTTCTGGCAGACAACAAGAAAGATTGTTAGTTTTCTTATTGATATTGCTTTCCTTTACTTGGTTACATCTGTTAGTTGATTTCAACTTTAAACTTAAGCTAATGATAAACATGATGACATTGAGGACATGATGCAAGGGTTATTATCTATTGCTCCTAGCATGATTACTAAAAGCTGCTCAGAATCAGGGCCTCATTTATAAAGACTTACCATTCCTTCTGAGAACCAAGCATATCTAAATTTCTAAATCCTTCCATGGTAATGATCTCATATCTATGCAAATTCTAGACTTTTTTCTCTTGGTTTTAAGGGAACACGTCTATCAGGTTTATTAAAATGTCGTAGGAACTTATTTTTGATCTCAGCCAAAGATTTGTGTTTACAATCCATCTTTTTTCACTGAAGCAGCAAAGTACAGTAAATATTTGGGCCAACCCACTGTTTATTCCAATCAATAATGTCACAGTGAAGTTTTCCCTGGCCTTGGTCTCTTGCCATCTGAAGTCTGATCTCCTCGTTTGGTCTAATCCTGGCTGAACCCTCATATGTGCTCTTACAGTACTGTAAAAATATCTTCAAAGGATGATTTCATTTACAAAGGGAAAAAGTAATCAAAACCTTCCTGACCCCATGAGAAAAAGTAATTGTCCCCTCCTGTAAATCATGAAGTAACACCCAGCCCAGATTACTGCCAGAGCTGGTGAATCAAAAAATGACTTAAAGTAATCTTGTCTGACAAAGTGAAGTAGGCTAAAGGATTTCAAAATGCTACACATCAGCCCACGATCTAAAAAAATCTCTTTGACACGTGTCAGCCTTTTCCAAGGCTGTGAGACTCCCGGTGAGAGCCATTAGCCACAATGTGAGAGAACTTGGAACAGTAGAGAACCATCCCAGGAGTGTCTGGGCTACAAGAATTACTCAAAGAGTACATCTATGACTTATCCTAAGGCCAATGAAAGAACCTGAAAAAACATCTGAAGAATTCACTCGCCTTAGTTCAGGTCAGTGTCAATGACTATTATAAGACAAAAATGGCATTCATGAGAGAGTTCCAAGATGAAAACCACGACTGCACAAAAAGGAACCCAAAAGCTTGTGTAACATTAGCTACAAAAAATCTTAATAATCCCTGAGATTTATGGTTAAAATTCTGTGGATTATTGAGATTTTTGGGAAGGTGTACACCTTGTTCCATCTGCCGTACAAACGGCATTCTTCAACATCATCATGCTAACATTTAAACATCGCTTGTAGTGTGATCATGAATGATTGGACTAGTTGCTGTCAATGATGGGAACATGAACTCTGTTCTCTACCAGAAAAACCTGAAGGAGAATATAGACCAATCAGTTTGTGACCTCAGGCTAAAGCACACTTGGGTTATGCGGAAGGACGATCTGAAACAAACCAGCAAGTCGACCTCTGAATGGCTCAAAATTAAAAATTAAAAAAAAACCCCACCTGGAGTCCGGACTTGTATTTGACTGAGATGCTGTGTTATGAGCTTAAACAGGTAAATCATGCAGGAAAACCCTCCACTGTGGTTTATTAAAAACAATCCTGCAAAGAGGAGTGGGCTGACGTTTTTCCATAGCGATGAATCACTGCCAGTTATGAAAAACATCTGATTCCAGCTATTATTGCCAAGGCAGGCAAAAGCAGTCATTTGATAGGGAGCAATTACTTTTTCAATTGAGGGTTGAGGTTTTGAATTAATTCTCAACTTTTTTCAATGGAATTATCATTTGAAAACTCCATGTGTTGACTTGTATTGTCTTTTTCCCAAATTAAAGTTTTAATCATCTGAAATGTTTAAATGTGAGAAACAAGTAAAAAGAGAAGAAGTCTGTTGTGGGTGGACGCCCATTACACAATATATTTGGCTATACATTATTAAGTGAAATGTAACGTGAATACAAAACTTGAGAATATACTTGATTATATTCACCTTCATGGGACAAATACTTTTTTACAGTGCTGTATATACTGAACTGGGAACTGCAGGAAACTCTTATTGATAAGGGATTTATAAATCAAAGTCTGTCCGTTACAGATGTTACAGATGGGATTCTTGATACCTGCCTCAGGGAGGTTTTTCATGTTGACCACCTTTTAAATGGAACATGAGCTTTGACACGAGTATTAATCTAAGAGCATTTTTATAAATGAGGCCCCAGAGTAAACACAGAATAAGCCATTTGTGTGCAGGTAGGTCGGGAGGACATTGATTATATTTCTCCGGTGATTAGAGGAAACTATTTATTACACGCTTGATTTACGGTAACCCGTCCTCAGAGGAGGAGCGGTAACATCCCTTCAGGTAGTGGGCTATCAATACTATCCGAGTGTTGCTGATATTAAACACTCCAGACTGTTATATACTACTGTTCTATTACCGTGACGACAGCTCTGACTCTCTCGTTTATCCTGCTGAGACACGTCTACATGACTGATTAACAGGACTGAGGCAGACAGACGTTACATGGCTGCATAAAAGCTTATTGTTTACTGGGACACTGTCCTGTTGCAGTTAGGGATCTTTTTCCAGACAGGGAGTTACCTTCTGCAAAGCGGAGCAGGATCATCAGAACCAAAGCCAATTTACAATTTCAGTCATGTGAAATGACACATAAGGGGGGAAAAAAACACACACAATGTGAAAACACACACACACACACACACACACACACGCACGCGCGCACACACACACACACACACACACACACACACACACACACACACACACACACACAAAAACAGACATATCCAGAGGACAGTAACAATGACATGGAGACACAATAAAGCAATTCTTCTCATTGGGGTCTAAATGTTAAAAGGAGTAGAAATTAAAGCTTCATTCTGTTGAGTTTAGATAATTAAAATCTGAAAAGCACCTAATTAATCAGTGCTGATGGGCCTAATCCAAATGCAAACATTCCAAAATTACATCAATACCTGGAACCATAGTTAATGCTTTAGGAATAAAAAGATCTGAATATAATTCATAATACTGTCAGTAGGCCAAACAAATCAGGGTTGATGAAAACTGCATGACAAGAGACATTAACATTCATTTTTGGATACCTTGGATGCTAACTCAAAGAATGAATTGCATAGAAGATTAAGCCAGATGAGGTCACAGTTCCTAGAGAAATGTACAGGTTTAAGCACTCTTTAAAGTTATCACAAATGCTGCTAATCAGCAGGGATGTCAGGTTATCATGTAGGGATGGGAAGAGCTAGAGCAATCTCAACTAATCATCTATTATCCTCACTACAGAACAAACCTGTGTCTTCAGAGAAAAAATGAAAAATGCCATCTAGAGACATAATAGAGGGGAGATATCAGGTAATCAGAATAAGCTGTCTGCTCAATGACTGCCTGGATTTCTCTAATAACACTTCACTGAAAAGCGCAGACTCATCTCACACCAGGAAAGGAAGAAGAAGCGTTTCTTTAATGACTGCTAGAAAATAACGGCAGCACATGTGAAACTGAAAGGTTTGTATGAGATGCTGCCAAAAAGGGGGCATGATCTGAAAAAATTTTTTTAAAGTGAATTTCGTGGTTATATTCCAGGAATCGTCCTCTGGTGATTTTAATAAGACCGAAAAATGGTTGTGTGAAAATGTAAGAAAACATTTTGATGTGTCCTGCTGTCTTCATCCTTTAATCAAAAATACAAACAGTATGACAAAAACAAAAACAAACACTAATTGATTGAGTTTTCTATTGACAACGAATGAAGATAAAGGAAGTTTAATGCAGGGCTTCAGCAGGAAAGGTATTCATAATATTTTAAAGATCTATCTTAATGTGTTTATTGGATTGGATACAAATTAGTAACAGGAAAAAAAAACACCCAAGACTCAGAAGGTGCATCTTAAAATAAAAAGGTAAAGATGCAGCACTTAGTATTGTAAGTGTGACCTGAGGGACGCAACAGACAGATGAGCAAATATGTAAAAACAGTGTTTGCAATCAGATTAAAATCAATATTTGAGGTGCTGATCCGAATGTGACTGAGTGACTGAGTCAAAGCTGAGAACAATTATGAGTCAAAAGACACATTCACAGCGATTCTGAAGAGGATGTGTTGCTTCTCTTTCCTAAAACATGCATTCCTAGCCAACAGAGGGGGCTAGAAACCAAGCAATGTGTCTAAGATTGCCAATAACACTGCACTAAAAGAACAACTCTGTTTAATATTCTGATTCTTGGTTTCCAGGCTCAAACGGAGAACAAAATTCTGTTCAACTACAGATTTCAAATGGTTATTTAAGTGATCCAAGTGTGTCTTATATGAAGAAGTCAGAGTGCAGTTTAAAGTGTCACAAAGCAAGAAGGTTTCAAGTGCTTGGATTAGATGACAAACATGTTTTTTTTCGATTGTGAATTCAGAGTCACTCCATGGAACAAGCACACAGTCCAAAAAGGAGGTTAATGAGTTACTTCCTGTTTTCAGTTTTACTCCCTCAAGTTTAAAAGAGGGTGACCGAGAATGAAAAGACACTTCAGGAAGCTTTTGTGAGGCTGTCTAAACAGACTCACTGCTGACTTTTGTATTCCTGTCCAAATGCTGCTTCTCAGTGAGTTTTTGTGTTTCGGTGAAGGAATGGACTTTGAGAAGAAAGGGTTGATGAAAACTGCACGACAAGAGCCACTCACGGACAGGTTGCGTCTTGAAGGACTCGGCGGAGCTGCTTTCTCCTTCTCCTTTGCCGTTGATGGCTGACAGTTTCACTTCATAGTTGGTCTCCGGCTTCAGGCCTCTGATAGTCATTTCATTGATGGAGCCTGTTTCAATATATCAGAGGAGGTGAAACCCCCCCGTTGAGAACACCTTAATAATGTTGATTAGCGGTGAAACAAACAGAGGCCCTGTTCAAACAGTACAGGTATAATCAATTCTGTCACATGTAGACACTGATTAGCTTAATTATTTTTTCATTCAGGCAATATTTAAACAACAAATAAATCTGTTTAAAGATGATTGAACAAAACGAAGACCAAAAATTTACGGAAACTGAACCGAATAACAACAAACTTATAGCACGAAACCTGGAAATAGAAATCGCATCGTCAATCATACAAGTGAAAACAAAGCTTTCAACTACAATCAGCTTTCATGTTTTTAAGAATTTATTCTTGCTCTTACTGTCTATGAGGTCGAGGACCTCCGTTCGCCAGCTGCCTCTGCCCCGAGCTCTCCACTCTGCCCTGTATTTCAGGACAGGAACCCCTCCGGTGGATTCGGGCTCTTCAAACTGGATGTGTGCTGTTGTGGAGAATGGTCTCACGTCACTGATGTTGGGAGCTGATGGCACCTCTGTTAAAGGGAGGGAACAGAAACCATAAGACTGCAGCATGTTGATGCTGTCAAGCTATAGTGTTCATCACACCAGCAAAGCAAACTCCCAGCTGGTCGTGATATGAACATAACTCCTCAAGCTCTGAATGCTGCCTACTCTTGACACATCGGAAAATAAAAATAAAGGCGTCCAAATGTTTCTCTAATTCAAGTACAAATCCATACTAAACATTTTGACTGGGATAATTATTTCACTTTGGGTAAGTTCATTTTGGATCCACTCAGCCATACCAAGCATTTGAAAATTATGATCAATATTTAACCCTGAATTAATAAATATATAATCTTTTAAATCAACATTTGTCACATTTAAAGATCCCATTTTATGCAAAATACACACTAAATACTCTGCATACACCCTAGACGTAAGTAAAAATTCATCCTCTCTCTTTTGGTGGCTTCAGCTATCAGAAAATATTTCCTGTGAAGCACCATTAAGATTTGAGGCCAAATGTGATGTCATAGTTGGCTTTGCACCTCCTACAGAGAGGAAACACTACACACACACACACACACACACACACACACACACACACTGGAGCAGAGCACTGTCAGACCCAAGCCACACCCTCTTCCAGAAAGGGGCATGGTTATCTCCAACTCATTTTAAGACACAGGCACTGAAACAGAGGGATACCCAGACATCATATAACACGTGATCCCAGTGCGGCTTTAGGCTAGAAACTTATTTTGGGGACTTCAAGCCACATATAAATTGATAGTAATAAAAAATAATAATACTGGACACTTAAGGATCAGAACAACTAAATGATGGCTTTTCTCCACTCTATTTTACAACAGCAACTTTATCAACTGTGATTGGCCATACACTGGTGTCGGTTATGATTTCACATAGTAAACACGGTGGTGTATTTAAATGACTTTGATCTTTTGATGCAAAAAAGTGAACTGTGATTACTGTGGTCGCTCTGTGGGGAGAATGAGCTGTTTTTTATTCATTTATCTCGGATTGTGGGTTAAGAGTGGTATTATCTCACCGCTCTCTATTCCATTTGTCTAATGTGGTATTATTAGTTGGTGGTGGTTTTTAAGTGATAAATTATCTTTTCCTTCACAGTATAGTGCACAGAAACTACAACTTAGGATGTGTACAATAATAGAGTATTTAACTTTTCAGGAGAAACTTTTAATGTGCTTCTGCATTTTCTAACAAACAGAGAAAAGGTGTGGAAATGAAGTGAAGTTAACACAGCCTTCATATAAATGTACCATCCATCACACTGCAGGGTAATCACACACCAAGGGAGATGGTGTGGTCTAATGTGTTTTGAACATAGAATATTCTGATCCTGAAGCCTGGAGCCAGTCATGTCCTTCAAACTTTGATTTATGTGTTACAACGAAATTTATAACAACAACTGATTATTTATTTGCTATCCCAAAAATAAATGTCCCGAGTATAAAAATGAACAACCGGCATGAGCTGCATTCCAATCACAGATATTCCGTCAAATGTTGATCATGTTGAAATTTCAGACACAAATAACAAAGCACCACTGACCGGCCTGAATGAGGAGGAACTCCTTGGACTCGGTGCCCATCTCGTTTGACGCGGTACAGTTATAGCTCCCAAAGTCGTTTTCAGATTTGGGATTGATCTGGAGAAAAAGGGAAAAGAAAAAAAAAAGGAGGCAAATATATGAAAGTTAGCATACAAAACAGAACAAACTCGTGTGTCAAACACTATGAAGGTGACCTTTTGTTTGTACATTAGAGTAGTCTATTTTTATTTGTAGCTCTGAGCGTTCCTGCTACTGAATTATTCATTGTATTTTTCCCACAATGAAGCTGAAAGAGGACCCTTCACTTCAAGTGTGTACTCATGAAATCTTGATGACATAAGGAGCTTGTGTGTATTTATTATATAGACTGTACACCATGGTATGACATGTGTAAGTGTGTCGGGGGACGGGTGTTTGTGGGAGGGCAGGGGGGTTACCTGAAGGTAGCTGGATAATGGACTTCTGTAGATCTTGATGTTGGTGGTGTTTGCGTTGGGGAGTTGCAGACCATCTCTCAGCCACACAAGAGAAACATCATTTGGATGAGCCTTGACCTCACAGCTGATGTTGGCTGCATTTCCCTCCCAGGTATAAACGGCTACCGAGCCATAGATTTTAGGGGGATCTGGTGGGAAAAATAAATTTAAAATGGAGATTCTGCATCAAAAATGCTCTGGAGAAAAAAAAGACCCCGTTCAGACCTGGTTTATCACATGTTCATCTATCAATATATCTGGCATTAAAATGCACCTCCACCGACCCTACTAGTGACCACTTGTGATCAGATATTACAGTGGTACCTCTACTTACGAATGTCTCTACATACGTAACGCCTCGACAGGAAAATACTGCCCCTAGTTACGAAAGAAATTTTGAGTTACGAAAGGTAAAAACTAGGGCCTTCAGTTTAACGCGTTAATTAGATTAATTAATGTAAATTAAATTAACGCGCTATAAAAATTAACGCAATTAATCGTGAGTGGCAAGTTAATACACAAGCATTTTAAATTTGGTCCATTGAGTGACCCGTAGGCTGCAGTGACGTCACTTTGTACGTGCGCCACTAGTCAAAAGCAGGGTGACTGACAACAGAGATGGATGCGACACAGGAGTGCGAGGCAAGCCCACTCGGACCTTTGGGTGAAAAGTTTATTTATGAAAAGAACAAAGACGGGACTATTGGGGCGGCAGTGCTCAGCCGTAGAGCAATCGTCTTGAAGACAGAACGTCCAGCCATCGGTGGTTCGAGTCCCGCTCCCGCCAGGACATCCATCGGAGCGTGAAAAATCTTTTTTTCTTGGTGTATTCTAGTGATTAGTCATGCGCTACATTTTGTAATGTCGAATTCAAATTCTTTATTTGGGGGCCTTTAGCAGGTATGAAATTAAAATGCGATTAATTAAAAATTCTGTAATTAGATTAATTTTTTTAATCGCCTGACAGCACTAGTAAAAAAAACAGTATGGGCTGCTACTCGCAGCTCCCAAAGTTTCCTGAACGCAAAATTCATATAGCTGCTCTGCCATTGGCTATTACTTAGCATCTTCCTGGCATCCCATTGGCTAAAAGGGACCTCTGTGTATAGCCAGGTAGGTGTCTATGCAGCGTCCTCATCATTCGGCCCTCAACCCATGACATGTTCTGAGTTTTACGCAAATATATCTTTTTGAGTATTTGCTATGGACCCCAAGAAAGTGACGGAGAAAAGAGGAAAAGAAAAGACGAAGAAAAGAGTCTTTTTGTCCGTACAAACAAAGCAAGAGATAATAGAGGAGCATGAAAAAGGGATGCGTTTGGTTGATCTCGCCAAAGAATATGGCCGTAATGCATCTACAATTGCCACGTTATTAAAATAAAAGAAAGTTTAAGGAGTTTATGGTTGGTTTGAAAAGTTCAAAAGGAGGACTGGAATTCACTCTGTTGTTCGGCATTGTGAGCCAGGAGTGCATGAACCAAAGAGGGCAAAAAACAATGAGGACAGCAGTTAAAAGGTAAATGACTGTCATTTCTATTCTTTACTCTATTGTTTCATACATTATGCACAACTCTCACTTATTGTGTAGTAATCTAATCGTGACATGTATTTGTTACATGTTTTGATGCATTTTTATGCTTTATAAAACATTTATGTCTGAATTTTGGGGAGGTTGGAACAGATTAGGGCATTTCCATGGAAAACGTGTCTCTACTTACGAAATTTCTTCCAGAACCAATTAATTTCGTAAGTATAGGTACCACTGTACTTCCCTACACAATATGCAAATGAACAGATAATCCACAAAAGAACAGAACCTTTTTATGGTCAACGAAGAGAGAAACAATTTTACAAGAAGGACCATATATTTGTGGATGTATTCGTCAGTATGGAACAATGTTTCATTGTTTCTCCTAATTCAACAACTCACTAAACTAAGTGCTTCTTTGAAGGGAGTCTGGGTACTTTCCACACCGGGTTACCATCAAAATAATTCATGAAATTTGTGTAAATGCAAAAATCAAGTGAAACATTGTTCCAGCAGCTGCTAAATGTAAGAAACAGAATAAAAAGAAGGAAACAATTTAATGAGCAGCATTTATTGTCGAACTCAGAAGAAGACACTGATGGTTTTGAATTTGCTGTAGCTGCAAACTTCACAAAGTTTCTCCTGACTCGACAACTCTTAAAACTGTGATTTTTAACGGTTGACTGGGAATTGTGCCGTTATAAAGCCTGCGATGAAATCAGTCAGTGTGTAATCCATTATGCCTGTTGTTATGGCTTCATGTTGTTCCACAGAGGACGTCACTTGAGGAGACAGTCCGTCAGTATGGTCCAGAACACAATAGGGTGAACTCACACTGCTGAAAGAATATGAGTGCATGCAGCCTGGACCACCATGTGGTCTGGATGATCGGATTTCAGATGTGTCCTCAATGCATCTTGTGTGCATTCAGACCTGCACCATTTGCAAGGGGATCACTTAGGATGCATAATACCAGATCTGAACAGGGGCAATCTGAATGTAGCTCCATATGACCAAAAATTGTGCATTCATTGGAATCCACAACAGCATACTGTACAAATGTCGTGAGCAAAAGCTCTTTGTTGTTCAGTCATACTCACAGCGGACGTCCAGATACGCTGGCTGATCATCCTCTCCAATGGCGCTGCGTGCCGTGCAGAGGTAGCGCCCAGCGTCTGTATACCTGACATACTTCAGCGTGACAGAGGACACACGAGCATCACTCCTCACCACTACATTTCCATCCAGACTCTAAACGACAAGGGAAATCACCTTGGTTTAGTCACGTTGTTCTCCATAGCAACATTTGTACATTTACATCTATGGGGAACAGTCTTGCAGAAAGACGTGTGACCTGAAGACACGAAAAGAAAGCCTGCTTTTAAAAAACAAAATTGATATTACAATAATGAAAAAGGCAGGATTTTCTGCTTTGAGAAGATGTGGAAACAGATACACAGCTGACAGGAAAGGGAAGTTTATCAATAATTGATGGCAGAAGGCACTAGAAGCCATCTAGGGATTTTCACACAGGGGGCTTAGCAACTTATGAAATAAGCTGACGCATGACACCAGACAGCAGCATTACATTAAAAGCCATGCTTACGTCTTCACCTTGAGAACACTTGGGGCTCAGTGTCATAACACACCATCATATAGTTTTTAACAAAACAATGCTCTAACAGTGATTTGATGGTCTGATCAGTCTCAGCGCTAGTGAAATTTCCACTGAATGAAGTTATGTAGCATTTGACAGCAGAAAAAAAACAACAGATGGCTAATGAGATGTTTGAATGGCCTTCCTGCACTGGAGGTACCTGCTTTCATTATCTCGCTATGCGGAGTTACCACGTCCGACCATAAGAAGCTTACTGACCTTCAGAGTTAACTACTCCTGGGTTGATGTGGGTGCTGATGTCATGTACGCTAAACTGTGGGTGCCTGCATTCTCCTTTTGCAGTGGTACTATCCATTTAAACATGACTTAGGCAGATCGTACAAAACAACTTAATTCAAACTGAAGGTTTGGATGAACCTTCGCACCTGATCGAAGCTTTACAAAATTTGCCTCTCAAATACTTTAGTCTTCAAATGCAGTCAAAAGGCTGGGTTCATTTTTTTAAATTTGGGATGTGCTGTTGTCTCTCAACAGGGCTCTGTTCTACAGACTCTTGTGTTTCTGTGAATCGTGCCTTTCACAAGGTGCTGCAGAAATGAATATCTCAGCCCATCCTATTTGTTGCCTTTGTGGCTTCGATCCAAGCTGCAGGCACAACAATGGCACGGATGCTTTTACACATATTGAATTAAGCCCAGTGTGGGTAGCCATGTAAAAGAAACCCTTGTTAGTTTGTATTCAGATTCAATAGACAAAGCATGTCTGGGGCATTCATTATGCATAACGGGTAGCGGGACCAGTCATACACTTACGTAACACACAACCCTTTTATTCTGACCCATGTGCAGAATGCATTCTGCCTCAACCCCTGCGGCGCTGCCTCAGATACTCCTGTATCTGTGCAACACGCCACATGATATGCAGCCGTGTTATCAGAACGCTTCACTAATAAATTCTTCTTAATTTTATGCTCCTGCTTTGGGTGAACGCAGCATCGGAATGTTCCTTTGGCTTCAGAATGTCATTGGAGCCAGAGGAACATTCGTAACATTTCTCGGGGGCTACAATCAACTAAATGAAAAATATGATGAATAAGTACCAGAGGAACATGCGTGTTCACTGCAAGTTCATAGTGTGGTTCATTATCTTTTTATGGTGGTCTGTTTTCAATATAAATACATTATGCATCAGAGTGTCTGTTGGAAGCCTCCTTGATCATTATTAAGAAGCAGATACAAACCCTCCTTACATGTCTGTAAAACCCAGTATGAAACACATGCAGAAGAAGGAAGAAAATGAAGACTAAGCTCCTTTAATAGATCAAACCAAACTGACAGCAGAGAACTCTAACAGTTTCCACAGCTTTACCAGCAGAAGAAAAAGATGCTGCTGAGACATCAGAGCATAAAATTGAGAATACACTAAGGACATGTTAAACTCAAGTCTCACCAAATCTTAACTGGTCCAGCATACAAATGTGTCATCCCCTGAACGTGGCGTCCTTTCTGCTGCCTGCTTAAATGAACACTCAGCTGCCTACGCATTTGTAACAAATGCTCAGCATGCTCATATTCTTCCTCTATGCTGTTCATTGTGGGATATCTCCCAGAGAATAACTGATTAAATCAGAGTGCAGGTAGACTTTAAAGCCCTATCATTATACCAGAAAGTGTCAATTGTTCCCAAGCAAACCATTAATACAAAGGAATGTATGCACATGCTGGAAACAGAAAAACACAGCAAATATGCTGCTGAGACATAATTTAAGAAATAACTGCTGACAAAAATATGGTTTGGCATGGCTGTTTTTAAGCTGTTTGCATTCTTGTTTAAAGAAAAGATGCACTTGCGTTGGATTATCTTGATCCTTTCTGAATAAGTGCACAGCTCGAGTAACTAGGATACATCTTCCACTGTTTGGAGTTGGCTCCTTTTTTAAATGTAACCCTTTTCACCATCGGCTCGTCATTACATATATAGCTGGAAACTAATCAGAGTAAGCACAATAATTCATTTTTCTATCATTTTCTATCACCTCCAAAAAAAATGTCAGTGAGGGAATGCTACTTTAACCGGTCTTAAGTAGAAAGTGCCATCATGCGTTGATCAGCGTTATACACCCCTAGTAATTACTGTCAGCATGCGTCTGATGAGGAAAGATCTTCCTCATCTCCTGCAGTGAATAGTTTTATTAATGAATGGTATCAATGAATATAAGTCAGATGTTTATTGACTATTGGAAAAATCAGATGTAAAAAAATAAATAATCCCAGTGTGAAGTGTTTCCTCTGTTTGAGGAACTAAATAGTCTAAAGTACAGAGTAATAAAAGCAGCAAGGACAAAACTTCAATCTGATTGGCTCAACGTTGACAACACTTCCCGAAGCAGCGTATGACTTTCTGTTCATTTGACAGCCACAAAGACAAATCTGTACCTTTCTCATCTAATATGGTGCACTCAAGGCTAATCTCGGAGAAGGAAAAATGATATTTCTCAATAAATTTCCCTTATAAGTAAAACACATATTTCATAGTGCAGTAAGCTGCAGAACAGTTTATGTGTGTGGTTCTTTTTGCTGCCAATTTTCATCTTCTTTCAGGAACATTCTCTGGCTCAGACACTCTTCCAATAGATTGAGAGTATAGATAACTACACCATGCCACAAATACCTTTTCAAGTTATGATCAAGAACTGCCAGCAAACCAAGTGAGACGTAATGAATAGGAGTTTTACCTCAACAAGAGAACAGGTTGAGAAATTACTATTACAGATGGTGTGAAAGTCGTAAATAATCCTGGTTGTTACCAAGAATTATAAAAATATTAATGAAGCAGGCAAATATTTTGCAATGACTTACATTCTTGCAGCCTAAAGTGGAGTGAGTTGCTTTATATAAAGTTTACAATGAGACAGCACAAGAAACAGAGACAGAAAGACGTCCACTAGCCTGAATCGTTCTCAGTTTACACTCTTCCTGACCCTATTTGATCACCAAGTCCGATCTGCATCCATCCAGAATTGAATTAGACTCCCCTGACATGAAAGATGGATGGGTTGTAGGAAAAAGTCATGCATTTAGAATACCTTGTGCTGCTCAGGCCGAGTCCATGAAGCCTGTAGAGGACAGAGAAACAACAACAAACAAAAAGCAAAGCAATTCTCAGATGGTAATCCTCATTCAGGAAAAGCCAGGATTTTTCACGCTGCATGCAAGAATTAAGGTCCATTTACATGCTTCACCAGTGCCTGACCCGCATATATGGAGTTTTGCTGAAAATCAGCAAATAGTTAGACTTTTGATTTCCATTCTGGAGAAGCCATGTGACAATATCACTTTTCTTTTAAAGCTGATTTAATTTTTTATTTTGCATAAAAGGTAAGTAGGTTAGGCTTAGCATTATGCATCATACTATGGGCCTAATGCTCAAAAATAAGAGAGAAATTGGTTTCATAAGGGAAAGGTGACTCTATTCTAGTGCAACATTGCAACATAGGTACTGTGTCTTGTTTGGTAGGAATTGCACCCCAATTATCAAATCACAATTTACTATTTCAAGCTTAAAGTAGCCATGAGAATATAAAAAACATGAAAATTTGAACTTATGCTGTTCTGTCTCTTACATGATGAAAAACACAGTAAACAGCCAAGTCATTAAGTTATTGAGGAAAAACTGCTGCAGGAATTGAGGGATCTACGGATGATTTTGCTTCTCTTACGTGTCCAAACTGAAGATAAGTCATTGCCTTCAGATGGCCAGTGTCACTGATGTAATCAGCTCTGAATGGGACCCTGATCATACTGCACTCACAAATTCAAATTTTTTTTTTTTACCCAGTTGCTATTGTGATACAATAAAGAATGTATAATGAGGCATTGCAAACAAAATTGCAAACAGCTACAATTATTAATCATAGCTTTCATTGAATGTTTTAATTAACTGTGTCCTCATTTAGTGAACAAATTCTCCTGTTAGGACCTGCCCTCTGTTTTCATTTCATTTCTTCAACAAATTAAATGAAATATTATAGTACACTACTATATCATTTGAAATCCATGAGTAAATAAAATGTAATGCATCAAGATAAAGGAGTGATTATCATGATAATGTTTGTTTTATCTCCATCAATACTGAAGTCAGAAGTATTCAACATTGTGACAGAAATAAGCAAACCGATAAATAAACAAATACTGGACCAGACAAGCTGTCACGTAAAATCACAACAACACTAAGAAGCTGGACAAGACAAAAAAACAGTTTTTTGGAAAGCATGCTCTACAGCTGTCATGATGCCGAGGAGAAAATGTTAGGAATGATGATGGAAGGTGATAGCGCAGAGAGAAAAGATGATGATAAACAGCTATTTCATCAGGTGCAACAGCGAGAAAATGTCAGGCAAATTAAGGCCATCTGCAGGTATAATTGTATTACCGAATAAAACAATCAACTAATTCATATCCAGCTTTGTCCCTTTATAATCCTCAATAAATAAATGACCTGTAGGTGGTTTATAGATAACAACAAAAATTAAGGTGGTCAGTCTTCTTATATCACACAGAAAGTTGCTTCAACATTTACAATGGCAGTAGGTCAAATGACACCTGACAAATCAAATGCAAAGCTGAATGACGATAATTTCACCATCCTCTTTAACTGTAAAACATGCTGCTCAACAGTAGTCATCTGCATATCAACGTGACCATGAGAAGGAGCCCCAGTCCAATTAAAACAGACAATCTAATAGTCTGGAACATTGCCACATCATCCACAATCTCCTGTGCAGAGCTGCTTCAGCAGTAAATGAACTGACAAGTACTGCAGTCATATCTGTGACAGGTGTATGTTTAAGACAAAAGGACGATGAACAACAGCAGATGCTTGCAAAACAGACAATGCCAGAAGCACAATGTCTTCCTGGAGTGAATGCACAGAACAATGTAGTGACGGTTCCTTAGGGACTCATCATTTCTTCAGCCCAGTTATTCCCTTCCATAGAGGATCGTCTTTCCTATTTATTTGGACATGAATTGTAATGTCAACGTAAGGAGGCTAATGAAGAGAGAGAGACGACATACTAGCACAAATACTCTAAACACATAAATGTACAGAATGCTGGCAGGGTTTCATTCACAGGGAGACGCTTGGCTGAAAGTGATGATAATGCTCTTTGTCATCACACTTTCCATTAAGTGAAGAGCCTGAACCTGCCGGTTCTTCATGGAGCACTCGAGTATTTTAGTGAATAAACCATTACAACACCTCACAGCAAAGCTAGTTGGCTTTCTGGTAGAATTCAGTAACCTTTTTGTGTTTGAGGTATACTGTATACATTAAATATCAACCAATCAATTGAAAATGTTAATCAAATGTGCTTTTGCATTTTATAATTAGTCATATTTTAATATAATTCCTCCTGCATTGTTCAAAGCAGAAAATTAGGACTCTTAAACACAATAGATCAAGCAGAATGTTCAATATATATTCAAATAAGCAAAACATTCATTATGTAGATAATGTACTAATCATAGAAAATGATTCATTTACATTTTCAGTTATTAAATAGATGTGTATCTGGAGTGAATGCCTTCAGAGAACACAAATATAATGGCACCTTAATCAGGAGAAAGTTTTAATATCTAAATACTTAACTTTAAATGGAAAATAAATCTATCCCCAAAGACAGACTGACACATAGTTCTCAACATTATTCACTCAAAAACATTTGACAGAGTACTGCTTTTGTATAGCATGATACAGCAGTTTCTCTCTTTGTGCACTCGTTCGACCTTTATCACAGCGTTTGTCTGCTGACACTGATGATAGTGTGTAGGAGTTCAGCAGTTCAGTCACAATGTATTTGTTTCTCTATGTTAACCTTTTCACACCCAATGTTTACCTTTTTCCTTTCACACACCAGGTGACAGTGAAAAGGGGAATCAGACTGCAAATCTTTACATTAACTGATCGAGAAAGCTTAGCCTTCTCTCCAAACATCCATTCCACCACTCAAATTACATTCCTGTAATTTCTGGATTTGGATTCTATCACATAAAAACAAACAACCTCCTTCAGAATTTTCAGCATTTCCTGCTTGGCTGATTCTTCCCACATCTGTTCACCTATACCCATCTCTGATTAAAGCTTCATGCAAATCTGTCTATAGCTTCAATCTTAAATGGCTTCCATTGGGGTTCTACGTAACATTGATAATAAAGTAAAGACAAAATGATCATGCATCCACACATACAGTAGATCTAAACTCTAGATTCAGTATTTCCTTCCATGGCACAATGCCGTCCTCATCCTCCATCAATTTTCATGGTAATCTTTTAATTTGAGCTTAATTTATGAACAGATCAGAAAAAAATGTATTTTAGAGTTTTCAAAAATAAATCCTGAGTCGACCTCCCACTTTGGGTCATGCAGTGCATGGCCAGCCATTCTATTAATTATAACCAAACTCCTTCAGGTGGTTTAAGTCTAACAGAATGAAATGAATAAAATGAACAAAATGAAAATGTTGATAAAAAGGAAAAGTCCTTTATTCTAAGCCACTTCCATATTTAATGGATTATTGATTTACAAAACAGCAGCTGACGGACAGCTCGATAATTATAGAGGGTAGAAATGTTTCTCAAAGGACGCCCTGCACACCCACATCGCTTTAGAAATGTGGGTCCATATGTTGCCTGTGAATGAATGCGGATGAATACAATATGCCAATGCCAACTGCTTGCTAATTTACAGATTTAATAAACAGTACAGTAGCAGCAAGTTAACATTTGTTCTAATATTACATTATTATTATTATTATATCTCATCAATCAGTCGGTCTGTTGACATGCAGTACAACCATACAGATGAATCTGAATCTGAAAAAATTAAAAGATTTAGTTATGTGCACTAATCAATTGAATTCCTCATTCAAAAAATGTCAGAGTTTTGCTGCAGTAACTGTCTCTAGACCTGTTCAGTTCTAGGGATCGATAAAGTGGAACGTTTAGTTTGGTTAAAAGCTGATCAAAACTTTTTTCTTCTGCCCCTAAATTTACACTTCAATAGTTAAAATTGATGCGTTATAAATTATTGAATGTGAATATAACTAATTTTATAGCGTAGAAGAAAATCAAATGCATAGTGCTATTTAATGAAATAATGAAAGTGATCGACCAACTAGGAAGTAATATATATTTAATGAGACATTCAAATATACATAATAATTATGGGCATTCATCACAACAACACAACTAAAGCAGCACAGTGTAGATCTCTACCAGCTCCCTAATACAGAACTCCTGCGTCAATAAATTAATAACTAGAAAAAAACCTGCTTCTGACATAGTTTTGTTTGTTAAAGATGAACTGTCAATTAAAGCCTTAATTTTTCCAAATCCCGGTGCCCACCCAAACAAATGCTGTTTCATTTGTCACACCCAGTGCGGATGAAATACAGCTGTTATGATGACTACAGTGCACATGACAGATGGACAGAAGAGAAACAAACAGACCAGAGAAATAAACAATTAGCAGCCATTTCCTCACACATTAATTAGAGTCCGACCGTGATAACACATCTATAAAGGGATATCTACAACGTTTCTCTCCTCCTTCTAACCGCTACAATCACTCAGGCTGCTAATTGTTTCTTTGAATACCAAAGATCATGAAGCTAACTGCTGACTGAGGTCCAAAACACGCTGCCACCACCCCTGTAGCGTGACATTTGTCACGTGACATGACATAGTGCAGTATGTCAAAATGGCTGCACAATGTAGAAAATGAGAGGTTCCCAGATCGTGGTTGTCAATACTGGCCAGATAATACATTTTATGAAGAATAATGGTGTGTTTGCATTGGGCTTGCAGCAGTCACTGTTTCTTTGCAAAAACTTTTATTTCAGTTTCATTTCAAAAAGGTTCATCACTCTCTTACTCCTAGACTGTCTGTCAGGTTGTGCAGTGAGGCGAGACAGAATATCACTGATCCCCCCACCAAAAGGAAATCAGTATCATGAGATCGGTATCGTGGGGATACTTTAGGCATCTGAAAAACCCAGAGGGTTTTGTCCTCGAGGATGGATGCCGCATTGCTAAAAAAACATCAGCACTGATGTTTGTTGAAGGAGGGACCAGGTCCAACTTGTTCTCACAGACATCATCCATCTGCCAGATCACAGCACGAGTCCCATTAATGACTTTAAACCATAACAAAAACTGAGTGTTCAACAAAGAACATTCATATGACTAGAGGGACTAAAACAATCAAAATCTCCCCCTTCATTTTCTGCTGGAACAACAGAGAAACACTCTTTTTCCACAGTTTTTGCAGTAATTGAGGTAAACAGGCACAAATGTGTATCTGTAGGATCCCTTCCATGTTGTCAAGACACTTAATAACATCATGAGCCTGTTAGTAGCAAAATTTTTCATACAGTAATTTGGTCCAAAAAGTTTGTAATGTAGGGCTCACTCAAAATAATACTGGATTTTCTATTGAAATTGCAATCAGAAAAAGGTTATTGAAATAAAGCATTTTCTGTTCATTCAGACAACATTATCAATCAATCAACTTTGATTTATGAAGTGCTTAACAACATGGACAGACACTTTGAAGCGCTTTAACAGAGATTAAATCCCACTTTCATATTAAAGATGTGATTTTTTTTCTCAGTTATATATTGGCTCAGTTATATACAATAGTTAAATGACAGTTTTATCAACACCTGCCTGAAAAGACTTTTATTCTCCTTTTTATGATGTTCAGAGTAAGGAAGGCTTGATATATTTATTAATAAACATTATTTTTCTGTATTATTAATACATCTTACAACATTTGCTTTCTTTTGTCAAACTGATTCAATTACAAACAGGATATACAGATGTCTTATCTATTTTATAAAGTGTTTGCTCAGCTTCAAAACGGTTTTCTGTTTTCATCCATCCACTGCTATCATCATACTGTGGGCGCCACCCTAGATTGTGAGATGTAGTGTTTTGACTTTATCCATCTGCTAAGTCTCTCATGATCCATTATGACAGCTTCAAGAACTAAACAAGGCAATTTGTCAGTGACAGGAAGTAGAGAAACATACAGTCAGCTGGGAGGTGTGATGCAGCTCACATGGGATCTCAACACTTGACAACAGGATAAGGTGTAACCTCTTAATGTAGGTGTGTGGGTATAAACATGTGGTGATGTGCATCATGTGGCAGTAGCGTGTTTTGTTTCGATGCTCCACTCAAATCTATTTTTGAGTATCAACCGCTCAGCCCTCTAGGCTTGGCAGGTTTATTGCTCCATTTTCATGGAGCACAGTATCTTTAGTATTACATTGCTTCAACAAGTGCTACAATAAAATGAAATTCAACAAAAAACACTTCTCATAGGTGAGAAAATGTCCAATAAACCTCCACTTGCAGCATCCACATCACCACCTTGACGAACAGTATGTCCTCAAGACTCAGGAGCGCCTGACAGTCAAAAGATCGATTTTAAGTGGAGCATTTTTACCCTCAAGTTCCAAGTGACACTGATATAAAGATTAGATAATCTATAGTGCTATGAAGATGACAGACAAGGCCTTCATCCAGGCAACCTCATGCTGTGATGGAAAGTTTGAAATGATCAGGCAACAGCGACACACAAATGAAATTTTTCATTTTATTCTAATACCGATCGTATTTTCGTCTGATCTTCAAGTCTGAACGCTTTCCACGATAAGATCAGTAAAGTTCGCAGGCTATAATAGGGAAGCATGCAACAGTCAAATTAAGTTCAAAAACTCCCATGAGACCATTTCTGGGGATTTTTCAACAAACTGCTGGGAAGTATTCAATAAGGGAGATTATTTTATTTCAGTGGGGTTGTTTGTAAAATCTGGAGGCATACAGTACTTTACTACTCTACTCCAGAAAATCTCTGTGCCACACAGATTTCATACCTGATAGATCCTGTTTAGATGTGCCTGTAGGGAGAAAAAGTAGTGCATGTAATGGACTTGGTACAGAATACCACCATGAACTACAGTATCTCTTTGAAGCATTTTCCCCCTCATTAGCTCTCAGCTGTAGCGAGACACCAAGACTTTGAAAGCCTAGGCAATGTGGGCAGTAAATGTATAAGAACACCAAACAGGTATTCATTCATTTGATGGTTTGCACATCTCAGAATTTAATAGAGCAAAATTATAAAGAAATTAATGGTAAGTAAAAAGCTCGCTCTGAACCACTGGAGTAAAGCAAATTTACAAGAGATGGTGGCAGAATATCTATAAATAATAATCACAGTGAATTACAACTTTGCACTGTAAAACATTTCAATCACATGAGAATGAGAAGAATAATGATGATGGCTATTGAAAATGATAAACAAACACTTGACTGTTCAAGTGCTTATTCTAGCAAACACTCTACAATAAGAAGCAGACAGAGTTTAAGGGTTTCCTCAAATTACATGCTTATTTCTGGAATCTTATAATTGGGTTTCTGATGCACATTTTCTTGACATTTGGGAAAACTCAAGTCAAATCTGAGTGTGCTCGACATTAATGGCTCGCTGGCTGAGTTTCTTGGAGCTAATTACATCAGACCCGCTGTGGCCACTGAAGGAGCTGCTAATTAAGAGGAAATAATCAGTTGTACAGGAAATTCATCAAGGGTGTTTCTGCAGAAATCCCACAAGTTGTGCAAGATCAATATACACAATATAGGTTAAAGGAATTAGAGACCGACTTTATCCTGCAGGTCGGTATTCATCCCTGGAGGTTGAAGGTGTCCCCATTCCACAACATTTATAAAAGCACTATGAGGTAAGTGTACGAGACTGTAAATTTAGATGTACTATTTCACAGAGAAGTAATGCATGAGATCAAGTGATAACAGTCTGGTAACTGCAATTTGAGAGAAACAAAAATAGACAAAAAACATCTTTTTAGCAACTGAGTACAACTGGGATGGCCAACCTCTGTAGGACTCAAGCTTTTGAGTATGTGGGACTTATATATTTAGCTTTTAATGTCCTCCATATTTCTTGGGCTATCATACCTGCTCTCCTTCAGTGAAGGTGTGCCCATCATAGCTCCAGCTAATGGTGGGAGTTGGATCTCCTGATGCTTCACAAGTCAGAGTTACCTGCTCCTCCATCTCTGTCGCACTCTGGTTTACGATGTATGTGATCCTAGGTTTGACTGTAAACACAAAAAATATCACAAAAAGTGACTAAAACTACATTAGCATAACAAAATGGTCAATGATTTGAATGCACAACTAATCATGAAAGAGCAACGCTGCGAAGTTGGCATGAGCTCAGAGAGGCTGACGATCAGGGTCTTGACAGGCGAGTAGGCTTATTACGGCAACAAAAAAGTATTCAATCTCTTCCGGTTCAGGCTGTGGCAAAGTTGTGATAACCTTGGGTGAACCGAAATGTAATTCATGTCATAATGTATTTCTAAAAGAGAAAGTCTAAAATTTTTGTTTACATTTGAGAGAATAGTCATTTGACGGGAAACCAAAGGTTACCTAATACAACAGTGGGCTAGCACAAATGCGACATGACTAGGGCGAAGCAAATTGAAATGCTACTCAGAAGCATGAGCATTTCTCAATTCCGTGACAAGTGAGCACATGTATCAAGCAGTGTGTTTGCAAAGTGCAAGTCGACTTAATATAGTATAGTATAGTATTCAGTTTATAAGAAGGAAAATCTGTTATCTTAAGCCATTATAACAACGGAATACCTCTGTCCTTCTATTATTTTTAGATTAAAACCATTTAAATGACACTTCTACAGTTGATGTGGTATAGACTGATCAGTAAGATTGGGAGCAAAGTTATGTTTTACAATTATTTTATAGGATCGCATTGAAAGTGATAGGGTCACAAAACAAAAGAATAATCTCAAGCAGTTTCAGAAAAACCTGTTGCTGTGTAACATCTGAATTTAAACATCAGAATTGAGATTATTTTAAAGTAAAATCTCAATGCCACTAAAAAATGACACTTAATCAGACTTTTTGTTCTCGTGCAGAGATCTGTATTTTCTTTAGCTGAAGTGGTTCTGTTGATTAATTGAAGGAAAGTCTTGTCACATCCTTCCAAGCACCACGTCGCTGGCATTGTCAATCAAACTGATGAAACATTCCCACACAATGTGTGTTAAAGGCTTGACAAGTACAGCGCTCTATAATTTTAGATGCACAGATGGTGTTTTAGCCATCTGGACATTATAGGAGGTAGTCTGTAACAGATATGGACATTTTGTAGGGTATATCTAAAGCCTCACATGGGGCACAGAGGTGAAAATCTGAGGCAAATATTACAAATGAGTCAAGTTGTTCTCTTGACTCAGACATGAAACCTTTGTTTTCATTGTAGCCTACAGACTGAGAGGATATCATTATCTCAGACGTGTCACAAGTAAATATTCTAAAAACTTAAAAACAACTAAAAACAACCCTACATGCAGCACAGTTTAATGTTTTCTTCAATATCAAAACATATTATTATAATCAGTACATCAATGGTACTGCTAACCACTAACATACTCATGCATACACTTCATGGTGCATTTAAAGTCTAAA
The DNA here is from genome assembly GCF_040054535.1 of Antennarius striatus. Taxonomy (NCBI): domain Eukaryota; kingdom Metazoa; phylum Chordata; class Actinopteri; order Lophiiformes; family Antennariidae; genus Antennarius; species Antennarius striatus. The sequence continues at coordinate 10,644,046 of NC_090781.1, read as the reverse complement.
ATACAACAAAACACCATTCTTACTTTATTTTTTGTATTAGTTACAAAATGTGCCAATATAGTTGTGTTTCTGTGACTCCATTTCCATATCGTCACATCTCACACTGCTGGAAAAAATAGCTCTTAATGTATGGAACAACACAGATCTGCTCTGGACAGAACTTTAATTACACAGGGACCAATGTGCTCCCTGAAAAACATTAGCTAACTGTGGCTGTAATTATTGCTGGGGCTCAACTGGGGCTAGAAGATTTTCCACATATGGACTCCAGATGGGACTAACATCATTGACGTAAAGGCGATGTTAGCCTCTCCCCACCTCTGTGAGAGAAATAAATCCAGGCTAAATACAGTTTAAGTGCTTTTTTCTTATCATTGTAGGACTGATCTTTATTGGTTATCTATTGCACTGTGCACCTGCCATATGTAAGCAAAAATTACTATCCAATCAGACGATATAACAAATGCACTCCGATAAGTTGTAAGGCAGATAATATGTCTGCAATTTACTTGTGCGCAGCTTTTGAACTGATCATTCTAAAAATCTTACAAAATCAATTATGTATCAAAAGACTGATCTCAATAAATAAAGCAAATGAAGAAATCACAATTCTCGCATTTTTTTTCCGCAAGACAATGTGGGAAAACTTTTTAAAAAGATTGAAAGTGTTGTTCCTGAAATGGGAGAAGTGTCAAAAGTTTTTGCTTTGTTTTGTTTTTTTAATCTGTTTTGATAGAAATAATAGAATGGGGATATAATGGGGCATTACATGATAGAGGAATTATATGATAGAGGAAAATGGATGAAAATGGCACAGGAACCAACAACCACGACAGGCTTTTAATGCCCTTAAACATAGACAGTTTATTTTCAAATGAGATACACATGGTCATTTGGAAATATTTATATGCTGATAGCATAGTTTTACTCTTAATTGGTAACATGTATCTTGGTTATGACTATCCTGTGTATTTATCAGTGTGACCGGGGTAAAGAAAATAGTTTTATTTTTAGGTAGAATAAGTAACTTGTACTCAATGCATAAAACATAAACATATTTTATAAACTGAGTCAATGTTTGGAGTCAACATCCTGTTCACACATCACACTAGTGTACATGAATGACATATTTGATTGTTTGATTGATGGAATATTACTGAGCAACTGCTACAAATGCTTGTGGAAGCAAGCAAAAAGGCTGCCATGAGGAACCGACTAAAATCAAAACCATCCAACACTGAGGGCTGGATAGAATTAATACAGGTTATAGAAACATTTTCTTGTAGTATTGGGTACATTGAAACTTTAAGGTCAGACGTTATTGGTCTATACAATTTTTTGACAATACAATGAGTTCTATCTATTCTATTATTTTATGGCAGCTAGCTGTGAGCTCATTCAATTTCCTTTTTTTTAAAAATTTGATTGCCTTTTACTCTCTATAGCGTCTAAGATGAGAATGTCCCATGTTCAATTGTTAAAAAGACTAGTGTTAGGAAAGAAGGCCTCTGGAGGAACCAGACAGTAAAATGAGCATCGAATGGACTGATTTTTTTTGTATAAATTTGCAGAATGCTGTGTGAATACATTTGCACTGATAATGTAAGTATGTACTGTGATTGAATGTGAAATGAATTATCTTCCAAAATAAAAATGGGAGACAGGAGCGATTCAGTATAAGAATGTAACCAGTATGGAGGAGTGGAGAGAGGAGAGTCGTGAACTGTTAGACATTGGACAGAGTGGCTGCCTGTGACAACACTATGTAGAATGGAGTAGAAAGAGTATATGGAATATAAATTTAACTTGCTTGTTAAAAGTAGACTACCTGTATCCTTCCTAAACTTTATTACTTAAAATTCAAAACCTCCTATCAAATTCAGGAAAGCACCATGATCTCGTTAGCAACATGCTTTCCAAGTTGTCTTCACTATAATGATAACTGTTTACCCACTGAGCTTTGAAAAAGCAGACCACTCCATCTCCTAAGCTACAGCCACCCACTTATCAAGAGGTTGATGGTTCGATCCCCGGACCAATCTAACTGCACTTGAAGAAGCCAATGAAAGCCAATTTTCTCCCAGAAGTCGTTGCTTTGTTGTGTTTAGTCGCTTTATGAATGGTTATTGACCAGATGAGCAGTTTGTGATGTGCATGGTCGCCTCCGCCACCATCTCCCCACCTATATATTTGAATAAACTCACTTGAAAACCTCACGATGTCACATTTTAACTCCACCCACTACCTGTCAATCAAGCGCCCAACCAATCACAGCACATCTGCTAGAAGGAATCACGTGAACAAGAGCTCCTGAGAGCATCGTGGAATTAAATAAACAGTTGTCACCACAAAAATACTCTATTTTCTGTTTAATGTCTATTTACATATAATGCAAACAAACTATACACAAAAAAACAAAAGTTTCTTGTGTACAGTTTTGGCTGGCGTCTACCCTGAAGTTTGGGCCGCTACCTAAGTTAAGGCCAGTCTTCACATTTGTCCATGTCTCTCACTTAAGAGCCATTTTGGCTTCGTCAACCATAGCGGTTTATATTGTTTGATTGTGACGGATCCCACATTGTCGTGTGAGGAACCCCGATGCTTTATTAATCAGGACCAAACTCATGAAGCCCGTGTCTACCCGGACCGTAATGCCGAAGCAGCCTTCATCTTCACGTTCGTCCGTCCCACACACACGGAGCCATTATGGCTTTTCGGACACAGCTGTTTGTTTTCTTGTGACGGTGAAGAAAAAAAAGAAAACTAGCGAAGTCTGATATTATTGTTTTATCATGGAATTTCTACGGGGTTCCTGCTAGTTATATGTATAGTTGAATGCTGGTATGTGTGATAAAACAGTTTGAACGATCAGCCAAGACCTTAAAGGCGCCGCATACAGTCCATTCACCATTTACCCCATGTTGTTTCAAAAAGTAAACTGCACTATCTCGTAAATTCAAATTTGACAGGACTACATGAACTGTTTGAAATTGTGATCATTTTTACATAAAAAGAAAACCAAAGACAATAAAACAGAAATGTGAATAAAAGGGAAAACATTCCATGCTCAGCTGAGCTTGTTCCACTTGGCAAATTTTCTAAATCCTTAAGCTCCAGCCTTACTTGAAACAAACACAACCCACACAGAAACAAGTCATCTCGTCTCCCTTGGAAAAAGGCATAACTATACTTTTGTTCTTCCTCATCCTACAGACTCTTACATCTCATTCCTACACACTCTGAACAATTCACATTGTTGCATTAGTTGATGAATGTATAAAGCCTTTTGTAACTTACCATACACTCTCAAGCTGAGCTCCTGCTCACTTTCTCCAGCCTTGTTCTTGGCAATGCAGGTGTAATCTCCCTCATCAAGCTTTGATACATCCATTATTGTTATTTCTGAGCCATCTTCATTGAAGTTGTACTTCTCACCTCCCTCCAGAACCACTTCATTCCTAAAGAAAATGTGCATTTTGAACTTTATAGCCATCCATGTAAACACATTTCAAAGTTAATATTTAAACAGCACATCTTACAAGTAATTCCTTACAAATATCATGGTTTAATAGTTGTGACCTTGAAGTCTTTAAGTTTAAGATGTGGCTTTTAAATCTAAGTTGTAATGTTCAATGACAAACTGTAGCAATTTAAAAAGATATACGAAGGCTTAATTCTTTATTGCTAAGTGTAGCCATTTGACATTTGAGTCCAATTGTCAGGTTTATGTATTCCTAATGTTCTTGAGCATCTTGTGTACTGTGTGATTATATGGCACCAATTTGGTGCCAAACATACAAACAAAACATCTGTTACTAATTATCTACAATTCCACAACAATGTGATTTTCGAAAAAAAAGAAATCATTGGGTTTATGAAGTAAAAATTATCTATCATGCCAACACATAATGTTAGTAATACATTGCACCTTAGATACAATTGTAACACATCTTATGAGCACAAAAGCATTTACAGAAACGGAAAGTAGCACATGACTTCTGCACGATTTTCTCAGATATGTCCTTGGTACTTTTCTCCCCTTTGCTGCTATGACTCAATTGAAATGTGTCATGACTGATAAGACAGGACAGATACGAACGCCATTTGAACCAGGTTTCAATCTTTTTTAATTAAACCAGTCACTACACATTATTTTAAGTTTTCAGTCAGGATTTTAGCCCAATTCCACAGTTTAAATAATCATACAAAACTCTTGGAACACAATGACTCCAGCTTTTACTGATACTAACATACTGACATAATGACCAAGAATACAATGCTGGCACAGTAGGAAGCTCAGCATCTCTCTGGATAACTGCATTTCCTTCAGTGTGTTTTGGAACATGTACTCTGTGCAATGACTGCAAGCACCAAGAAAAATTTGCACTGTTGGTGGTGTAGATGGTGCTTCTACAGTATGGTAAATTACACTATTTCCAAGTCATGTTAGCAACATGGGTCTATGAATGACTGCTTGGTCTATTGGTCAGTTTACCATTTTGATCAAAGACCTCAGCAGAATGCATAAAACTTAGATGAAACATACAATTTAATTTGATCAAGTTAACTTAAGTTAACTTGCTCTAAACGTTGGAAAAATAATAGCTCACTATGTTTAAGGAAGACAAAACGATTCTTGGATCTGAAGATCTTTTATTCGATGTCCTTTCATTAAAATCATGTGTAATAAAGGGAAAGAGTGACAAAATATTTAAAAAGTGTTCAACAATTACTGGATCAGCCTGTTCATGCAGATCCATTCCAAATTTCAAATTCATAATCCTCCCACCAAGTTTCATGAAAATCTTCTGAGTAGAGTAACAAACCAACTGGTGCCAGTACAAACAGCATTTCTATGTTGGAGGTAAATGTGAATAATTTGGTAGATTGCCATAAAATTTCACACAGACTTCTTATATTGCCGAGGATGATTTCATTGACTCTGGCAATGCCTTGACTTTTTGTTTAATGCCTCCAGCTACCTGACATTTCTGGATCAGAATTAAATGTCTTGACAATTACTGGAGGAATTGTCTATGAACTTTCATAAAGACACTGATGTCTCCAATGGATACACTGTAACATTTCTGGGGATCCCTAATCATTTCATGTCCGGGTCAAAACTTTAATTTTTTCAATATTAATTAATGCGGTTTATAATTAACCACCTGAGCTAATGGCAATCCAACCAAACTCATGAGTAACATGTAATTATTAGCAATTTCAAGCATGCTAACATGTTAATACAAGAGGGTAAAGGCATTAAACATTCATTATACCTGAAATGCAGTTTCACAGTACCTAAAGAATAGTAGTCCTTTTTGAAAGAATAATTTCAAAAATCCTAAAATGTTACAACTGTTTTCATTCCATGGTAGATAAAGTCTTTATTGTTTTGTTTTTATTGGGTCTGTTAAAAAATTTAAAGACGTGTGGCTTATATTATTAGTGTAGTGTAACAATCAAGTTACAAGGTGCTACAAATATTGAAAGCATTTCTTTCCGTAGTCTCTAGCAGAGGTTTACCTTGTCCAGGTCACCATGGGCTCAGGATAGCCATCAACAGCACAAGTCAACATGGCAGGCTGCCCAACATCTGCTGTGGCATTGACCTCTGACTGCCAAACCCTGATGGTTGGGAGCACTGAGACAAAAGTAGTTAGATTAAAAATATGTAATAAACAGAAACAAAAATAAAAGAGATGACAGATTAGTGCACTGCCAGATAGTCACATAGAGAGCAGAAGGGAAAACAGACAGCTGCAATGACAAATTGAGAACACTTATTTTAAGAACGCTCATTTGCTAGGCTGACAAGTTGCAGTAAAAAGGCTTCATTAACATAGAGGATTCTCAATACACGGCTGCTCTGGGTAAGCATTTCCATATCGATGCTCAAGCCGGTTGCCTCTTGGATGCTACAGCTTCTTCAAACATGGTGGGACACCTGCAGTAAAGGATAATGTACACAGGAACAAAGAGGTTGCTTACCATTTACAACGACTTTGATGACCCGAAGATCAATCTCGCCGCGAGCCATGAGGCGACCCTCACAAGTGTATGAGCCCTCGTCGGTCTTCTTTATGCCACGAATTTGAAGATGATTGTTGCCTAATACCTTAAATCGAACTGAAAAGAAGCACAGGATAAAGCATTTGGAGTTGCATCATGTATGAGAAAAGTTTAAATCATACAGTATATACGTCACTCAGTCTTTAATGATAATCTGCATTTATATCATGCTAGGAGTACATATTGGTGAAAAGGAAAAACAATACACTTCGAAAAATGTTGTATGGATTAGCCAACCATGGCAAATATTCCCTGCATTATATCCGGATGACACCTTATCAAAACTTTAACACACTTGTGTGATTCAGTCTCTAATATTTCTGCAATGTTATTACAAACATAATGTTAAATTCAGAATTTTCTTCAAGCTCCATTAGTCCAAGGAAAATGAAAAGAAATGTCTGTCTGGGAGACACTGTCAAATGAAAAAATACAACAGATTATGTGTAATTTTCTTTTTTATCAAGTTCATATCAGTGAGCATGCCCAACACTTCTTTCAGCAGCTCCAGAAAATGAGGAACATGGCTTCAGCCCACAAGAGCCCAGCCAGTTTGAGATGAAATAAACAAATAAACATTAATATTCATCAAAATAGTATAAAACACAGAAGACTTCATATTATTGTTTTGCCATTGAGCAATAGCAACAATACATATTGCGATATTGTTTAGTGTCAGGGGTGAATAACACGAATGAATAACAAATTGTATTTTTAAATTGTACACCGAATTAATTTTGCCTTTCAAAGAATCCTGCAGGAAAACCAAAAATAAAGCATCAACATGTTTTTATTATAACACTGGTAACACAGTTGCATGTAGCTGTGTATGTTTATGCAGCATACAAGAACTAGTCACAGGTTTAGGTTTAATGCATTTTTGGTGTATTTTATTATACTTAATGATATTATGAATGCCATGACCACCAATATTAACTAATGAAATATATGCTTGAAAATGTGAAAAAGTAATAGGTAAATAATAAGCTGGACAAATAAAGAAATATCGCTTCCTAGGCAATGATTTTATTTTGAGATTCCCAGAAATCATTAATCAACTCTGCAACTAAAATTGGGTAGAATATGAATGAGGGGTTGATATTTGATATTATTAACTTTGGAATGTATAAATAACTTTAAAAGTAATGAATATGATTTGAATACAACTTTGTAATAATGTGTCATAAATAAAAGTACAACATGAGGAAGTTTCCAAATCATATTAAGAAACCCCTAGGATGTTATGATAGTTCTTACCATCTTTTTCCATCTGTATTTTGACTCCTTTATATTTCCACAGGACGGTGGGTGGAGGCGAACTGATGACATCACAAATAATGTCGGCATTGTCTCCTTCAGTAAACTCTTGAGGTGAAGGTGCATTTGTGAATGTGATTTTTTCTGCAATAGAACAAGAAAAATCTGTTTTTTATTGATTGTATAAAAGTATGAACCTTAAAAAAAATTCTCCTATACTTTGTCTGTTGCAAAGTCTGACATCTAAATTGCAACAGCAATTTCTTTTCAATATTGGAATTTTCCTGTAAAATAGATGGTTAAACCAAAATAGTGGTCGGTAAATTCAACACACAGTCTTGCATTAAAAACAATTCTATACCACGACTAATAAAAGTGATAATGACAAAGACCTGCTTTCTATCTAACTTACAGTGCCAGGCTGTGCTGTACGTCATCCCAAGTTTATGATCACCCTGTCACCACTGGGACAATTTTGGCTTAAATCTCCAACATTTGATCCAGCTGTTGTTTCATCCTCTTACCCAACTTCTCATGCTCCCTCTAAATGTTAATATCAGGTGAGATTGCCACATCTATCACAATTGCCCTCTTTTCCTCCTTGTCAACCACCACTATGTCCGCTTGGTTAGTCAGCAGGTGGAACTTGAAACCCGATTTGTTGGAATTGTCCTGCTTGTTAAACCAGCAGTTGCACAGTTAGAATCTTGGCTCTTTCTCAATGCATCCCATCGGGACTTGAAGACACAGATGTTTCTGTATTACCCAAGGTACTTGATTATTCTCTCTCCGTGTACGCTGTCCCAGCTTGCAACTTAGACCCTGCTACTGTGAGCCGGACTGTCTCAGAGGTCTTTTTGTGCAGCCTGCACCGCTATGATAAATCCGCCCTTACATCTGGTTCGGGTCTGTTCTTCAGCTTTTGCCAGTCCCTGGTACGATTCCTTGGTATGAGGAAAGCCTTTGCCTCCCACAGTACGTCATCTTCTTCATTGCCTTATCACCATCTGTAACCTGTTGCTTTCATATTTGACGTACTTCATATCTTGACATCATTGGCCTTTCTGTCAGCCTTTTCTGATCTTGGCTCCTAACCCTCTTTTTGTTGCATGCCAGTCTCCTTGTTGAAGATGAATTCCATCAGCTCTATTTCCCAGTCCTTGTTATTTTTCTTGTTCTGAGGACGGGAAACTTGGGACCCTTGTAGGAGGCTTGTCCAGACAAAGTATCGAAATACCATCCTACTGTTGACAAAGACATAATACGAGAGTATTGTCTTTGCCAAAAGCAGGATGGTGCAGTATATACAGTACAGAATATCTTCATCTGTATTATATATGAGATGACTTATGTCTTATCAATACTAACTTTCCATCTTAAAACCTCCTAATTTTCCCAACAGTAACTGAGTCAAGACGAGTGCTCATCTCAACAAACAGCGGAGACCAAAAAAAAGGCAGCAACATTATGTTCCATTTTGCACTGTATGCTGATTTTAATATGTCATGTACACATGGGTGAGCACTTCCAATAATAACCTAAAATATTAACTGAAATAAAACAGAAACCTGTATTTGGACATTTGCTGATGCTTGGTGTTCGTGGAAAATAAAAGCCATTACTCACAACAACTGCACAACAGACAGGATCATTAAGCAGCCCTCTAATGGTCTTCCGACCATTTATTGAACTGATGAAAAATCCATCCTCACTTGAAAGGAAAAAAGAGTAATGTGTTGCCCTTGAGCAGTCAATAAAATACTGAGTTCAATAAACAGGATTTGTTTCTTCTGTGCTCGTACCATTCAATAATTTGGTGGGTGAGGAAAACACTTACGGAAGATTTTTACTTTGATGGTTGACTCCGCTTGCTGGTCTCCGTTGGTAGCTATACACTTGTATGTCCCGGCATTTTCATTCCCAGCTCTATACAGCGTGAGGATGGACGATGACTCATCATTGTGGGTTACTGTTATGTCTTGTCTGTTGGGTTCTATCCTGACCCCGCCTGGTCCATACCAGTCTATCTGCTTGGCGACGCCATCGACTATGAACACAGTAAAAAATAATATAAGTGCAGGTATAACTCGGTTCACGTTATTAATTAGTACCCAGAGATGCGATGTAAGTCGAAAAACGACATCAGTTGAATTAACTTGACTCCAGACTAAATCAAAAATAACTATTCCCAGTTCTGTACTGTACTTTATTTATGAATCAATTTTCAATAAAACTGGGTTAATACTAAACTAGTTTAAGCTTACGAATATATTCTATTTTTTAATATAGTACAAAAAAACCCCAGCACTGTTTCGTCTTCAGCCACTTCTTCCACAATGTGGATAGCTGGGGTTGTGACGAGCAGACAGATGAAAAGTCAAGTAAAATGACATAAACTTTATTATTATTTTTCTGTGTATTTTTTTAAACCAACATTTAATCAAGAAGGACGTAACGTGAAATGGCGTGAGCCGAGGTATGCATTTTTTCAGCAAAAATTAAAAAAAAATATTTTGACACCATGGACACAATCCTCTGTCTCTGCTATTTTTTTGTTCTCATTCCGCACTTTACTCTGACTTCAGGTCTTATCTTTAGAGGAATGTACAACTCAGGCAGAAACTTTGGTTTGACAGACACTTTGCTAGACTTACCTTCACACATGAAGAATTTGGACTCTCCAAGGCTAATCTCTCCCTGACTTGGGGTGATCTGCACTTCAAGTGAGACTGAAACAGAATAAAGACAAAATATAAATCAGAAACTTTGTATCATAACAAAGGAAGCAGAACAGCTCATGCCTGTGCGAACATGTGACATTACAAAAACAACTGTGACATTAGTATGTCACAGTTGTTTTTGTGCCACTATTTTTGCATGTTGATATTTCTTCCGGAGCCATTTGTCATACTTACACATACTCAGGGAATACTACATTGTCACAACACAGCATTATTTATCATCAATCCGTACCATCTAACAATCAAACACAGACATAACTGCTATATCTGTTTTGTTTTTTCATGTTTTATATTTCATGACTTCAGATTTTATTTTCCATTACTGTAAGTGATAAGGTTTCATTTTAAATTTTTGGCTGTCAGGAATAACAATAACCAGTTTATTTCACACGAAGAATTACCTTTCTATTTTCAAAAGCTATTGATTGTTCATATTTTCTTTATCTGTTGCTAAATGTGTATCCCTTTGAGCACATAATCAAAGAAAAGACTGCGAGAAGTTAAAAATAATCTTATTTCAAACAAGCAGTCCAAATTACTGCAGGTGCTGTTTTCTTGTGACATTCACATGGCAGCATGTATAACATTATCTTTGCTTTGACTGAAACAGCAGGTAGATGCAGACAGTCTGCAGAAACTACAACCACAATTATAACACTCACACATAAGACCATTAGATGTAGACACATTTAATTCACACATTAAATCTGCTACATTTGCAATGAACTTAAATTCTTTCTTTTTTTAAATCAGGCTTGCTTTTTCATTCACATTATAACAATGATTGGCAGTTCACCTCTGGCAAACCTCATAACATGAATATTCCTTGTTTTTCATTACATACAATCTTCCTGTTCTTTGAGGAAATACAGTATCCAGTCAGTAGTTATGTCATGCAGTTAACATTCAATGCTGTGCTATCAATGTACTGACAGAGGTATTCTATTTAAGATCCATTAGTATAATTCCAAAATTGTATTGTTTGTCTGGTAGGAAAATTGCGCTGAACCAATCAAAAATTAACACTGGCAGAAAAAGACAGACTTCTGTTATTTATAGAGAGAAGTTTGGCCTGAAACACGTCACTGCTTAATTAGAGCAAAACGTCACTAGTTTCTTGAAGAATATCCCAAAGGAGAAGTCAAGGGCCCCTGTGGTTGACTAAGGAGTGTGACTAAATAGGCCCAAAATCCAGAAAACAAGACAGATTTCTATTGACAGTGGGATGCAGAGTGTGTAGGCTGATTTGTGTAATACCAATAAATTTTTAAATAATGACTGATTAATTTTTGTCACATCTGTTTCAATGAAATCCTCAAATAAGAAAAGTTGAAGATAATTTAACCTTAGAACGGTCAAAAAAACATTGGCAGATCCTATAATATCATCTTTAAAAAATGAATAAAAATTTCAAAAGAAAAAAATTATGGTGGCTGGAGTCTTCATCTGTAGCCAACATCCCAAAATGTAATATTGTGTTTACTATCATGGAAAAAACTAAACCTTTTGATCTAGATTAAAAAATACAAACCAAGGAATGGATTTTTACTTTTAATAAAATACATGCATGAGAAACCTGCCATGTACAGTAAATACAGTAATAATCAACCTAACGTTTTATCAAATTTTACCAAATTTTAAAATTCAATCAAATTTAAAAAACCCCAAACCTAATCTATGTGAGGAGGATCTCTTTTGAGGATCTGTTTACTAATAGAGAGGAAAGAAACTTCATTATGATCAAGGATAGTTACCAGTCAAATTAAATTGATAGCTAGTGGTGAATGATGTTAAATGGGTAGGTTTGACCACTAACACTAATCAGCAGGATTAGGTAATGCAACTCGGTACAGTTCGTACTTTTTTCTGCCATCAGACTGTCATTTTAGAATGTCATTAAGTCAACTTACATCAGTGCAAGGCACAATTAACTATAATCGATTACAAACATGACAGCTGCTTTGTGATGTTTTACTTTTTAAATTAGCCAATTTAGTCAATTCTGTAAAAAGGATTGATGTTCACAGTGAAGGAACATGAAAAACAGTCCTCTGAAACCAATTTTATTTTCATCCCAACTACTAACTAAAACAGAGTTGTGACAATTTTATGGATGAGGATTTGTGTTTAAATTACACTGAGGAAAAAAGTATGGCTGGTATTGCTTTAGTCAAGCAATTCATTTGCAAAAGAAAAATGATGAGAATTACTCAGGTCTCGTGAAGCTTGTTTATCCAGCTCATTATCACATTTAAGGTCTGAACACACTTCTCATGTGGAGTCTTTCCCAATTAGCTGTCCAAGCACACAAAGAAAAAAAACCCAAAGAATTCTGAGCAACATGCCAGCAACTTAAAAACGTCACAGAGTGTGATCATAGAGATTCAAAAGGACACAAAAATGAAACAAGTCCATAGCTTCCATATGACAGTTTCAACACTACTGGGACCAATGTGTCCAACAGAATGAGAAGGTTAAGGTTAGCCCAGATGCCAATGAAAAGTTGATGAGTCATGGTGTTGCAGTGCTGAGCTTATTGGCAGATGGCGCTTTCACACCTGACATGTTTGATTTACTTAAGGGGGAAACTAGTTCCTTTTCCTGGATGGATTAGACAGTGTGGCTCATTTCTGGTGTGAAAGCAACCAACTGTTATTTTTGGCAAAGCATACGCAATTTTAGCACAATTACAAAAACTTAAAGGTCCCATGTTATGCTTCTTGGTTTCCCAACAAAAACATCTGTCCCTTGCCTCTCAAGATGCCCCAGATACAAGATAAAACCATCCTCTCTTTCTTTTGCTTGCTCCACCTACCACGAAATAGTTCCTGTCGAGCACCGTTCCAATTGATGATGTCACAGTCACAATAGCCTTTGCAGCCCCCTCAGGGATGTAAACACACACACACACACACACACACATCAAAGCACCGGCAAGACCAGCCCACATCCACCGATGTGAAGTGGTGAGGCCAGCTTCAACTGCATTTTAAGGCACAGACAGACAATCAATGACCAGAGTCCTCAAAACCCGAAGCTTTGATGTATTTTGGGAATTTCCAGCCCATGTATATAATTATTCACTATAGGATAATAATGGACCTTTAACTACCTACCAATATATCAAGCAGATCATGACACTAAGAGCCTGGATAAGCCACTGGAATACTTTTATTTTTAAAAAAAACACATTTGGTAACTGCCTTGTTTTTGTCCAACTCTATGTACTTTGTCAGTTCATTAAGTCCATAAAAGTGTTTGGCAATGATCACATATCAACAAGAATCATTACTTTACCCAATGCTTCATTTTAGTCCTCCCCTACCTGTTAGGTATTATTTATCACGCGGTAGACCAGCAGCCTAATGGCATTAATAATGATTAGAATAGTTTTTCAGACCATGGCTCTGAATAAATATTCCCTGTTTGTTTCAACAAAACTGGTCATTAACCTTCAGGAAACCTATCAGACCGCAATAGGTTGGACTGGATGTACCTCAAACGTGACAAAGGATACTGAACAAATAATGGGAGAAAACTGTGTAGAGTGAATGATCAAAATCTGTCAACTGATTGGATCAGTTTGTGACTTCAATTCATTTCACAAAATCAGAGATTGTAAAAGCTGTCAGTTTACTTCACAACCACCATTCCTATATTAAATCTAATGCAAAACCAGCCTAATATCTGCCAAGAAAGACATTCAGGGATGTAATGGTCACACAAGGAATTTTCATCATATATTGATGAGGGCCTATTATCTTAAATGCCTTTCCATAAGTGCTATTTTGTTCTTGTAATATGTAGAATGTTATAATACAGGAAAAAAAGCACAAAAAAGCAAAAAAAACCAACAACAAAAAACCAACAACTGCACAGTTTGGAAGGTTTCCAAAATAAACCTCTCAGTAGCTCAAGAACTGATGGTTTCTCTGAGATTGAAGGTAGTTATGGCTCCTCAAAGAAACAAGAACAGTTTTGCTCTCCAACCAACCACCAACAGTTGACTTCACATTATTTAAGAGGCTTACAAGGGACTGTACCTCAAGCCCCATTAGAGGGCAGAGAGAGGATGGCAAAATTACAAAAAGCAGATTTAATCTGTATTTGAGTCCCTGGTGACCAATTCATTTTAAACCCAAGTTGTGCTGAGACAGCATGGGGATCGAAGTTGGAGGTTAAAGGATCACAGGCTGTAGATAAGAGGATAATTCATTGATTTGAGCATCTAAAAAAGGACTTTTACTTTTTGTCTCAAGTCCTCTGGCCTCCCTGCTTTTTTCTTCAAATAAGAAAATAAATTGTTAAATATAATGCAAATATAAAATTGACATATTTCACATATTATGGTTTATAATAAAAAATCAGAGTGGCATTTGGAAAGCCAAAAATATGTCTTTGCATAACAACGTGCCTATTTTCAATTCAAAAATAAAAGGTACTGACACATAAATGTATATGGACTTCTATGCAAAGTATTTTCTGGTAATTGTCATTACATTGAAATGTCAGGTGCTTCATGAACTGGTATTTAATAGCACAAGCTCTTGAAGCTACTCCAAACTTAACTTGCAGTTTGAGGCCGTGTTTCATGAAAGAATATTCAAATGCTGTTTGTTAAACTTTGAACAAGGAAATAAAGATGAGATGAAAGGTAGAAAGTTCCATCATAATGCGATGCTATCTGTAAATATCAGCAAGCACAGCCTCACACTTACAGAAACACGAGTAAACCTCCCCTCAACCCTTCTTAATTACTGTGTTTCCCAGTTGTTCATACCTTCAACAATATATTAAGAAAAAAAGTTGAGAAATGTACAATTTCAAATGACAAGTGAGACCTCATTCTGGGTAAATACCCCGTAGAAAAACTTGACATTTTGTACTGAAATGTATCTTAAGATCTTGAGTCTTTACAAAAATTGGTTACGCAAAAACTGAATTAGTGTGAAAAGCTTCAATCCAACATCATCATCATCATTATATTCAGCCTTTGACAACATGGCTAAAATGATACACTGAACTAAGTTTCATGGAAAGGCTTCTTGCAGGACAGACATGATCAAAAGACCAACTGGAACACCCCATTACCATGATAATATTACGTCACGAACATAACAGGATTCAAATCTAATTCTGAAAAGCATTAGATTCAAAAATTTAGTGAACTGGATTTAGTAAGTTTAGTCTTATGGTTGAAATAATATGAAATATGTACAAAAATCATGGAGGACACTTACATGTATTACATTTTGAATGTTTGGAAAACAAAGACCAGATCAAACAAGTGGACCTTAGATCTGTCCAAATTTCTCAACAGCCAACAAAGTTTAATTTAAAACAGATTTTTGTGTTCAAACTGACAAACGACACATGAACAGAGAGCCATGGTCTAAGTCCAATCACAATACTAAGATAAATATTGCAAAATATCTTCATTAAATCTAACTGCTGTATGAATTGTATGAAAAGCCCAATTTATCATCATCTGACATCAGCGGTTAATATGTGATGTAAAATTTACCATGGCTGGTCATGAGAATGGGATGCAGATTGTACAATGAATAATTCACATCTATGTAGGTCATCAACAATGCTTCTGCAATCTTATGATTACATTAAATTTATAGCAACATGTAGTAAAACTCCATTATTGTATCTGTCAAGAGCTACTGTCAGTACTGTTTGTAAATGCAGGTCATAGCTTGATGCAACATGATGCAGATTATTTCTATGAATGCAACTGTAGTTAGCAGAACACAATCCATTCATTCAAACTATATTTCTCTATCACGGTCATGTTTATTTCTGCTGCTGTTTTTCTTCACTAAAGACATGAGGCATTGTGCTCTTCAATACCAGTGAACACACGTGCTCACATGTATATCGGTCTATTTCTGGCTTACTGTGAAGTGATGGTGGTGGAAGGGGTTTGTTACTGAATGGAAATGATGTACATTGATGTCCTTGAGCAACAGCAATCAGCAGTTGAAGTAAGAGATTGCTGAATAGCCTGAAGTAGCCGAAGCCCATCCTCTCAAACTTGGGTTGTACCTTAATTTCAAGTTCCCTACAGTAATATGCTAACCTTTTCACAGCTATGTAGCAAGCAACTGATAAGATATGAGGAGCAAGGAAACCACATAAATCGGAAATTATGCAGAGCTTGAGAGTTATCTTAAAACAACACCTCTGGTGTTACTGCCTGGGTTATTAGGTGTTGTAGTAAGCCTCGACCCGAGCCGTGACTTGCTTCACTTGCCGTTTGAGATTATCCTCATTATCTATCCTGCTTGTGTAAAACCTACAAATGCAGACTCTTAAACTTTAAGCTGTCCAAAGTGACAATTATAAGCCTATGCTTAACTAGTAAAAGGAAAAAAATGGAAGAAATTGGGCTTCAAATGGATGGAATTCTAGACATTACAGCTGGGAATAAGCCACTGATTGTCAACACTGAATAATATTGTATATATTTACTGAGGCAGTGGTTTTATGGTAGGGGCAGGCATGAGACGCATATGGTGGTGTATTTTATTAGTGACTATCTGACTACACAGAAATACTATGACGAGATCCAGATCCACTGCCTTTTCAGCCTGCTGCCATCAGGGAGGAGACTGTAGAGTCTGCGGGCCAAAACCAGCAGGTTCAAGGACAGTTTCTTTCACCAGGCACTCAGGAGGCTCAACTCCCTCTCTGCTCTGTCCCCTGCCACAGCCTTGAACTGTACCTTCACCCTGCCCTGCACCCCCCCACAGCACCTGATTACTGATTACTGATTATTTCTCTCCCTCTCCCCCCGTCAAGTCAGGGACTGCGCACACGTCACTTCTCCTACAGGATTAGAGAGTGTATAGATGTTTACCTTCTGTTCTTGTTTGTTCCTATACTTTGTGTTGTACTGCCTATGTTGTGCTGCCTGTTGTACTGCCTGTGTTGTACTGCCTGTGTTGTACTGCCTGTGTTGCACTGCCTGTGTTGTATTGCCTGTGTTGTACTGCCTGAACTGAAAATAGAATTCAGTTCAACTACAAGAATGCAGACAATGTTAAATTTAAACCAAATTCGGCATTGGACTATGTCCAAGGTGGTCATAGTTGTAACTCATAACTTTTAAGGAACAAGTGAGTGTTCACTTGCCGCTCCATGCCTCTCAACGAGTCATACTCATTTTTTACCAGTTGCTATGGAAACATTTCTTCCCTCTCCCTGTTTTTGACTCTTCCTCTCCTTTGTGATTGGTGAGGGGCTATTTACATTAAAGAGGTTTTCAGAACAGTGTAGAACTTAACCTGATCACAACGACTGGCTTCAGCCCTTGGGCCAATAGTTGTATAACGTTCCGATCGTCTGCCCCGGTTATGTTTAAAGAGCGCATTTTAACAATTCATTTGATGCTCCGTTGGGGCTTCCGTTATTATAGTCCCGAGCTGAGGCATCATTGTGTGCCAGGCTCTGAACTCTTGGGGTATTTTATTTGTGCATTGCCTTTAAAACATGGTAGACCTGCACAACAGATGGTCAGGCATTCACAGTAAATCTTGGTGCATTACATTTAAAAGAAACGAAACAGTGATGTTCCAGCCCGGAGGGAACAACTAATGCAGAGATGCAGCGTAACTCTTATCCATCTCAGTCCAAACTAAACTTGAAAACTGAAATCTTGATTTTTAAATCTTTTCATTACATCAATACCACACAAGGAGCTGGATGATATAACTGTAATTAAAGTCCTACTATAAAACATAAATGATTAAGTCTTCATTAACAGTCAACAGATAGCAGAATTGGATCGGTGCCGGCAGAATTGTACATTTCAAAGACAGGGGTCTAAATTATTTTTCCCCTTGTCTGCATGTATTCTCATGGAATACATGCAGACCTCATAATTTTAACCTCATAAAAGGGGGTCAACCTTTTATGAGATCAATGCTTATTTTAGTCTTGCAGCAAAATCTTTTATATATTTTAATGCGTGCATGTGACAGTCACCACTCCTCTCTGGGAACTAAATTGTCAGTCTTTATTAGAATGTCCTATTGTGAGCCAGAGAGGGAAGTGCTGCACCCCTGTGAGTTAAGGGGGAAAGCAAAAGGAGACAGGGAGAGAAAACACAAACAAGGTAGTGGATAGACAGGCAGTGCTGTTGGAGTGAAAAAGTTTTAGGCTGTTTTATTTTATCTTAGAATAAAATATTTTATTTCATTAATAAAATAAATAAAATAAATGTAAATATAAATATAATAATATAATATAAATAAAATATTTCATTTTATTAATTTTTATTTTATTAATATTTTATCCTCCCTAGGGAGGTGTTTCTGGCACGTCCAGCTGAGAGGAGACCTCGGGGCAGACCCAGGACCAGGTGGAGGGATTATATCTCAACACTGGCCTGGGACCGCCTTGGGATCTCCCAGTCAGAGCTGGTGGATGTGGCAGGGGAAAGGGAAGTTTGGGGCTCCCTGTTGAAGCTACTGCCCCTGCGACCCGACTACGGATAAGCGGTGGAAGATGGATGGATGGATGGATGGATGGATGGATGAAGAACTGATATTTCAACACCAATGTTACAAAACATCAGATTAGTGGAGGTCCTGATAATATAGAATAGGCCACCAGAGGAAACCAGTGTAGGAGGAAGATAGAGGGCATAATATTGTGATGACTGAAGTGAGACTCATCACATTCTGACGGGACCCAATGGTTCTCAATAATTGGACTCGACAGGAGCTGGTAAACCCTGACCCAACATGCATGTGTGATGAAACCAACACCCAGATAGGCTACCAGAACTCAACAGGGCCATGCCAGTCGAGCACTCCCAACCCCGGCAGCAAGGAGCATCCAGAAGTCATCATCCGAAGAGCCACCGGGGGCACCGAAAACCACGTAGACCCAGGGACCCAAAGGAGGCAACGACCGTCACCGCCAGGGCACACCGGATGGGGCAGGGAGGCCCCCCAACCCCCCACCCCCATCCGCCACACCCACATCCCGCCCAATCCCCCAACCCCAGGAGACAGGAGTCTAAAATATCACTTGAAATACTGACGTAATGGCCATATTTATCAGTTATATAACAGGGCAGCGCACATTAGGAAAAGAGGCCGAGGCAGCACAAGCTGAGCTGCTGATGAGTCACACATATATCAGCTTTTGAAGAATGGCCAGGCTTGGATATTAAGTTTCATAAAACATTTCGCATTGAATACCTTGTCAGACAGAGAAGAAAAACAAGTGCTTCTAAAAAAGTTGTCATTTCGGTCAGGTCATGAAAGTAATGTTCAGTACAAACTTATACGTTCAGAACAGGTTGCACTTTCAAAAAATACTGATTATGCCAGGACTGCAAGCCAGTCAGAACTCTAAATAAACAGTGCTATCTGCGTATACATTCAGAATCGTTAAATGAAAATTAAACATATGTCAGATATGACGCTTTTCTTGTTAATAAAGAAAAAATAGCAGCACATTTAATTTTGAACATACTGTGAAGCGACTTCTTGCAGGAGTAGCTTACACGAAATGCTAGAATTACAACCAACATGGTGGTCCTCACAACGTCACCATAGCAACACAACAGCAACACAAATGAATTGAATGATTAATCACAAATGATAACTGCAAATTCCAGCCTGTGTAATAATTTTCTGTATTATTTATAACATAATGATTTAAATACTATGTTAAGAAATGTTCATTTGGCTTAATCATAACCTCATTTTGAAGTGCTGCTTAACCACGTTATGTAAAAATATCGGCTTTTTTCAATTGTTCATCAAACCTGCTGTACGTTAACCATGTATAAGGAAAGCCTTCTCAAAGCGTGCCACGGTGGTAGGGTTAGAAGGTTGGCTGGGTTAGTTACAAAAACAAAACAAAACAAAAATAAAGCAACCAAGCAAGCAAGGATAGATCCTGTCTAAGTACTGAAATGCTAAAAATAGCAGCACATTTAATTTTGAACATACAGTCATCTGGTGGCAGGTCAGAAGGTTAGCACAGTTTTTTTTTCCTCTAAGACCCAACCAACCAACAGTCCAAGGATAGATCCCGTCTATCTTTTGAATACCAGACCGAATTTTCAGTAGGTGATTATTGCCAGTGGAAAATCATTGAGAATGTTTTCCTACTGCTCACTGCCATTCTGCAGACTAAGGAACAGCTTGATTAACAGTAAAATAATTAGGTGAATCAGCATTAAGAGAATACATAAAGACGAGCAATAAAGTATCAACTGGGCTTGCTTAAGGTTGGTTAAAGACATTTCATCTCTCATCAAAGAGACTTCTACAGTTCTGTATTTTCTTTAACAAGTCGGAGTAGGGCAAGAGAGGATTTGAAGAGGAAATATATATAAATAAATCAAAATTTGCCCTGTATTAAGTGTTCTGGTAGAGCCTCTCCTTTGAAAAACACTGCCATTGTACCATATCGCCTTTGCGGCAACATGATGACTCAAACTAAAATAGGAGTCAGAGTGAACTCTCCCTGATGGATACGCTTCTCTGAACTGCATTCCTCCTCCATACTGATGATCATCTGGAACTAAATGAGTTACGGTGCACTCCACTTCAGTGGGCAACAGAATTCACCCTCATTCATGCTATTTAGTGTGAGTGCCCCTTCAGCGTCTGCCTCAGCTGTGCACCACACACCAGAAGCCTGGGGAGGCGCGGAGGCGGGGTGCTGGGTGTGTTGGCCTATCAGGCCACGCTGTGCACTCCTGTAATGAGTCAGTGTTTAGACGGATGAAAATGAAGACAATATCCTGGCAATGTCTCCAAACAGGGGAGGAAAAAAAGCTTCTGAATAGAACAAAAAAAATTTTTTTACCCTTTTAATAATTATGATAATTTATTTGAACACAAGCCAAAATGATCACAGCCCTAGATAAATATGTTTCATCAAAGGCAAGAAACATATATTTGTTACTGTGAAATAATAATAATTATGTTGAAAATCCCAGTTTGGAATTGTTCCAGCTCAGAAATCTAATAGAGCTGTGCATCCTGTGCACGGACAGATTCTCTGCGACTGAATTCTGGAAAGAAAGCAGCAATTTTGATTTTCTATTTGAATCTTGTGTGGCAACTAAGTACAAGAACAAGTCTGTGTGGCATGAACAATGACTGAGACCACAATGAATCACCGCAGACTGTCACAAAATAACGCTGTTTCTTCCAGATTAAATCCTGACAGTGGTTCTCAAGTGGCTTCCCTGTTAGTGCTAGTCACGACACACTCCGTGAAAAAGTCCACAAAGCACCTGCCTCCTCGCCAACGCTGAGACAGCCATTAAGGTTCAGGAGGATATAATACTCCGCTGTGTAGAATTTCATGCTCATCTAATTATTACTGTAATGACCAAGAGGCAAAAAAGGGGGATGCAGGGAGAACAGAAAGTAAGAATGATGAGCAAATGTATTGCAGTTGTAAAGAAAGGTGACAGCCAAAGGGGGGAAAGCTGTTGTCCTCCCTCAACAGACTCCTTCATTTTGCTTCTGAACTCTTTATATTGCACTTGGGTTATAATTTTATTAATATTTTGCTTGGTTGCTCATCCCTGTGGGGTGGGAGGGCAGAAGGGAAAGAGCCACAATGACCACTCAGCCACAATCTGCCTTGGACCACACTGAACCCCAAAGCCTGGCACACGTCCACAGCTCTCTGTGTGTCCATTCAGACAGCATGCAAGATGGGAGGAGCCGGATAAGCCTGTGACTCCACCAGGAAGAGGATCAATAAGAGGGAATGCACCATTTCAGGTACAGCCAGACAGAGCCAGGGGGCAGAGAAGCACCGGAGTATTCATTACGTTGTGTGGGATGTCACAGTGTGCACAACCACTTCTGGAGCCATCTATGAATGGAGGAAGATGACAGACCCATTAGAGATTACTGCAGACCACACAGTAATTGGATTGAAGTACTAATGAAAATAAAGACGGGAAAATGAGCCTCGCTAATTCAGGGCTAGAGAGCTGATGGATAATTGCACGAAGGCTGATAGCGGGTAAGGAAATTGGCCGCCAGGTGAACAAACAAAATCTCATGGAAAAAAAGTTCAACTGTGTTCACCATAGCTATCCCTTTTCCTTTTGCTCACTGGTACGGAGGCAGTTGGGTGCAGAAAAGCATTTGGAAATCATCCACAAGCAGTCAATCACATACCGATGCCCCAAACTGCCATGCTGACAGAGTCTGAAATGACCAACTGTCAAGCAACAAATACCGGGAAATTTTGCCAGCAGATAAATGAGGGTTGCCCGCAGTGGCAGAGATGATGATGATGCCTCAGCTGGTCTTTTCCTGCCCACAGATAATGTCCCTGCTGACGAGTAGACACACAACACACAAGTCGATCAAACCAAAGCAAAACTTACTGTATTGCTTTTGTTTTGTTTTTCTTATTTAAAATTCTCAATCCAGCATGGCCTCTTGGGAAATGTAGGCAGTCACAATTTCAGCTTTCATCAAACTTTCTACAAAAAGAGATGTGTGTGTGTTTGTGTATATTTGTTTTAGTGTGTGTGTGTGTGCGTGCTGAATGTATGGACAACACGTTAGTTGGGTTAGTGAAAATTGATGTATGCAAAACCAACTACTGCTCATCACTTCAATCAGTCCTTCAATTAGCACAAGTTTAGAGCTATTACAAGCAATGTCATGCTATTGTGATATAATCGTAAAGTTCTATAATTTCCTCATAAATGATCCCATAAATTAGTCCATCATAATTCATGTTCATTGTTGACTGGATGGGAAATGGAAACAAAAGATATCAACCTCACAGCATACCATCTGGGCTTGCGCTAACCATTCGCCACTTCGACATAGGCGAAGTAAATTCCAGATTGGCTACAAGGTCTTTAGACTGTGTAGCCACAGTGGCGTTCTTATTTTTATGGAAAAAAGGCTAAAACTTATAACTTTTCGCTCGCTAGTGGCGCTCGCTATTTCTGCTAGGCTATTTCCGCTAGCGAGCTGCGCTAGCTCCGCTACTTCTGCTAGCGAACGGCGCTAGCAAAAATAGCGTCACTATTTCCGCATGCCGACGGAATTTAGCAGAAGCATGCGGACGGAAATAGCCGAAGTGACCAGAACGCTCCCAGTCATTAAATTTGTACTCAGGTCATGACCCCATCTCGTCCAATGAAAAACAAAAATATTGTTTTTTTACAAGCTGAACCCGCAAATTGGTGACAAGGCGAGGACGATCGATCAAAAGAATCCAGTGTTTTATAGTAGAGTTTGTGTTAAAGTCCTCATTAATGAACAAATGGTGAATGCTGAGAGGGGGGAGGAATGGTGACAGACCGATCAGAAGGTAAATGAAAGACATTATCAATACTTGTTTGTAGTCTTAGACTTTTGTTCCCTATGACCAGCAGCAATAACCAGCGATGCATGTAAATGTGTATTCACCTCGCTTGCTATTTTTCATGCCATCTTAAATTGAAATGAAAAATCCTGTTATTGAATTTAAAAAAATAAAATAAAATAAACTATAGTATACCAATGGTGTTGATGGTGGTCAAAGTTAAAATGTCTTCTAGTCTAAGTAAAACTTACACGTAAACATTGAGTAATATCTTGTATGACTGTATCTTCACATAGTGAATGGTTTTCAATTGTTGAATCTCATATTTATACCTGCATAAAGTAGGACAGAAATATAGTTCAGCTTGAACTGTTGACTTTAGTGTATTTTTGTAGGTAAACTGAACAGAAGATTTTGCCCTCAGAAGGCAGGAAAACAACCCCATTTTCTAAAAAATTTCCTGGGGGAGGCCCCCCGGACCCCCCCCCCCACGCGCGTGACGAGTGTAGGTTGTGTGCGTGCACCACTGTCTTGGACACAGAGTGTGACTTTTTGTGGCTTACTCAATTCTTTTACACTGAGCCACAGTGGCTTAGTCATAGTAGCTCCTAGTGCAAGCCCAGACCATGAAAAACAGCTGAAAACTCTGGCCTTGGACAATACCCTTATCCACTCAATTATTGATTGAAATTATAGATATAAAAGCAGCATGTTCAGTCTTTTTCTCCATAACAGTGAGTGCAACAGTGACATACAACATGAAACTTGAATGACATTTGAAAACCTGCTGAATGATTAAAGCGCAGTAAAGGTGAGCGCACACTTTTTTGATCAAGGAAATGCACCAAACATAAGGTTTTTACAAGTACTTAATTGTTGCATAACCAAATTGATCAATTGTGATGTTTGCAATGATAAATAACTTGATAATTATGTCTATTTGAGAAATAACCTCATCAAGTCTTTAAGCAGCACCACACAATGAGCTGGCATTTCATCTAGGGTGTACCCTGCCTTTTGTCCCTAGTCAGCTGGGATAGGACCCAGCAGACCCATGTCCAGCAAGGTGGACATGCAGCTGAAGTCAAGATGATCGTAATTGTCTCATATAAAAGAAATTGGATGGACGGATGGAGGTTCTTAAGTGCAATTCAGCACATATTTACTAAAATAAGGCAAGATGTCTGTGTAGGTTCTCAGTCATCCAGGTCATGGTTATCCAAGAGTCAAAAAGCACGTATCTCACCACCCACTGGAGCACAAGCTGGGCATCATCAGGACCCTGCAAGACAGGGCAGATAAGCTACCAACCAATGCCCAAGACCAGGTGAAAGAACGCCAACACCTGAAAGGGGCACTGAAAATGTGTGGATATCCTGACTGGACCTTCGTGAAAGCCCACACAAGATCCAGAAAGGAGAACAACCCAGTGAGGACGGAAGGGAACAAGCACAATGGTATAGTGATCCCGTATGTGTCTGGAGTGTCTGAAAACCTGAGGAGGATCTTTAACAAACACAAGGTCCCTGTGTATTTTAAGCCGGGCAACACTCTCCGACAAAGACTGGTCCACCCAAAAGACCCCACACCACACAGTCATAAGAGCAATCTGGTGTATGCAGTTAAATGCAGCGAGGAATGCTCAGATGTCTACATAGGGGAAACCAAACAACCACTACACAGGCGCATGGCTCAACACAGAAGAGCCAAAACATCAGGACAGGACTCAGCTGTCTTCCTTCTCCTCAAGGAAGAGGGACACTCATTTCAGGACACAGATGTTCAGATCTTGGACAGGGAAGATAAATGGTTTGAGAGAGGAGTGAAAGAGGCCATCCATGTCAAAGTGGAGAAGCCATCTCTGAATAGAGGGGGTGGTCTGCGACACCTTTCTCCCATCTATAATCATGTCCTTTCGAAACTCTCAAAAAGATTGTCGCAGCGGATTGACCCAGGTGATGTGTCTCATGCTAATGACCCTCATTAGCATACAAAGGTGTAACTCACATCTCAACGACCCCCTTTGACACCCCCACCAACAATCGTTGAGGAGCCAGACGGGTTTAACGATAGTGTGGTCAGTGAAAAGCACTGACCACACCCCACAGGGTTTATAAACTGGGACATTATCAGCCACTCTCTGAAATGAAGAAGTCTCTTGGATGAGAGATGAAACGTTTTCAAAAACTTTCTTAACGTCCAGTGGATCGACAGCTTTTGGATAAAATAAGGCAAAAAGAAGACATATGGTAACATTTGTTCATTACCTTCGAAAGTTGTGTCGTGCTTTTTGTCAACAGTATTCTCAGTGTTGGACGACAACACCAGTTTACTTTGAACATTTTGGTCCAGATCTAGATTAAGACAGGCAGCAAGTTACTGCAGGATGAGCAGCTCAAGGATTGCATCTTTGCAGTTGTGATTCTGGCTTGTTCAAAGGCGCTTCAATCATGCAGTCGCCATTTTATTACATTAATGGATAACAAGTATGGTCGTCACCGAGGACAGTAAAAGACTATATTATCTTCCCTGTGCAGCTCTCAGCTGCCCTCCTGTGCCTGCATGTGATCTTAGAGTCCTCCAATCCTCCTATCTTTTCTTTTTATATATTTAAGAGGTAGCCACATTCTGGTGTCGGGGGACCAGCTGCAATTCTGAGGCTACTGGCGGTGCAAGAGTGGGTCAATCTTAATGACTAATGTGCATGTCTGTGGTGTTGGAAACCCAGAGCAGCCTCAGGAGATCCAAATGCAAACACAAAGAGAACATGAAAATTCTGCAGAGTTGACACAGAAATGCTAACATCCACTGAAAGAAAAGACCAAATAGCATTGATAGTACAAATAAATCAGGGCGTTAAACTGGAATTTTTTGCCAAGCGGTTCGTTCCGAACAGAAACGGAATTGTAACGTTTCCGGTTTTATAAACTGACGTTATAAACTGACGTTCCTGAACCAGTTAGAAAAAAAATATATAGTTCCTGAACCGGTTAATAACATTCCTTGTAAATATAAATATGTAAGTACCGACAGAACGGTCCTTTTCTGACATAGGACGTAATACGTCACTACGTAGGACGGCAGCGATGGACCATTAGAGAACATGACGAAAGGCTACTTCAGGCACACCTCCAGTAAGTACCGGTATACAGTACATGCCGTTACTGTACCACAGTACGCTGTTAACCACATCTGTTTGGCTAAAGATGCCCAACAATGGCGCCAGGGAAGAAACACGTACAACATCCCAGGAGGATTGACGGAAGAACTCCAACCCCTGGACATTGGTGTGATAGGAGCGATGGATGAGAGATGGTGAAGACACGTTTACAAGGAATGGGAGGCAGTGCCGAGCGAGTTACACCACAATATGTGGTGGATTATGAGATGTCTGGACTAACGGATCAGCTTCGACTTTTGTCCGATGTTTCGCAAAAGCCAGCATCATTACCGGACAGCTACCCGGAAACCAGACAGTCAGCGATAGTGAAACTGCCGAGCTATTCAATGCAGATCGAAGGTAAAGGATTCGAAGGATTTAGCACAGATTTATCAAAAAATAAAGAAATAAAAATATATTTAAAAATAATGTTGGTGTATTTTTTAAATATGTAGTACAGCACAGTTCAACCACAGTCACCTTTTTCTTCCGTTAGCAAGCATGCACCAAACAATAAGGTGCGCCGTGTGTCCAGTTAAAGTACAGAAATAAACTCTGTTATTTAGATGGCACCTCTTTATACAATACGCCGAATGGTGCGCAAAATACGGTAACTTTAAGGACTTTTAAATTGGCAATTAAAACAATTAGGTTATCTACTATAGACTATAATTATAGATGAAATATGATGTCAAATATTTTTTTCAAGGACGAAAAAAACCCGGTATTAACCGGTTTACAATTATTTTCTGTTCCGGAACATTAAAAGATATCAAGTTTTCGGTTTTGTTTTCGTTCCTGCCAAAATACCAAACGTTTCTGGTTTTCGTTTTCGTTCCATGAACCGGTTTAAAGCCCTGAAATAAATTGAGATCAAAACATTCTTTTTTCTAATAAATGAGGACTCAAAAAACATTCAATGGTTGAGGCATCATTCTTACTCAGGTAGCATGTTTCTTATTCTAGGCCACCGATAATGTCACCATTAATCCATGCCAGATCTAATTGTGCTAATCCATAACAGCAGGCCGTTCTTAAGGGTTACACTAACAACACTGTACACCTTGCGATATATTTGCATGCTCAATGAAGGTGGTAACACTATAGCTTCTACACAAACCTGTGATGTGTGCAAAAAAGTCATTATTGTTGACATAAAGTGCTTGAGTTATCCAACGTTCATAAGAATGACCAGCATTGTTCAGTCTTCACTACGTCTTTCCATCATTAAAAGCAAAGAAAGGTCTGGTTCCAGTCTGTCAGTGAGTTACCACAGTCAGATGTGTACTCAACCACGCACATTTCCAATTCAGAGGTTCTGAATTGTAAAGCAAGAAACCGCAAAATCTCAGTGAGTGGGTTGTTACATGTCTGACTCTAAAGAATTGAATGCAACAGACATGATGCTTTAAGAAGGTATACATGGAAAGCAGTTAAGGTAAAACTAGGACTATTTCATCCTTAATTCAGCTGAATGTTGTGATTCAATCATTTTCACAATTTTAGTAATATAACAGGTTCATATTGTGAGCAGCCAAGCCCTGACTCATGGACCAACTGTTTCTAACCCTGGTAATGTTAATGTTTTCATGTTTAATGCCAAATATTTCTTTATCCACAAATTGATTGTAAATTCAGGCCACATCCGTCATTAAAATCCATTGCACTAGATCATATCACTGACAGTTATCTCCTTGAAACAGCAACCTGAAAGGTCTGGTTTATTTGGAAAGACTTCATACAAGGTAATTAAAAGGACTCATTTTGAAGCTGGAGGAATGGGGAGGACAAGTCCTCTCATTTTCTTCATAAAGCTTCTGGTTAAAAACAAAAGAGCAAGGAAAGCCCAAGGTTGTGTTTTTCATTCTCTGAGACGGATCAACGAGGCGTGTTCTGTCTTCACAACGGCTCCACTGAGGGCGACAGATGGCATAGAGGTACCTCATGACACCAAATGAGATTCCACATGCGCGCACACACGTGCACGCACACACACACACACACACACACACACACACACACACACACTCACACACACACACACACACACACACACACACACACACACAAAGTGGGCCAATCAGAGGCTGGACTACAAAAATAAACAGTGGGATGTGGACAACCTGCTAAGACTTGGCTACTGTATTCCTCAGGATTAAGAATCTCTGGTGAGCAGAGCCCCTCACATTAAACCAGACACTTAAAATAGGGTTGAGGTGAATTTGAGGGACATTATGCCTTTTTATCTGATTTTATGGCTGCTTGTCATACATGTCATGGGGCATACCGCTTTCAGCTCAGAGGCTGGTGATACTTTCATTACATGTGGACTCACATGGATTGGAAGGTTATATTTCGTTTTAGTGGCTTTCAAATACTCATATCTGACTGATCTCAGGTCAGGTAATAGTTAGCGGTCAGGTCAGTCTATAATTATAAATTTACATTCTGTAAAGGCTGGTTACAGGTAGTGTAAACTGCATGTCTGCAATGGGGACGATAACATCTTTTCAGAAAACACTGCCTGAATTTCTGGCTACTCACCTCTCGCTCGCAATCTGGATTTTCTTCTGCCGTTTTAGTGAGCAGCACGATAAGTGACATTTTCCATTTAAATTCAGGACTTTTGTTTCACCACATTCAAATTTCTCAGAGGGTGACAGGAACCTCTACTAAAGGAAGCCCTGAAAAGTCATTGCAACTTAGTAAAATGTCTGATGTAATCCTCTGTTTCACCTTTACATGACAGAACGTCACTGACCAACATCTATCTTCTATCATCCATTAACACAACTGCAATTATAATGTTTAAATTGCTTTGATTTATAGCCATCATGTTCCATTTGCGGAGTCTGCATATAAAGGTTTCAGACAGTTTACAGGTTTCACTTTACTAATTGCTATGGAGACGCTGACTGTAAAACAAGTGCTTTCCTTAAGAGTTGGCTGCCAGCCTAACAGCAACCTCCTTGTTTCAGTACAGTGAACTTTATTATATGCATGTTGATATTAATAAAACTGTTTTGACAAACCAGTTTCCAGTCGCAATGCATGTAGCATTACAACTACTTTCTTCTGCTTCACAACAGTTTGAAGCAGAGGATGACAGAAAATAAGGGCTTGGGATACATAGTGTCTGTGACGATACCTCAATGACTGTTCAAACAATGTTTGAGCTCCCATCATAGAGAAGTCAAGAACCTTTTGAAAATGAACTTTGTAAGCCCAGTGCATATGATGACGATAAATTCTAACCATATGTTGAAACTTTCCAACGGCTGAAAAATGTGTCGCACAATGAGCTCATGAAATAATATTGTGACTGTGATGAATGGTAATGTAAGTAGCCATCAGGCTAGTATCAATAATTATAGAAGGAACGGTAATGGCAGCACTGTCACCAATATAAAGACACCATGAGTTCATATCAACCTGTTAAAAGTGAGGGCTGTTGTTATTTCAAAGGAGTCACAAAGAGTTAGCTGGTATAAACTTGAAAAATATGAAGGTACGAAAAATGTCAAATACTGTCTCCATTTCCATCCATTTCCGCTGTATCCGCCGCAGAGGGTCACAGGGAGCTATCTCAGCTGGCATAGGGCTTGAGGTGGGGGACACTCCGGGCACGACGCCAGTGCGCCGCGGAGCCACACACAAAGACAGACAACCATGCACACACACTCACTCCTACAGGCAATTTGGGACCGGCCAATTAACCTGAAGCGCATATGTTTGGAGGTGGGAGGAAGCCGGAGAACCCGGAGGGAACCTACGCAGACACGGGGAGAACAGACAAACTCCGCACAGAGAGGGACTCGAACCCGGACCCGCCATGTTGTGCAGCGACAGCGCTACCCACTGTGCCACCATGCCACCCAAAATAGTGTCTAATAATTGTTATTTAAAACAAAACAACCAGAAGAAGAAATACTAGATACCAAAATATCAGAAATTTTGAAAATACTGTACACCACTAAAACACAAATATTCAGACATATTATATGTAGTACTAGTGAAAGTAATTGTAGTAAATAGTAGATAGTAAATGATATTAAAAACCCATGAACACCCATGAAGATTTTCAGTGTTGCTCTAAAAGAAAACATCCTTATCAGCACCAGGAGGTCTACAACATGTGCTGCATTTTCATAACAAGGCTCCAGTGCACAATGGTGCCACTGGTGCGCTCAATTCAGGTGCACCAATTACATTGATCATCTCTTATCTCATGTTAACAAATGTAACAAATGTAAGTGGGAATTTCGGTGTAGATAAAGGCTTTCTTTATTTAAACCACAGCATAGTTTACGTTAGATAACCTTTAATGTTTATAGAAAAATAAATCTTTAAATGAAATAAAATATGTGATAAAAGAAAAGTTTTAAATTGATACAACTCCCTATTCTTGCCAGGTTATTGGATTTAAGTGTAATGTACAAGTATTTGTGGATTTCCTCTGTCCTCCTCTTCAGGAAAAAAAAAGGCAAGGGGTGAAAGGATGGGAGAGCATACAAAATAGTGTATGATATAAAACCTTCCTAAAGCCAGCATTAACATTTATGATGTTAGTACACTAGTACCTCGAGATATGATTTTAATCATATAGTTACTTAAAAACAGAAAAACAATTTATCAACCAATAGACATCCATACATTGCCTGTGCATAATTGATTATATATAATCTATGTAAAGAATCAAAGTATGAACAAAAACACATGAGGTCTTTAGAATGAGATCCAGTCTCAGCTGATGTTGTATCCATCCGCCAACTTAATGCATTGTCCGAAGCAAAAGTCGTATCTCGGATTTTGCTCATATGTCAAAGAAAAATATAGGCAGTGGAACGGCTTGTTTCCCAAAAAAACTTGTTGAGCAGCTCCAAATGAGAAAAAAAAATGAATGAAGATTTAAAGGAAACTTAAATGTGCTGGAACACCATGGCGTGATCACTGCTCTGGACTGACATCGAGCTCCAGACAAAACCCAACTGAACCCTGTGGGGTGACCATCATCAGCGTCAACGTCCTCCACCGACTCAGCTGCAGCTCTGAGCAACTCTGACGAAGGAGTGGGCTGGGGAGGAGGATTACTGCCGTAATCAATGCTGGAGGGGATACACTAATTACCGTCTGTATAAAATGTTGTACACTACAGTTCTGTCAACTAAATAAAAGAAAGGATGTTTGTTTCTTATAAAAGAAGCTTGGTGTAGTGGAAATAAGCAAATTTAAAAAGGAAAAAAGTGTCAGTCAACTGATCGAGTAGTTTATGATAAATACAGGGCTAATTCATGTTTTGACGTTAAATTTTACTGTTGTCAAAAACTACGCTAATACTCCGAGAGCCGACACATTTTCACTGTTGGCTGTAGACTTTTTCATCTTTCTGAATAGAGGTGTCAGAGGTGCAAATAAACACTTCACTCCCAATTATTTGTTGTGTAAAAACAGCAAGGGTCTCACCTCCATGCTCATGTCACTTGTTTAGAACAGCAAGTTTGTTCTGGTAATTTAAACCACATATCTCTTAGATACTAGCATATAAACAGTGGTTGTTTTGGATGACAGCATATTGATACTGGTGGAAAAATAAGTACCCAAATAGTGGTTAAATGTTCATAAACTGAGACAAAACAGCCGCTCCAAGATGAAGCCCTCCAATGACGATGTCTCTTGTTGCAAGATCAGCTTGAAAACAGGCTTGTGTATTTTACGCAGCATGTCATGACGCTGTGATTTAGATGTGCTAAAAATAAAACAGCCCAGCTGAAATTAAAATGTGTATTTTGTACAACAGGTGTGCCATGATAGAGCTGCTAGATCTGGCCTTGTGCTATTGTTTAAGAAGACAAATTAATACCAAAAGGCAAGTCTCTGATAGTATGAGGGTGCTCCTTCAAGGCTTGATCACAGAGAGCATCATCACTGCGGATGCAGCTGCTTAAAAATGCCTTTAAAAAGAAGAACAGCAGAAAAACTACCTGGTCCTGTTTTAATAATGGCACAACCAACAGATAGGAACAACCAGCTATTTGCCGTTAGTCTGATATTTCTTGATCCAAATTGTCATTGTTGTATCATCAAATCCCCTCTACTTATTGGGAATTATTGGTGGTCTTACTGGTACTGGCCAATAGAAACACATCATTAGCAATCAGTATTGGATGACACTCAATGTTGAGTTGTCAATTAGTACGGATGAATCGATCATAAGATATGTTTCGTCAGAACGTGCAGAAATGTGTCCAGATAATCAATAAAACTGAGATCACCAAGAGCGTCACAGACAGAAATTACATGAAAATAATTCTGGATAACTTAATAATTGAATAAACACTCTCACCTAAAACCGAGACAGAGAGATGACAGGAGGATACTACATGTTACGGCTTCCATCTCCGGTCAAACCCAAGTGCAGTTATACTCCAGCTTACGTCATTTCGAGTTACATCAATCTCGACTGTACATCGTTTTAAAATAAAAATACACTGAAGAATTAAAATTAACTTTACACATCATTTTACTCCACTTTACATCTGTCTGCCACAAATTTCAGAATTGTAAATCACTAGTAAATGAGAATAACAGCATAGAATATCATATCATTAGAGCACGTAGCAGCCCCCATAACTTGCAATATGGAAGAAGAGGCTGAAAATGAGCCAGCAACATTTTTCTGTACTTTATGTCTGTCCGCCACAAACACTGGAATTGTAAAATCCCTATTAAACTATTAAAAGCACATAATTTTATGTTACTTTGTGATAAATAACAATATAAACATATAATTTTATATATTACCCTGAAGCGACCCATTAGCCGCAATATGGAAGAAGCAGCTGAAGATGGGATGGCGACTTTTTTCTGTACTATATTAAGAAATAAGATTTGATTGTAAACTCAAAATCAATTCATATTAACCAAATATTATTGAAAACGTATTCATCAATAAAGTAAAGTACAGTAATGGAAATTTTCAGGTAAACCTGGAGACAAGTCAATTTGACTTGGAACCAACTAACGACATGAGCCGAGGTATACCTTTTCATTCAGACTATGTTTAAAGCGCATGTTACCCGAACCATTCAGGCAGAAGAAGTAGCACTGAGCCGTCATGAGGCAGAAAACAGACTTTCAAAGTCTATTCCTTCTCTTAAAGTGATCGATGTCAAGCCATTGCCTCTGGGCGATAAGAAGTCTCCTGTATCCCATTGTTAGAAAGGCTAATAATTATTGTTTACTAACAGCAAACAACACTTTTCTTTTCACATCAGAAGGATTTGGGATTCACGTAACTTCACTTTCCCTCACAGGCCATTCAGTTTGACAGATTTCCCAGTCTGAATAATGAATGTAATAAATTGACAAATATACAGTGTAACAGCAACATTTGAGCATCAACATGTCAACAATACCTCAAAAATATTTCTGACACGACTTCCAGAATGCCCATAATAGTTTAGAAAATGTTTTACTTTCACAACACCTCCCTACTTCTGCAGTTTCAAAACAGAAAACATAGTCAAGTCAAGCTGTAAAATATATGGTTTTAGGCACAACCACTACAGGCTGAGAAAACACAAAGCGTTACAGTAATGACTAAATAATGAAGTATCAATGAATGTAATTGCAGCTTTTCCCAAAGGCAGGTCCTCCAGATGTTGTGTTACCATATCAAACATTTTCAGGGTGCTCAGATACGCCATCATCTCTGCACCTTCTTATCACTATTACTGGCAATGAATTTGTAATTTCCATTTGCTTCAGGGAGGCTGTCATCCAGCTTCGACTCTGACACGCATGGAAAAGATGTACAATGGGGTTCATGACACATCCGGCCTCCGCTGGCAGAGAGCTTTCAGGCGGTGGAAGTCAGTGTGTTATATGGAGCAGAGGCTCCAGGGAGGAGCGTGAGCAACATGCTAAAAAGGACAAGGGCAGGAAATATCCCAAACAAAAAGTGTACACAAAAACAAGTTTCAAAAAGATGGCACAATACTTTATGCAAAGACAAACCGAGAATAAATACCATTATCCATTAAGTTGTTCTCTTGTCCTTCCTCCCCTTTTATCATCTCATTCTCCAAAACATGTTAACTCCCGATGGATGGCTAGTGGTCAATACTTAAAAGCATGATTATAAATAACAGTACTTGATGAACATTCATTGTATTAAAGTGATTGTCACAAAAGCATGCAAATAATTCTGACAAACCTTTTCCCTGCCAGTTCTATTAGTGAATTTCACATTAGATTTTAAAGATGAGTCGGTTTTTCTCTGGCAAAGCTGTAGTAATTTGTTTTAGGCTATACTGCCACTACAGTAATGAAAAAAATTTCAAATTATTTAAAATTTAGCAACTCCATCAAAACACAAACACATAGCAATGCATTATGGTAAAGATTGAATGAATTTCATAGTCATGACCTGACAAGCTCAAAAACTCTTAACTGACTCTGCCAGCTCAGAGCTTCAGGATCCTCAGATCCTCGGTTCAGAGAACAACTTTCTGCTTTCAGATGAAAACATTTACTGTTTAACATCCATCTAACCCTTTGCGTCACACTATCGCAACTCTGCGGTTGTAATGAAATGATTGATTACGTAACACAATCCACTTAATTCCCATTAAATTGAGCCTGCATCTTGCCAGCCGTCTGATTCACCACTGCATACGCCACTGATGAAACACATTGCATCATCTTAGCAACACACATTATGGACTAATAGCTGGACGTCCACTCTTGGTTAACAACAATACTAACTTTCTTCTACACTGACGCATTCATCCTTCCTGTCATGTATTCACAATCAACACAATAATGTCTGACATGAGGCTTTTAGTCTAGCTTCAGCCTGCTGTTGGAATCAAATGTAACAAAATCCAGATAGTCTGAAGTCAACCGCCTCAAGATTCATTACTTTAATACCAGTTTTTTTTTTTGGGGGGGGGGGGGGGGGTCATTGGGTGCCAGACTAAAATGGTAAATGGCAGGTTGAAGCTCTTGGGCTGCATTGTGTCCATGTACATATAGATAGAGGAAGAAGAAGGTCATTGTCCTTACCATCATCAATAAAATGACAATGATCCACTCCCTGGGAAGATGAAGATAGAGGACGTTCTACGCTGCGTTAGTAAATATAACCATTATATTATTCATCACACATGTCATTTGACTTTTGAAATTACTATGGAGAGTCAATTTTATTTTGAGAACTTGATTAATACTTTGTCCACTGCATGAGCTAAAAATAAATAATACTAAGTCATGTTCAGTGTGAGGTCTCCACCTGTTAAGCTATTTAGATTGCGATCAAACAATCATGCATGCAATGTGGCATGGATGACGGGAGTAAAAACACAGGGATGAAAAATAGGTGTGAAATAGAGGCAAAATTTCCACAATACACACCCTGAATCATTTCTAGCCAGGATGAATTTGGTGACACCTTTAATAGATCAAACATTCCAATCCAGATATTCTCAGAGAAGCAGGGTCAACTAACAAATTAAAATTTAAAAGAAGTGCATTGATAGCAATCAAGATAAATGTTTGAAAAAATCATATTGATCAGAAAACATACTGCCCAAAATTTGGCCTCGGGAATGCTTTTCAGTGGTCACATCTGTTGGTTACTGTAGCTAATTGTGTAATGTGTTTACCGTGCGGGGTGGCAGTCTTGACGATCTGTCATTCAAAGCTAAGCCATTCTGTTTATTCACGATATCACACAGAGAAAAGGTGACAAGTCAGCCCATGCCAGATAAACCAATACCAGCACAGGTTTATGTCCAAAATAGAAAATATACGGCGCACGAAGATAGGCAAAAGCATATTCACAGTAAATTAGTAAATACATGCTGGTCAGAAAACACAGCAAAAGGGGGGGGGGGGTTGTGTTCCACTCCAAGGTCTGTTAACAAGCAAAACATTCAAACAGCCTTGAGCGTTTCAGAACCAATCTTGTCTACCGCCAGCGCTCTTCTACTGAGGAGATAACTACAGTAGTCAAGTGACCTCTGACTCAGAGATGGACTCTAATCCGCTCCAATCCTGCAGAGGCACCTCCTGTCTGCTTGGGTTCTGCAATTGTGCTACGCACTCCGGTTAACTCATGATAAAATTACCTGTTAGTGATGACAATCTGCTCCATTCAATGAAAATACCTTCAAATTATCTTTCATAGCCCGCCAATAAATATCTTCCACATCCAGGCTTCGGCAGTTACATCTGGCTGATTGTGGCAATCAGTGGAGGTTGTGTGATGTGTGACACTTTATTTGAACTACTCTACTGAAACAAATGCCCAGATAACACGTTTTCGAGGAAATACATGACTAAATACATATTCTCATGATCTTGTACATACAATTACAGAAAAATTAATTTAACAGTGCCATCTATTCATTAACAAAAGCGGTATTTACTCTCATACTGAAGAGGCAAAGTTGCTACAATATGGCATAATGCCTTCAGTTATTCATTCATTATTGATTGGGATCAATCACCACAGCTCTGCATGTGCTGTAAAATAAATAAAAATAAAGGTCAATGTAGTTGTTAAGCTCTCAAATTGCAACATGCCCCAATGATCACCTTTGAATGATGTTCAAAATTGAATGGATTTTGATGAAAAAGAAAGTGAATACCTCAATATTATAACTGACTAGTTTTGACAACAATATTTCTGTGTAGGTTCTTAGTCATCCAGGTCAGGGTTATCCAAAGTTGTTTCAATCAATCCACTGGACTTTGAGAAAGTTTCTTGAAAACATTTCACCTCTCATCCAAGAGACTTCGTCAGTTCTGAAGGTGGCTGGTCTAGCCCCAGTTTATTAACCCTGTAGGGTGTGGTCAGTGCTATTCACATTTCAACAACCGTATAGTTGAAACCTGTCTGGCTCCTCAATGATGGTTGATGGTGGTGCCAGGGGGTGTCAAAGGGGGTCGTTGAAATGCGAGTTTCACCGAACCTTAATATACTAATGAGGGTCATTAGCATGAGACACATCACCTGGGTTAATTTGCTGAGACATTCTTTTTGGAAGTTTTGAAAGGACCTGATTGTAAATGGGTGAAAGGTGATGTCACAGACCACCCCCCCTTTTCAGAGATGGCTTCTCCACTTTGACATGGATAGCTTCTTTCACTCCTCTCTCAAACAATCTGTCCTTCCTGTTCAAGATCTGAACATCAGTATCCTGAAATGAGTGTCTCTCTTCCTGGGGGTGAAGGAAGACTGCCGAGTTTGGACCTGATGAATTGGCTCTTTTGTGTTGAGCCATGTGCTTGTGTAGTGGTTATTTGGTTTTCCCTATGTAGACATTTGAGCTTTCCTCGCTGAATTTGATATACCAGATTGCTTTTCTGACTGTGTGGTGTGGGGTCTTTCGGGTGGACCAGTCTTTGTCTGAGGGTGTTGCCTGGCTTGAAATACA
This sequence comes from Antennarius striatus, assembly GCF_040054535.1. Classification (NCBI taxonomy): domain Eukaryota; kingdom Metazoa; phylum Chordata; class Actinopteri; order Lophiiformes; family Antennariidae; genus Antennarius; species Antennarius striatus. Next base: position 10,606,046 of record NC_090781.1, on the reverse strand, counting down.
GGGTAAACTAGGCATGTCAAAGTGGAGAAGCCATCTCTTAACAGGGGGATTGGTCTTTGACATCACCTTTCGCCCATTTACAATCAGCAACCTTCAGAGCTGACAAAGCCTCTTGGATGAGAGATGAAACGTTCACAAAACTTTCTCAAAGTTTCGTGAACATTTCTTTGAATTTGACAACAGTAGTTTTAAAAAACCACAGCTTAGACAAAATCAAATGCAACTGGTCGATTTTGACTCACTAACTAGCAACAATAAAACAAATGATCACTTGCTCTGAAGGGTTCTGTTGGGTTTGTCTGCCTGTAAAAGCGCTTTGAAATGTCTTGATTTGAGTAAGCGCTTTATAAATTAAAAGCTAATTGATTGATTGAAACTATTTCTACTCATCTCACATAACACATACATTGGCCCAAGCCCCTGTATTCAATGGACATAGTTAGTGCTGCCATATTATTACAAGACGTGCCATGTTGGTCTCTATTTTTGGAAATGCCTATTACATAATTTTAGATTAGACTGCATGACTGAAAATGAAATGAGTCTCATTCCCTTCCCCAGTGTTATGACTTTCTAAGTATTCCTTATCCTTGTAGTATGTCTTCTTCTTTTCCTTTCGGCTTTTCTCTTCAGGGGTCGCCACAGCGAATCCATTTCCTCCATCTAGCCCTGCCCTTTGAATCCTCTTCTCTCACACCAACTACCTTCATGTCTTCCCTCATTACATCCATAAACCTCCTCTTTGGTCTTCCTCTAGGCCTCCTGCCTGGCAGTTCAAAACTCAGCATCCTTCTACCAATATATTCACTATCTCTCCTCTGGACATGTCCAAACCATCTCAGTCTGGAATCTCTGACTTTATCTACAAAACCTCTAACATGTGCTGTCCCTCTGATGTACTCATTCCTGATCCTATCCTTCCTGGTCACTCCCAGAGAGAACCTCAGCATCTTCATCTCTGCTACCTCCAGCTCTGCCTCCTGTCTTTTCCTCAGTGACACTGTCTCTAGACCAAACAACATCGCTGGTCTCACCACAGTTTTGTACACCTTTCCTCTCATTTTAGCTGAAACTCTTCTATCACACATCACACCTGACACTTTCCTCCACCCGTTCCATCCTGCCTGTACACGCTTTTTCACCTCTTTTCCACACTCTCCATTGCTCTGGACTGTTGAGCCTAAGTACTTAAAATCCTCCACCTTCTTGATCTTTTCTCCCTGTAACCTCACTCTTCCACTTGGGTCCCTCTGATTCACACACATGTACTCTGTCTTACTGCGGCTAACCTTCATTCCTCTCCTTTCCAGGACAAACCTCCACCTCTCTAGCTTCTCTTCCACCTGTTCCCTGCTCTCACTACAGATCACAATGTCATCTGCAAACATCATAGTCCATGGAGATTCCTGTCTAACCTCGTCTGTCAGCCTGTCCATCACCATAGCAAACAAGAAGGGGCTCAGAGCTGATCCCTGATGCAGTCCCACCTCCACCTTGAACTCCTCTGTCACACCTACAGCACACCTCACCACTGTCTTACAGTCCTCATACATGTCCTGCACTGCTCTAACATACTTCTCTGCCACTCCAGACTTCCTCATACAATACCACAGTTCCTCTCTGGGCACCCTGTCATAAGCTTTCTCCAGATCTACAAAAACACAATGCAGCTCCCTCTGGCCTTCTCTGTATTTCTCTATCAACATCCTCAAAGCAAATACTGCATCTGTAGTACTCTTTTTTGGCATGAAACCATACTGCTGCTCACAAATGTTCACTTCTGCCCTTAGTCTAGCTTCCACTACTCTCTCCCATAACTTCATTGTATGGCTCATCAGCTTTATTCCTCTGTAGTTGCCACAACTCTGCACATCTCCCTTGTTCTTATCCTTGTAGTATGTAAAAATCCTAATACTGAAACATGCATCCATTAAATATAATCAAATTCTGAGTGATCCATGGAGCTATAGGCTACTAAATTAATTTAAAGGGTTTTTTCCATCCATCCATCCATCTTCTGATTTGCTTCTTCCACTTTTGACAGGTCACACTGGTTTGCTCCATTCCATCCTAGCTGACTTATGGGTGAGAGGTGGGGGACACTCAAGTGTAATGCCGGTGAACTGCGGAGTCACATAAAAGACAATCACTCATGCACACACAGAGGAGGAGGTGAGATGAAGCTGAAGAACCTGCAGAGAGCTCAGGCGGACATGGTGAGAACATGGAAACTCTGCACAGGCCAGGACTCAAACCCAGTGCCTTCTAGCTGTGAGGCGACAGCGATACTCACTGCGCCACCGTACCACCCTTAAAGGGCTTTAATTATACTAAATATTTTCATGAGCAAGCAAGTTTTCTATGGATAGAGTGCTTTTGTCGCTTCTAAAGAGTTTGCAGCTTCTGTGAAAGATTCCTCACTGAATATTAAAGAGTGATTTCACTGTGGTGAACATATAACAAAGCGGATATATGTACGGTTGTTGAAAGGGTTAAAATATACTTAAGGGGCTGTTAAAATGCTCCTGTAAGCTGCTAAAGTACATCCTGTCATTGTGAGTCACTGACACCATTTCAAAGTAGATCCCGTACATTGGATTGATCTAAAACGACTATATCTGCTATCACTCCCTAGGAGCTGTGCCTTCCTACTGTGATCTAATTAGAGATTAAAATAAGCTTTTTTGCAGAACGAAGTGTCACTTGACTACTTTGATTTTTCTTTTTCTTTTTTAGAATAACGTGTCCTGACTTTTTATAGGCTGTCAAAATTTCCACTCTATATAGAAGAACAAGAAATAATAAGAGAGTGAATGTATTAAAAGAAATCCTATGGCCTAGCAATCTTAAGTGTTTCTTCTCTGTGATGATGTATCCTATAGCATTTCAATAATGAATGCACCATGATGAGCATGGATGAACACACACAATGCTTCTTTTTTTTTTACACCATGTGAAAGAAGCGGTGAGCTAAATTACAGCCAGCAGCATATTGCTTTAGCCTAGTAAGTTGAGACATGGACTTATGTTCTAAAATCAGACTTATTGTCACCTTGCTGTCAGCCTGCTGTACTGTTTGAGTCAAGAATAATTGCTAGTATTTCTATTAATTGGTACATGTGGGCTGCAGCACGACCGCACTTCAGCGCACTTTCGTGAAACACACAAGTGCTTTAAACAGTCTATAAGAATGTGGGAAAACGTAATACAGATATAAGGGGGTTTAATATTAGTGTGGGGAGGGTTCAAAAACGTCTAAATTACCATAAAGTAAAAAATTGTTTGTCGCTATATCATTGAATTTCATTTTTCACGGGTGGTCCTGGAACGCATTAACCGCGAGTAACAATGAATGACTGTATTTCAAACTCTGTTGTTTACAGTACATACAGCCAGCTCTGCCAAGACTGAGGTAAACAATCATATTTAAAGTGATCATACCTATGAATGTTTGTCATCTGGGTTTTCAAGCCATCAAAAAAAAAAATCAAGTCAAGTCGACCAGATTCTCAATCAAAGTGTGCCCATGTCCACTGAGACTGACTGCTCTGCCCCAGTTAGTTCCTTGTTAATAAGAACTTGCTAGAATTACATTGCTCGTACTTAAAAGTCTGCACTGGCTGTCTACTGATTATTTTCTCTTTGCATACCTCTGCCAACCTTACCCATATAGAAGATAAAACAAAGCCTTTATTGTCACTATACATGGTATAATGAGATTTGGGCAACTCCTCACAGTGCAATAATGTAACAGTAGAAAGAATAAGAATAAATACATTACAAATACAAGTACCGTATATACGGATTTAATGGGTTTATGGATGAATGGATTTAATTTAATTTAATTTAAATTTAATTTTATACTGTTTTTTTTAATACTGTTTTATATGTTAATTAAATTTTATACTGTTTATATTTAAATTTTATACTGTTTATATTTAAATTTTATACTGTTTATATTTTAATAATGTTATATTTTTTAAATTTTATACTGTTTATATTTTAATTTTATACTGTTTATATTTTAGTTATAGTTTAGTATATAAGTCCTGTTAGTGCTGCATGTGTCTGTCAGTGTAGTGTATGTCTTGTGGTATGTCCTGTGATGTCAGTGTTTCTTTTTCTCCTGGTGTTTATCCAGTATTATTCGTTATGTAATGCCTGAGCAGTGGATATATACAATTTCCTCCGGGATTAATATGTGAAGACACAAGTAAACATTGAGTCATATTTTGTATGACTGTAAGTTTTACTTGAACTAGAAGACATTTTAACTTTGACTTAGACACTGTGATTATAATAAATTTGATTCTTGGTATTAGTCAATGTTTACTTGTAAGTTTTACTTGCTATTACAGCAAGCCGCTGTCTTGGACACAGAATGTGGCTTTTTGTGGCTTACTCAATTCTTTTACACTGAGCCACAGTGGCTTAGTCATGCTAGCTCCTGGTGCAAGCCCAGAGTGAGGACAGGCCGAAGAATTTCTCTTTCTCTGTTCTCTCTAGACAGAGATGACGACTCTGTCCGACTTTCAAATTACTTTGCTCCACTTGAGACGCTAACTAAGCTAGTGGTTACAGATTCACACTTTTCCCAGTCTGCTCCAACATGAAGAGAAAGTGTCAAATGCTCCCTATGACCCCATTATCCCATGGAAAGCCCATGTCACCCTTCCCCTCCAGCAATACTCCCTGCAGCCTGTAACTATCCTCCCAAAGCAGAACAGTGGACACTGCTGTGTTTTGTATTGATGTCCTCTGTACAGTCAATTGCTTATTTTTCTTGTCAGATGATTACACAATGTCAGATGGAGGGTACCTTCATGTCCATCCAAAAGCTAAGGTCAAGAGCAAATCCATTAACATTCAAATTAACATTTATTAATCTACTACTCTATTTAGATCATTATGGCACAAATAATACACAGAATTAGTCCATGAGCCGGAATTTGCATTTCCCATTTGTAATTAATCGATCAGTCCATTTGTTCTTGTGTTGTGTACACTATGGTGATGTAACTCTGAAATAATGCCCTGCTATTAGAATTTATTTAGTGTTTGCCTTGCTGTCCTGTCATAATCAACTTTATTTCAACATGGAAATGTTCGCAACAACTAAGTTAGTACGAAATAGTATTTACAAAAAATGGACAAAATCCTAGCCTTTGTCAGAAGTATTTGCTCCACCACTTTTACTTTGTTCTGATTGGACAACTCTGAATTTCAGTCTCTGTTCTGGTTATATGTATGTCTATTGCCTTTCGGTAATTTGGCAGCAACTTCCACTCTCTCAACACTACTATTCATTCAAGTCCGATTCAAAACCAAGTAAACCAAATACCATGAGCAATGTGTTTGCCTGGTTTCGGTTTATGAATGGATGGTACTCAATTTCCTCCTATATCTACAAATCTAGAAGTGCTACTACAAATTGCTTCACATATTAACACATGTCAAGTCATCATTCTGTCTCAAGCAAGCTGCGACTTCACTTCCATCATTCCCTGGGGCTAAGAATCATACATTCTAGAAAGATACATTTTCTAAAAGTTAATTAAATTGACACTGATTGTTGTTCGATGAAGGTAAAGGATCTCCTGAACAATCCAAAGCATGTCATCATAAAATTAATATTTAAAAGTGCTTCAAGAGATGCAAAAGAAGTAACAATATACTGTAGGGGAACCTTCTACAGCAATCCCCACAGAATAACATTAATGGAGCAGCAATAAACAGGAATGACTGACCAATACACAAGTTAAACTAACTCTTTATGGAGGAGAATACACCAGTGTTCAGTCTGGGTCTGTGCCCATTCAGCACCTTGGACAACGACAAATTTCCCCGGAGCAAACAGGGGCAGAGAAGCTGCTCTCCACGCCTGAAGATGTCACATTAATGACACAACAGAGCATTCTCCCTTCCCTCATTTGTTATTCTAAAACAGGCTTTCAACATAATTAATTGATCAATACAGTTAACTGTAAAAAAAAAAGAAAAAAAACAGATTGTTAATCTCATCTGCCAGGCATGCTATTATATTGTATTTCAGTAGAGTGAGGATGAAACTAGTGTCCTTGTCTGGGTTTGGAAACGATAATGGATCAAAAAGACATCTGGAGATTGGGACTACTATATATCAAATCATGAAATAAGCATTGTGTTTGAGGCCTAATCCTCATTTATACACTACAGGTAGTGACAAAGGACACTGATGACTCCGCTGCTAGAAAAAAAATATGTTTGATATGGATAGACCAAACTGGCCTTATAGGTGTACGTGAGAAAACTGAAAGGAAAATGTGCTTAAAAAGCAATTATGAGATGCACACCTTTAAGGCCCCTTCAAAGCATGACATTCAGTTGAAATGTGTCCAGCAGTTTTTGGAGAAGGATATGTGAGTAGACAATTCCCTGTTAAGAACAGATTGTCAAGGGTAACATTATATACCCCCAGAGGCATGATAAAAAGACACCTATCTGGGCTGCCAGTCCTGGTCAAATGATTTCCAGCCCTGAAGACTTTTCAAACACAACCCTGGTATTCAGATCCCTACGTCCTTTCACTGACAACTCATAAGGTAGAAAATGTACATCAAGATAGAGTTTATCACAAATAAACACATTCATTGTTTCCCCAGTCAAACAAACCCAACGACGACTAAAATGTGATTGTACTTTTGCACCCATCACGCCCCATCACTTAAATCTACCCATTCTGTAATCATCTCATTCATTAGTAGACAACCTTTTTTTTCTTTGAAACAAACAAAAAAATAGTTCATGCAAGTCAATGACAAGAGCTATGGATTATCTTGAGCAACAGGGTCATGATTTCTGAAAGAGATAGCACTGATTTTTTTTTTCTTTTGGCATCTAGTTCTCTTCCATTATAGAGAAAGTACTTTGATATCTCCACAACTGTAGAGGAAAAAAAGTGCATTTTTGATTTCCTGATGAACTATCCCTGTGTGAAGTACAAGCAGTGTGTAGAGCAGTCTCCCTGACATCTAGCATTTAATTTATAGTAGAAAATCTAGTCAGGCATTGACTTTGTCTCATAGAGAAAATGATTCAGATAGGAGACCATGAATAGTAAATAATCCAGAATTCCTCACAGTGTGGGCCTGTACATTCAAATTGATGAATGACAAGTCAACACTGTTTTAATTTCATGATTACACTAAGACCTTAGCCTGTTTACCTTGTGGTATTAGGTCAGCAGGACTGCAGTATTTAGCTATAAAAATATGTCCATGAAACAGGTTACAAAACTAGTCTTGTCTCCCAGGCATCTTTGTTCAGTGCTGCATCTAACTATTTTGGTTCTCTTCAATTAAACCATATTAATATTAATCCCTAATACACACATTCAAAACTCAAAGGAAAGACATAAGATTTCTCCCACATGGAGGCTACGCACTGAAAAAAAACCAAAAAACTCCTAACCCAGATCTGTGCCTCCTCTGTCAGCAACCCTTTGGAGAGGATGCTTACTTTCCTCCCACAGCATTTCATGGGGTCACATGCAAGTGCAATGTCATCGTTTTTTGTCTTAGGCAACGTATATCCTCTCATCTCATCCAGACCTGGATCTGTCGGATCTACTCCTCATCACTTAAGAGTCACATCCTAACTGGAACCAAATCACAACCTCTCCCCTGCTTCTGCCATTACTGGATAAAAACTCTGACATCCGTCAGATTTAAGTTATATGATGTGCAAGATATACTTTAAAACTCCACCAAGTCCACAGTCTGATTCATAGCAAAAGAGTATTTCACTGCTAGTTTCATGGTTAAAATAACATGAATCTGCTGAAATTACTGGTCTGAATCAATACAATAACCCAAACATGCATGGCTATGACTTCCCAGAAATTGACTCGCAAGCCAGCGGTTGTCATTTTCAATCATCAGCTCCATTCTGAAACACATTCTGATAAAGTATAAAAAAAATACTCTAAAGCTGTGCAGTGGCCTGTAGTAGATGAGGGGGAAAAAAACAGGAAATGGATGTGAAATGATTCATGCGCTTGTCTATCTGGCTTTAAGGCCGACTGGCAGAGCACTGCTTGACAGACCAAGGCTCTGTTTAGTTTGCAGGTTTAGCTAAAACCAAGATTTAAAAAGCAGATTTCTAATCCTAGCACCCAGTTTACTGCTGCTAACCCAGTGGCAGTGACCCCATGAGTGGATGAGATCATATACCTAAGACGTTCATTATAAATGTTTAAAAAATTGAGTAAAGCCCAAAGTCCTTATAATAGTTTTTATTTCCATGTATTGGGAACACTGCACATTATATTCTAAATCAAAACATGAAGAAAAAAGGAGAAATTCTTTAATTACTTTACAGAAAATGAAGAAAAATGAACATTGGGCTGCTCAAAAAAATAGCAGTGTCTGAAATTTACTTTACAAACTCAAATATTTACTGTATAAACTGAAAAATATCCAGGATTCAGCATTCCTATGAATCACAAGACTAATATTTAGTTGTATAGCCACTGTTTCTGAGAACCTCTTCACATCTGTGTTGCATGGAGTCGACCAACTTCTGACATCTGTGAACAGGTATTCCAGCCCAGGATGATTTGACAATGTTCCATATTGCCTCTGCATTTCTTGGTTTTGCCTCAGAAACAGCATTTTTAATGTCACCCCACAAGTTTTCTATCGGATTAAGGTCCGGGGATTGGCTGGCCACTCCATGATTTTCATTTTGCTGGTCTGGAACCAAGAAGCTGCTCGCTTACTGGTGTGTTTGGGGTCGTTGTCTTGTTGAAACACCCATTTCAAGGGCATTTCCTCTTCAGCATAAGGCACCATGACCTCTTCAAGTATTTTGATGTATCCAAACTGATCCATGATCCCTGGTATGCGATAAATAGGCCCAACACCATAGTAAGAGAAACATCCCCATATCATGATGCTTGCACCACCATGCTTCACTGTCTTCAGAGTGTACTGTGGCTTGAATTCAGTGTTTGGGGTTCGTCTGACAAACTGTCTGCGGCCTTTAGACCCAAAGAGAACAATCTTACTCTCAACTGTCCACAAAATGTTTCTCCATTTCCCTTTTGGCCAGCCAATGTGTTCTTTGGCAAATTGTATCCTCTTCAGCACGTCTTTTTTTAACAGTGGGACTTTGCGGGGGCTTCTTGCTGATAGATTAGCTTCACACCGGCATTTTCTAATTGTCACAGTACTCACAGGTAACTTCAGACTGTCTTTGATCATCCTGGAGCTGATCATTGGCTGAATTTTCACCATTCTGGCTATTCTTCGATCCATTCGAATGGTAGTCTTCCATTTTCTTCCACGTCTCTTTGGTTTTGCTTTCCATTTTAAAGCACTGGAGATCATCATTTTAGCCGAGCAGCCCATCATTTTCTGCACTTCTTTATACATTTTCCCTTCATTAATCAACATTTTAGTCAAAGTACGTTTTTCTTCTGAACAATGTCTTGAACAATCCATTTTTCTCAGATTTTCTGAGAGAAATGCATGAGCAACATGTGCTGGCTTCAACCTTAAATAAGGGCCACCTGATTGACACCTGTTTTTTCACAGATTGAATGACTTCACTAACTGAACTCCACACTGCTATTTTTTGAACACGCCCCTTCAATTCATTATTTAATTACACAGACTCGGGAGCATACATATCATGAATATTGGCTCTGTTGGTTTTCTATGACCCTACTACAGCACCTGGTAAATTATTTGCCATGCAGTAATATAATTTCTACCAAAAACAGGTTATTCATGTTGGACTGCTATTATTTTGAACACAACTGTACATTATATTTACTGAATAGTATGTATTATCTTTTTCTCCAGTGATATAAGATTTTGTTATGCTTTTATTCTTCCCTACAAACAACAAGAACTGAATTACAAAACACAGGAACCATAAAGCAGAACCCGAATCAAAGTGAGAATCATCATAATCCAAAGATGCCCACTGTAATAAGGAACCTGTTTCCAAAAGTTTTTATTTTCAAGGCCTCAAAATGCTGTTGTCACGTAAACAAAAAGACAAAAATGTCGAAAATTACATGCAACAACCGTTGTTGTGTTACTGACCCCTGAGTCTTAAGTTTGCAAATGAACATGGCCGACTTACCGCTACTGCTACTTTAACTTTAATGATACAACAAAACCCTTCCCTTATATGATGGTTATAATCAAATGTCAGATTCTATTTGCTGTGTATTATCTCCTTTAGGAGCACCAATCAATCAACTTTTATTTATAAAGCGTTTAAACACATCAAGACATTTCAAAGTACTTTTGTATCCCATCCCATGATCGCATGAAGTGAAGTAATGATACGACAAGAATACAACTGATGACAATAATACGACAATTACATACATCCTTCATTCCATGACAAAAAAAGTAAGGTGCAGATTTCTTATCTGTGTTTAATATTGTATAATTTTACACTGAAAAGCTGTTTGGTTGCTAGCTGCGAAAAAAGCTATTCGGAGAACTTGACTGGTGTAAATGGACATTGTGTTTTTGTTTTTTAGGAGCTAAAAAAACAAAACAAAAATACCAACCACCAAACTTTACAACCAGCACTAAACAACTGTGTATTTCCATAGCAGCCTCCCTGCAAGTCATGATTATTATGAAATGAGACAATGATCTCATTAGGCTGGGCATTCACTGTAGAGGTCTGAGCTTGTAATTGTGTACACTGTAAATTAATTGCATGTGGTCATGCAGATGATTGGGGGTTGGGGACAAACAGGCTTTTCTTTGAAATATTTAACAACTATATCCAGCCCAGCAGATATATAATCCATAATAGAACCTGTTAACAACCGTCATAACAGGATCATTGAGGTCCACCTTTGCTTTTACAGCTTGGAATGCTCTGAAAAGATTACAATTATGCAAAACATGTCCCTCCAACAGAGCAGAGGATCTTTAAGATGCAGGCCATGGCTGCTCAATTTTTTCCCCCTCAGATCTCGTTTATTGCTTTCAAAAATGGATTTTGTGAAAAGGTTCACCAGTTGTAAACTTACTAGTGTCAAATTTGTGAAATTTATTTCAGCATGCATGAGCAATAACTGAATTTGATTATAAATTTTAATTTCTACATTAAAATTTTCAATTAAAAAAGAAAAAAATCATGCAACAAGGGCTCCACTCTCTCTGTGGTTTCATTCACTCCATGAGGAACGCCCCCTGCATACACTGGATTGCACATAAAGGATTAAAAGGCGATCCCACGTAAACACTGATCCTGAGTGGAGTTGGAAGTACCACTGCAACCCATCACATTACTGAATTCAATTTTAAAAATGCAAAGGCTATTAACCATATCATTTCACACAAAATTGGACTTACATAACACATTTTACCAAGTCAGTGGATCTCATTTCAAAGCCTTTTATTGTAGCATCAGATTACATAACACATGATTCAGGGTAGAAGTTGCTCTTGCTCTGCATGAGTGTGCCAGAGCGCAGATGAACCAATGCATCCCCTGAAGGACCCTCGCTGCCCTGTCTGCATGGGGACATCTATTATCAATACCTGTCCTCCATTCCCATCACACCTGGACGCACTGACGGCTGTATTTGAAAAAAAAATGTTTTATTTATTTGTACATTTTATTTTGCACAACATATCTTTAACTGAGAGAACGTGACTCAACCCACAAAGATGCGTGCGTGTGTGCGTGTGTGTGTAAATACAGGGAACCCAGCGTCACTCTCCATCAACAACAAACATGTCCCATCCAGGACAAGACCAGTACACAAGACAACTAAAATGAATATAAATAAATAAATACATATGTCACATTTCCACTCATAAAACATCTCCACTCATTGCTGAGCAATTTTTAAAAAAACCTGTCCTCGTTGAGCATCGCGTCTTACTCAATGCACAATAAGGCTTTGTCAGCGCACAGGCTGGTCACGCAAAGACCACCGTTATTATCGTCATACACCCCCCACACTGACTGTGTCTGTGTGTCCGGAGGAAAATGGTTCCTTCAACGCAACGAGCAGAAAACCCGTCTTCACTTCAAACACACACCACCCTGCTGCCAGGAAGCTAATTAGCAGCAGTCACCGCGCTGTTACCGCTGCATCTGCTAGAAACGGAGCGCCTGCGGGCGGATGGAGAGGGACGACCTGAGGGGGGAGTGGATGCCTTCGGTCCTGACCACTAGTAAAGGTTAGGAATAAAATACTCAGCGCGAAAACAAAGGGATGCCGTTCAAAAAGCATGTGCGAGTGCACAAGAAGAGGACTCTTACCTGTACAGCCCACGAGAAGCGAGGCTAGGAAAATATCCCTTAACTGGACCATCGCAAATCCTGAGTAACGTGAGCGTTTCAAGGCGTAGCTAACGTTAAATCTCCGCTCGGTCCCTACTCCGTTGTCTTCGACTTTCCTGCCTATTTTAGCAACTGTTCATCCTAATCTAAATATTTCTCAGCTGGTCGGTGATAACTGTCAGCAGCAGCGTCATTGATGACAAGCTGCAGCCAGAGATTAGCGGTGATGAGCGCCAGTGCCTGTTCAAAGTCTGACTGACAAGTAGAGCCTCCTCACATACGTGAATTCATCCGCACGGGCGGAATAAACACGACCAGTTAAATAGTGCGCGCATCTAAAAGAAAAACATGGTCACGGTTGATGCCCGGAATAACAATAATAATAATAATAATTAAGGGTTAATCGTTTACTCAGTAACTTATTATAGATTATGCTTGATAAGAACAACAACCAAAACAATATTTTATATTTTATTTTATAAATATATAAAATATGAATATTTTCCAATATGATATATGATAGGTTTATATATTGTTTGTACGTGAACAATATATGTATAATTTATATATATATATATATATATATATATATATATATATGTGTGTGTGTGTGTGTGTATATATATATATATATATATATATATATATATATATATATATATATATATGTATATATACATGTGTAAAGAATTAGTAATGCTAAAACTCGTCTCTAGAAACAGAATCACATCTGACAGAAAGCAATAGGAAAACTAGGCAGCCAGAGACTACAACATCCCGCGACAATCCTGAATTCAAAATCTTACCCTGACCTACCTTCGTAGGCCATGGTCATTTAATAACAGACCCATAATCCACCATGTAACTGGTGCATCATATTTTACTTTCAGGATAGGAAATATCTCAGGCCATAGATCAAAGCTAGTGCTTTGATCTTTGGTCTTACTCACGCTGGCCTTCTCCCTCGTCTTTCTATCTTATCCAGTTCCTGAGTGTCAAAAAGTTGAAATTTGACTTTGACCTAGTTTTCTGAAGGTCAAGGTCATCATCTCATTTTCATCCCCTTTGCTGCCCAAATAATGTGCTTTTTGTTTCATCTTTCTATCTGCAACAGTCATGAAGATTGTTGGTGGACGTACGGACGGACTGACGGATGGACGAACACACAAAAACTGACAATTACAATACATCACCGCTTCGCGGCATGTAATATAATGGCTCTGTCGAGTTAAGGCTATTAAAAATGATAAAAATTATATTCTACCAGTCGTCTTTTATAGATCAACCAAAGAGAATGACAACCACAAATTTTCGTTTCGTGTCAAGCACTGTTGGAATTCATTTCAATGTCACTGTACAATGGAAAGTCATTAAAACATCACACCTCCCACATTTCCTGAAAACATTGGATGTGACCTTTAAATAATTAGTTAGATTTAATCATAAATGCTGAGGAGACGATTACAATTGTCATCTTCAAGAAGATAAAGGGAATAAATGATAAATGCTGTTCAGTACGGAAATTACCTTAAGGTAATCAGCACTCAGGTCTGTCGGATTTTTTTCAACGTAAATTAATTGTTTTAATTATTATTTCATGTATTGCTTATACAATACATGAACAAATTGCTCAATTCAGGTCACAGATCTGATTCAACAATATCAAGCAAAATGAGTTTAAATTTCACTGAAAGTTGTCCGAAATTGTATTTGAAATAAAGGCTGAAAATATCAAAACAAAGCCACTGTCATCTCCACAGCAAATCAAGTGAGTGGCTCTTCTCAGCAACACCAATGTCCAGAAAGAGCCATAACCAACTCTCTTCTTAATGAATGGTACCTTGGAGAACGGATTCAAGGGAAGAGAAATTGTTTACTTGTGCAGTATGGGGAAACTGTAACATTTGGCACTTCGAAGGGGGGTTTGCCTTTGATTTGCTCTTTTGGCCAAGAGTGAGCCAAAATCTCATGAACTCAATATCTGGACTGTCAGTACAGTATTGTGGTCAAGCCTTGCATATTAGCTGCAAGTAAATGCACGGTAGTTTCAAAGAAAGGTGTGTGGTTTAAAAACACGTCTTTCCTCCATTTCTCTTTTTCACCGCTTATCTAATAAGAAAAACCTCTGGAAAGTGGGAGACAAAGGGGGCAAAGAGATAAGCTGGGTGCGTTTAGGGTACAGCTGACGGTGGTTGGAGGGAAGACGATCTGGACTGACGTTTGGGCTTTGGCATCACAGATAGGAAAAGTATGACTCAGCTGATGACTCATGCATTTAAATGCCCCTATGTACTCTAATATTCAGTACATGCTGAGGTTGAAAAGCTGATGTAGCTTGTTGTTATTTTTATCTTGTTAGTGTGGCAACACTAGCATTTTAATCCCCAAGATCACTCCACATGATATCTTTTAAAGGATGAAAATGAAGATAAATGTTGAAATCCCTCTCAGGCAATTATGTATTGTTATTACATCTCACAGGTACCAGCAGCCAGATTCCCTGGTCTTGATTAATAACAGTCTTTGGTGGAGACATCAGTTTTAATTAGAAAACTGACAAAAACATTGCATCCAAAGGGAAAAAAAACTGGCTAGCAGTTTAACAGCTGTGTTTTAACAGGAGACTTGGTTCTGTTAATCTCATCTTTTGTGTGTCACTACTTGTTGAAATTACGTTGTGCTCATGTATCCCCTATGAGGAACTGACTGTAACTATGCTGTCCATTTGTGGTAGTACTCATGTTATACATACTTCAGATACTTGAATATCTTGGGTTTTGTTTATTGTCCAGACAGACAGAAATGAATAATCATTAAAAAGTGATCCACATCTCTGCTTTACTCTGTATCCTAGGTGTCTCTCTCTCTCTCTCTCTCTCTCTCTCTCTCTCTCTCTCTCTCTCTCTCTCTCTCTCTCTCTCTCTCTCTCTCTCTGATTGTAGAAGAGATGATTGTGGAGAACAGATTTTTTTTCTTAATTTTGTCCGTTTTCTTTAGTTTGACAAATGTTAAAAAGTCAGATCTTTCTTTGTTCAGAAAACGCACAGTACTATTGAAAATCCTCTTTACACTAATAATCTCTCATAGATTTTGTGTCAACGTGATTATTTTGCAATTTGACTTTTATGAATAAAGGTGATGTTAAAAATCAAAAATCTTAAGTTAAGTGTAGTTAAGTGTAGAGAGATTATCTAAGTGTAGGTAGATTATCTAAGGCATTAACCATGTGTGTAACCGTCTCTCTCTCTCTCTCTCTCTCTCTCTCCCTCTCTCTCTCTCTCTCTCTCTCTCCCCTCCCCCCCTATCTCTCTTTCCCTCTCTCTCTCCTGTATTTTTCATCCATCAGACTCATGATCACACATACATACTCTCTGGAGCACATGCCTACATGCACATAGGTACAAACAAATTACGCCCACTGCTCAGTATATTCTTTCTAATCATTATTAATTTGAACTGGATCTTTTTATTATTTGATGTGTCTATAGAAGCCATACTGTATATTTCCTAAAGAAGATGCATGAAACTCCTTCTGCTGCAGGAGGTTTTAAAATAGCTTCTTGTGCCTCCTCCACTACTGTAACAGAAAGTGACATACAGAGCTGCTTTGGGCAATAGTTTCTGGGTCATGGGAGAAAAGCAGGGGTCAACTGTTCAGAAAGGGCCATGCATACCACATGTTTAATGGAGAAATGTGTGATGAATGACATTCTTGCTGTCTAAATCACATAATCAATTTCAAGTCAGGTGCCAGAAAATAAAAGACTATGCTAGGGGTGACTCCAATTCAGTATCCCGCTGTACAGATGAAGGATTTGGTGAAAAGCTTGGAGAAAGCATGGAGCTTCTGCCAGTAAATGATCACCTTTAGTGAAGGGATCTTGGGTTTCCTATGTTCTCAGGACTAAAGGCTCCGTATCAGTTTGCTTCAGAGCGAGATGTTGTCAGACAGTACATCCATTGTCCTGAGAGTCTGTCCTGCAAGGGACACAGGCATCCTTTGTGAACTAGAGATATTAATCTGCGTAGGCAGTGATCTGGAGGAGTCTGACTAAGCTCACATACAACCACACACATCAGTGCACACAGAGGCACACAGACACACAGACCCAGCCATATGCATATTCATTATGTAACAGCAGAAAGAGAGGATGTAATGTCCAATCCCATACAGCCCCCCCCCCTCCCACTATCAATTCACTCTTTTAAGATGATTTACACTATTTTAAATAGTGAGCATGCTGCCACTGCTGTAGATGTAAGCTGTTACTGCCAGATGTTGTTGCATCTTCTCTAAGCACAAAGAAGGCTTAGTGCTACTGTTCTGTGTTCGACTTTACCAGGCCACTGATGACATTTCACCCCTGCCTCAGTGTAACCCAGAATATAAGAGGAACTTTCCCTGACAACATTGAAACAGATCTTTCTGAGTCATGCAAAGAATTTAATAAGTTCAGATGGAAAAAAGCAGATTCCTAAACAACAAACTCTTTAAACGTGTCAGCGCTTGAGTCAAACTGCAAAATTCAACACATGTGGGGATTTGCAATAATGTTTTTACCATTAATGCAAAACATCACAAAGAGCTGTGGCATAGAACGTCTGAATCTAAAAGCATGTTTCGCTGACTGCCTGAGCCAACAATAGCGTTTGCTTCATAAAACATATCATTTTAAGTGTAGTCCTCTGAATAATTTTATTGTCTACTCTATTATACTGTAGTTTTAAATCAAATGAAGGGATGCAAAGCTCTGAAGTGAAACCACACAAACCATGAGCTGTCTTGGATATGTGCTGCCACCATGAGGTAGAAAGGCATAATATCAAGTAAATGTCGCCCCTGCTGAGCCAAAATATCGTTACGCAACACTTTACATGTAATGTGGTCTTTCTGACAGGTGGGGGAAGCATTTCTCCATATTCCAGCCTCAGCTAATATACTTCATGCGTTTATAATTCATGATGGTTTGGACATGTCCAGAGGAGAGATAGTGACTATATTGGTAGAAGGAGGCTGAGTTTTGAACTGCCAGGCAGGAGGCCTAGAGGAAGACCAAAGAGGAGGTTTATGGATGTAGTGAAAGAGGAAATGAAGGTAGTTGGTGTGAGAGAAGAGGACGCAGAAGACAAGGTTAGATGGAGGCAACCGATTCGCTCTGGCGACCCCTGAAGGGAAAAGCTGAAAGAAAAGAAGAAGAAGACAGGGAACAAATTTAATTAAGAATTAATGAGAATTAATTCTGGTCTTTTTTTCTACCGTAAAAGTGATGTATTATAGAAGATTACTTATAATAGATTTCCTTCATGTGACAGTTGTGCTTGGTTTCACCCTGACTTTTGGATCTCGGTCCAAAACAAGTTGAGCACACAGGACAGTGCAACAAGTTGAGTAATTTTTGTTGCATTTAGTTGTAATGATGTTTTTTCCTGTGCAATTTTTGCAATTTTGTTTGAGGTATGTTCTCCTTGGTTATATTTAATCATCTCAAGGTTCACACATTTGCATCTATTTTTCTGCATTTTTTTCCGGGAAATCTTCCCACTATTTTTCACTCGTCACTTGACTTTTCTCAGTGCCAACATTTCTTTGCAGTAACTTAAAATGGCAGTAGTGGCACATGAGACTCTTTGTGTTTCCTGATCTGCTAAACTGAATTAAATAAATGTAGCGATCTCAGTCTTTAAATGGTTTTAAACAGCTGTTATTTTAATCTTTTTTTTCTTTTAACATCAGTCTAAATGGGAGAAAATATCAAAACAAACTTACTAGATGCCAGGATAAATTTGAAAACATCAATAAATGCACATCATTCTATTTTTAAGACTTTAACAGCAAAGTGTTATGGTCTCCAAACAATACTTACTGTCATTGACATCAAAATCCACAGACATCACAACTCATCAACACCCTGTAATAAAAAGAGAAGGACAAATTGTCCCTCTTTATTCAACCAAGCCTCAGCCAAAAATCAGATATACAACCCTCTAACCATTACTAGGAGGCCATGCTCTGCCCAAAAACATGTGGACTCACATTTTTATTTTTAAGAATTGAATTGAACTCACAGAAACCAATCTGCTAAAGGATTTTTTTTTATTCACTGACAAAGACATTAAACTATTGATAGGTACCATTTACACTTAATGTTCAAGAAACAAGAACAATCCTGAATCTAACCCTTTTTGTTGATCCTCCCCAGACTTAAAAGGATCTATCCTGGCCCAAGTTTCATGGAAATCTGTTTGGCAGTCTTTACAAAATCCCACTGACAAACCAAAAAATAAACAAACACACAAACAAAGGGTGAAAACACACTGTAACATCCTTGGCGGAGGTAATAAGAGTAACAGGCTGATTTTAAGACTTTCACTGCGTACTCATCAAACACGCTGTAAACCGAGCTTAGCCTGTACCAACCTCTGTAAAGTGCAGCGACAATTTGCATCAGATCCTCCGTTTTCAAGCGGCCTGTCACTTTGGATTTTGATCAAGATAGATGACAAGCCTCCAGCATACTCAAACCCCATTTAAAACCTTGGGTTATGTAGAACACTGCTCTCAGTCCAGCTGACTTCAAGATGTTTAGTGCAATACTGGAACACCAAAGAGAGATGTAAAATAGGGATGGTTAATTTTTTCCAAGTAAACCAAGATATAAACAAAATTAATTTTCCAACTGAGTGTATCTGGGTAGCTTGAGTTGTACTAATAACTGGTTGTTTGTACTATTCGCATCCTGCATATAAGTTAATAGCTGTGTGTCATTTCCTCCTTTTTCTCTTTTTAGAAATTCTTAGTTCATTAAATAATTTTATTTCAACAGTTTTACATCTGGTTTTTATGTTACAACTCTCTTGAACGAGCTGGATTTAGTTTCCCTTTGGAGTCTCATCTCTTGTGCGTGGAGCCTCATGGCTGATAATCCAGCAGGGCCGCTATCCTGCAAACCAACCAGGAAGTTAAGTCAGACACGGTTCATTGGCTGAAGCCACCACAACACCTTCAAGAGTGTTCTCAATGTGTTCTCACATTGATGCTGAAGAAAGGGAGGGTATAAAATGAAGGGAGTCAAAAGCACCCTGCAACTGAGGTTCCCTTGTGTTCAACATTGAAGGCAAAGCCGTGGCTCCACCAAATCTTAATCTCTTAAAACAAATTGGAAAAATCAAATCTATTAATCAAATTAAGAAAACAATCTCTTCATTTTCATTTCATTTTAGAGTTTCAGGACATGTATGAACTCATTTCTATTAGCTTAGTTTAGCATCAAGAAAGGATAAGATGGATGGTAGCTGCTTTAGATCCATCAAACTTGAAGCTGTATTTTGTTTAAGGTTGTATATACCAAGAAAGGGTACATTTGTGTACAACAGACCTGTTGCAACACCTTGAACAAATCATTTTTTTTACGGATCACCTGATCTCCATATTTTGTTTTTCAATAGCAAAAGGTATTTTATTTTATTTGTGGGATGGGAAGGTTGATGTCTTTTATATTTCAGAAGAGTGCTGGTAGTTGCATTGCTTTAACCTGGTCTACAACAAGCTTAAGGTAGGACGGTAGCTTGGGCTTTACTCCCATTTTGAGCAATACAGACTTCAAACAGAATAAAAAGGACTTTGAAGGTAGGGAATTCTGACTTTTTTCCTTCTTTTTACTTGTATTTATTGTGAGAAAAAGATAAGAACAAAGACATTTTGCCTATTGTTCATTTCCTTTGACCCCTCTCCTAATCCAGGGCCTTTCATTAATTTCTTTGCTTTGCTTTCATTTTAAAAGTAAGAGAACGCAAATGTTGCATTACTCTGATTCATACATTCCACATCCTAACAAGGGAACAGACCATAGCACTCTCATTGGCGTGCCTCTGAAATGCAGGTTCAATTCTTGTCTTTCACCTTAGTCTTCTTTGCTCTCCCTTATTTCCTTCAGAGTTAGCCAGTACACAATACACACAATAATTATAGTATAAAAAGTGAAGTCTTGTGAAGAAGAATTTTTGTCTGAATCTTCATTTGAAGTTCTTGTATCACATATTTGTTGGGGTTATTGGTGTCACGGGACCCAGATGCAGCACACTAGGGGAGAAGTCTACATTCATATTCTTTTCAGCAAAATCCCACAACAGGTTGCCAGAAGATCAGGCAAGGAACAAGGAAACATTACATGGAAGTCCAAGAAACCTGAAGAGTAGGGTAAGTCGACTATCTGGCAGCAGACTGAGGTCTGAACAGAGCTAAGTAGATGGAGTCCAACTGGTGATGGGAGGCAGGTGGCTGCAGCAGCAAAGGTAACAGGAATGAATGGATTGACTGGAAGTTAAATCAGGGAAAAGTGGAACTGGGACCATGACAATTGGCATCAGGATATAGCTAAACTCTTTCTGACCATAAATTATGCAAAAACATAAAAATATAATTTGATTAAGATGGACAATGCCTGTTTGCATATATCTCAAGCAGTCTGTATTTACTTCAATGAGTTGATTCCCTTTAATTTATAAAACGGCTAATGACATCCTGAATAGAAAGGCACAATGCAAGGAGAAAATAAGGTAGCATTATTATCCATTTCTATTCCAAGTGTAACCAGATTCGGAAAGTAATCATAGTGGTGAGAAAACGTTCTGATTCTACTCACAGTTCTAACACACAGTAATTCCGCATCTGACAGTTTTGTTTTTTTTAACTATTCAACAACTTGAAAATATACTGTAGTTAAACATAGAGAGCAAAACAGTAATACAAGTATACCTCGGCTTACATTGTTATTTGGTTCCAGGAGACGTGACATAAATCAATTGACGTAATTTTTTAAAAAAAAGAGACGAATTAACTTGCCAAAGAAAACCATTTCCAGTTCTGCAATGTACTTTATTTATGAAGACATTTTCAATAATGCCAAGGGCTAATATGATATTATATACTTTTATTCTTAATTATTGCACAGTAACATGGTATTATGTGCTTTTAACAGTTTACTAGTGATTTTAATATTTGTGGTGGACAGATGTAAAGTGGAGTAAAATGATGTCAACTTGATTTTTATTTTTCCGTGCAATTTTTTTTAAAAATCAACGTATAATCAAAAACGACGTAACTTGAAACAAAGTAAGCCAAGGTATACCTGTAATGTAAACAGCAAGCAATTATGGATTGGAGTCTTAATGGTGACATTACAGTGAATGTAAAAGCTCCAATCAGTCATTTTATTTCAAATCCTGCATTGTATCAACTGAGATGGAAAAAAACTGAAGCTGAAGCGAACCCTCAATCCAGTCCCTCTTTACTTTTTCAAGATGTGTCATCTACTCATGATGTTTCAATCATGTCACAAGACACATTTCAATACAGTGAGTGTACGAGATCATTCAAACTACAATCATGTCTTCATACTGAGCAGTGAAGTCAAAGTCAAAGTCAAAGTCGGGGGCGGCAGTGGCTCAGTGGTAAAGCGGGCGGTAGAGCGGGTCGTCCTATGATTTAAGATCGGCGTTTCGATTCCCGCTCCCGCCCCCGCAAAAATACCCGGAGGTGAGCTGACATTGGGAGGTGTCGGCTCATCTCCGGAGCACTGCCGAGGCACCCTTGAGCAAGGTGCCGTCCCCTTTACAAATTGCTCATTTGAGGCGCACCAAGAAGGAGCTGCCTGCCACTCTACCTCCCCTGCATGCCTACAGGCCCCTTTGTGTGTGTGTGTGATACAGGGGCCTGTACTCACAAATATATATGTATGCATGCGTTTGTAATCAGTAGCTAGAGTGTGCGTTCTTAATTTCCCTTCAGGGATCAAACCAGTATATAAAATAAAATTTAAAAAAAATTTTTTAAAAGCTGTCAATACCGTCAGCTGCTGGTAATAATGAAATGAAGAAGTGTTAACATTCAACCTGAAAACCTGTAAGTACATGAAGGGAGTAGAATTCTGTTATGGTACATAAATGTTTGACAGAAGAAAATTGTTAATGTTTTTAAAGGAATAGCCGCATACTGTACCTCCATCAACATTTGTAGAGGCTCTAATTAGCTTACTACTCGGACATATTCCACAGAATTAGACATCTTAAATTGCATTTGAAATAAGACAGGAGAATCCTCTCAGGTCATCATGTTACCTCTCTGTTTTAGAATGTGTTGGAAATAAATAGTTATCATCTACATTGCTTTTTTATGACAAGATGACAACAACAAAGAAATCATTGGTGAAGACAATCACTGCACTTATTTGCCTCCCCACGTTCCACACGTTGCTCTTTTCTATCTACCTTCATACCAATTTCACAGTCCTTGTGTTGTGGCTTTGCTCATCTTTGACAGAGAAGAAACAAGAATGCAAATGCTGTGTGATAATTAATTACACTGTCTGATGGCTCGGCTGTCGACCTGGCCCATTAACTTTTAATTCAGGGAGTGGATTCTACACACAATTTACACAATTAAAAATGTTGGGACATATACTTCTCATTTAATTCTGCTGACATTTCTAAAAACGGATTTTCCTCATTAAGACATTAAATTTCCTTTTTTAGAAAAACAGAAAAACTAAATGACCCTTGCAATAGTTGGTCAATAATCTACAGAGCTCCTCAATTTATGATGCTGTGGGTTGAATTTGACGCATTGCCATTAATTCAACGTTCGCCTCTGTGTCTGCGCTCAGGCAGCGTTTCTATACATGTCTCTTCAGACTAGTTCAGTTCATCACAAGAGGAAAAGACACGACTGTTGCAATTGGTGCTTCTGCACCATTACAATTTAGTTATGGTTAATACACAACACAGACATAAAATTCACATAGAGAAAAATGGCCTCAGTGAGGGAACTAAATTTAGCGTGCATTTAGCGTGTCATTTTAAGAACGACATCATTATTGTCACATCATCATTCCAAAAGTTGAACTGCTTTAAACTAGTTCTACAGTCAGCTATTTTAGTTCAGTAAACATGTATCAGAATGATTACGTGTTTTTTTTAATCAAGCTAAAAATGATGACCTGCATTATACATTTATATGTATGACAGCTAAGGTATAGCCTTGTTAGTATGACCGTTTATGATGTTATTAAAACCATGGGAGCTAATAGTCACCTGTTTTTAAATGAAAACAAATTATTATTATAATTATTTGTATGTGTGCTTGTAGTTGGGTGGGGTACACCCCAGACGAGATGCCATTGTAGGGCCGCACACACAGACAGACAAACATTCATGCTCATATCTTAGTAGGTTCTCAGTCATCCAGGTCATGGTTATCCAAAAGCTGTTTAAGTCAATCGACTGGACGTTAAGAAAGTTTGTGAAGACGTTTTGTGAAGACGTTTGTGGACTGCCTACAGGAGCTACAGAAGGAGGAAAGTTTAAACCACCTGCTCTACTTTCACCTGTACCCTGGGGAGGCTATACCATATATATGTGGCCTCCCCAAAATTCCTAAAGAAGGAACCCCACTCAGACCCATTGTCAGCAGCATCAACTCTGTCACTTACAACATTGCCAAGCATGTTGCAACTATCTTGGCCCCACTAGTGGTTAACAACCCCTATCATATAGAGAATTCCATGGACTTTGTGGAAAAGGTGAGAGGACTGAGATTGGATACAGATGAGACCACGGTATCCTACACCGTCACCTCCCTGTTCACATGTGTCCCCACAACGGAGGCTGTGGAAGGGGTGAGAGAACGGCTTTCACAGGACACCACCCTCAGCAACAGGACAAACCTCAACCCCCACCAGATCTGCAAACTTTTGGACCTCTGACTCAACACAACCTACTTCCAGTACAGAGGGAACTTCTATAGGCAGAAACACGGATGTGCCATGGGCTTGCCAGTATCTCCTATCGTGGCCAGTTTGTACATGGAAGAGGTGGAACACAAGGCCCTTACCTCGTTCAACGGAACACCACCAAGCCACTGGTTCCAGTATGTGGACGACACATGGGTTAAGATGAAAGTCCACGAGGTGCAACCTTTCACCGAACACATCAAGTCGGTGGACAGCAACATCAAGTTCACCAGAGAGGATGTAAAGGACAATAGCTTGCCCTTTTTGGATTGCGAGGTTGGCATAAAAGATGACAGAAGTCTGTATGTTGGGGTATATAGGAAATCAACACACACGGACCAATACCTGCTTTTTGACTCTCACCACCCACTGGAGCACAAGCTGGGCATCATCAGGACCCTGCAACACAGGGCTGATAAGCTACCAACCAGTGCACAAGACCAGGTGAAAGAACACCAACACCTGAAAGGGGCACTGAAAACGTGTAGATATCCTGACTGGACCTTCATGAAAGCCCACACAAGATCCAGAAAGGAGAACAACCCAGTGAGGACGGAAGAGAGCAATTGCAATGGTATAGTGATCCCGTATATGTCTGGAGTGTCTGAAAAGCTGAGGAGGATCTTTAACAAACACAAGGTCCCTGTGTATTTTAAGCCGGGCAACACCCTCCAACAAACACTGGTCCACCCAAAAGACCCCACCCCACACAGTCAGAAGAGCAATTTGGTGTATGCAGTTAAATGCAGCAAGGAATGCTCAGATGTCTTCATAGGGGAAACCAAACAACCACTACACAGGCGCATGGCTCAACACAGAAGAGCCAACACATCAGGACAGGACTCGGCAGTCTTCCTTCTCCTCAAGGAAGAGGGACACTCATTTCAGGACACTGATGTTCAGATCTTGGACAGGGAAGATAAATGGTTTGAGAGAGGAGTGAAAGAGGCCATCCATGTCAAAGTGGAGAAGCCATCTCTGAATAGAGTGGGTGGTCTGCGACATCACCTTTCTCCCATTTATAATCATGTCCTTTCGAAACTCCAAAAAGATTGTCTCAGCAGATTGACCCAGGTGATGGGTCTCATGCTAATGACCCTCATTAGCATACGAAGGTGTCAACGACCCCCTTTGACACCCCCACCAACATCGTTGAGGAGCCAGACGGGTTTTAACGATGGTTGTTGGAATGTGAAAAGCACTGACCACATCCCACAGGGTTATAAGCTGGGACATTATCAGCCACTCTCTGAACTGAAGAAGTTTCTTGGATGAGAGACGAAATGTCTTTACGAACTTTCTTAACGTCCAGTGGATTGACTTAAACAGCTTTTGGATATTCATGCTCACCCGTAGTGTCAATTTTGAGTATCCAATCTAATAATGTGTGTTTGTGGAGCTGGGGGGAAACCAGAGAACCTGGAGAGAACCTACAAATTAGACACAAAAAAGTCCCAAGTGGAATCAAACCCGCAACCGTCATGTTGTTAGGCAAAAGTGCTACCCACTGCAGAACCATGATGCCCACAATGCCAGAAAAAAATTATATGAGATATGCTTTATCATATTTAGATTTGTAGCATATTCCACCCTTTTTTCCTTTAGTTTTTTGGATATTAATCACTATAAACAAAATCTTCAACTTCTTTTTTTCATGTAAATATTTCAGCCTTGTGATTTGAAGTGGTGTGTGAGTCATGTGTTTGTATATAGTGCCTGGAATAAAAGACCTCCACATTCAAAAGGAAAAACATACACTTTGACCCTGAATTGTGTTTGTATGTATCTGCATGGAGTTTCCAGTGCCCAGAGCCAGACAACATAACTGAGGGCGCAGTGAAAGCACATTCGTCCTGTTCATAAATTTTGTGATAAATTCAGACTGAGCTGTTATCTGAGGAAGCATCCCAGCATGATGGATGCAGATTATGTATTTGCCATCTTAGAAACTAATTGAAACAGGCCATGATAGTGCTGTTATCACTCCTGTCCCCAGCTGAGTTATGGCCAGGCTGAAATATGAACGACGGAAAATGGTGACTTAATGAATACCATACAATTATTCAAAAGGTGCTGAGTTGCAGTCTTGCACATGTTTTAATAGAGATATTTGATACTATTCAGTATTCAGCCACTCAGATGAAGGGATAAACCCTGCAGTCTGTTGTAAGCACCTTTGTAATGGATGACTAGACAGGCAAAACCATTCTTTTGCTATGATTCATGAAATGTCCAGAAATATTTCTGATTCAGGTACACGAGAAACTCTGGGAATTACAGGTATACATTAGCTAATACCGTTGATTCTAATGTAGCCGCAAGAGGGCACAAGCCAGTGTGTTATTGTGCCGGTCCCAAGCCCGGATAAATACAGAGGGTTGCATCAGGAAGGGCCTTCCGGCATAAAACTTTTGCCAAATCAAAGATACGAATCAAACCTATGACTTCCATATCGGTCAAGGCCCAGATTAACAACAGAGGAAACCACAGATTAACAACAGGATTAACAACAGAGGAGGAAGGTAGACATACTGTGTGTCCAGGAGACCAGGTGGAAAGGTAGCAAGGCTAGAAGTTTAGGAGCAGGGTTCAAGTTGTTCTATCATGGTGTAGATGGGAAGATAAATGGAGTAGGAGTTATCTTGAAGGAGGAGTTTTTTAGGAATGTCCTGGAGGTAAAAAGAATGTCGGATAGAGCTGGAAATAGAAGGTGTGATGTTCAATGTTGTTAGTGGGTATGCTCCACAGGTAGGATGTGAGCTGGAAGAGAAGGAGAAATTCTGGTCGGACTTTGATGAATTGATGCAGAGCATGCCTAGAAGTGAGAGACTTGTCATTGGTGCAGACTTCAAAGGACATGTTGGTGCAGGTAACAGAGGTGATGAGGAAGTGATGGGCAGGTATGGTATCCAGGAGAGGAATGCAGAAGGACAGATGGTAGTTGACTTTGCAAAAAGGATGGAAATGGCTGTAGTGAATACTTTCTTCCAGAAGAGGCAGGAACATAGGGTGACCTATAAGAGTGGTGGTAGGAGCACACAGGTAGAATACATCTTGTGTAGACGGTGTAACCTGAAGGAGATCAGTGACTGCAAAGTAGTGGTAGGTGAGAGTGAAGCCAAACAGCATAGGATGGTGGTGTGTAGGATTACTCTGGTGGTGAGGAAGATGAAGAGGGCAAAGGCAGAGCAGAAGACGAAATGGTGGAAGCTGAAAAAGGAAGAGTGTTGCATGACTTTTAGGAAGGAGTTAAGACAGGCTCTTGGTGGCAAGGAGGTGCTTCCAGATGACTGGACAACTACAGCTAATGTGATCAGGGAGACAGGTAGGAGAGTACTTGGTGTGTCATCTGGAAGGAACGTAGATAAGGAGACTTGGTGGTGGAATGAGGAGGTACAGGAGTGTATACAGAGAAAGAGGTTAGCTAAGAGAAAGTGGGACACTTAAAGGACTGAGGAGAGTAGACAGAAGTACAGGGTGATGCAGCGTAAGGTGAAGGTAGAGGTAGCAAAGGCCAAACAAGAGGCTTATGATGACTTGTACGCTAGATTGGACAGTAAGGAGGGAGAGACTGATCTATACCGGTTGGCAAGACAGAGAGATAGAGATGGGAAGAATGTGCAGCAGGTTAGGATGATTAAGGATAGAGATGGAAGTCTATTGACAGGTGCCAGTAGTGTGATGGGAAGATGGAAAGAGTACTTTGAAGAGTTGATGAACGTGGAAAATGAGAGAGAACAAAGACTAGAAGAGGTGATTGTTGTGGACCAGGATGTAGCAAAGATTAGTCAGGATGAAGTGAGGAGGGCACTGAAGAGGATGAAGAGTGGAAAGGCAGTCGGGCCTGATGATATACCTGTAGAGGTTTGGAAGTGTCTAGGAGAGGTGGCAGTAGAGTTTCTGACTGGGTTGTTCAACAGGATCTTAGATAGTGAGAAGATGCCTGAGGAATGGAGGAAAAGTGTGCTGGTGCCCATTTTTAAGAACAAGGGAGATGTGCAGAGTTGTGGCAAATACAGAGGAATAAAGCTGATGAGCCATACAATGTAGTTATGGGGAAAAAGTAGTGTAAGCTAGACTAAGAGCAGAAGTGAACATTTGTGTGCAGCAGCATGGTTTCATGCCAAAAAAGAGTACTACAGATGCAGTATTTGCTTTGGGGATGTTAATAGAGAAGTACAGAGAATGCCAAACGGAGCTGCATTGTGTTTTTGTAGATCTGGAGAAAGCTTATGACAAGGTGCCCAGAGAGGAACTGTGGTATTGTATGAAGAAGTCTGGAGTGGCAGAGAAGTATGTTAGAGCAGTGCAGGACATGTATGAGGACTGTAAGACAGTGGTCAGGTGTGACAGAGGAGTTCAAGGTGGAGGTGGGACTGAATCAGGGATCAGCTCTGAGCCCCTTCTTGTTCGCTATGGTGACGGACAGGCTGACAGATGAGGTTAGACAAGAATCTCCATGGACTATGATGTTTGCAGATGACATTGTGATCTGCAGTGAGAGCAGGGAACAGGTGGAGGAGAAGCTAGAGAGGTGGAGGTTTGTCCTGGAAAGGAGAGGAATGAAGGTTAGCCGCAGTAAGACAGAGTACATGTGCGTGAATCAGAGGGACCCAAGTGGAAGAGTGAGGTTACAGGGAGAAGAGATCAAGAAGATGGAGGATTTTAAGTACTTAGGGTCAACAGTCCAGAGCAATGGAGAGTGTGGAAAAGAGGTGAAGAAGCGTGTCCAGGCAGGATGGAACGGGTGGAGGAAAG
Organism: Antennarius striatus; assembly: GCF_040054535.1. NCBI lineage: Eukaryota > Metazoa > Chordata > Actinopteri > Lophiiformes > Antennariidae > Antennarius > Antennarius striatus. Next base: position 10,577,193 of record NC_090781.1, on the reverse strand, counting down.
TGTCAGGTGTGATGTGTGATAGAAGAGTTTCAGCTAAAATGAAAGGAAAGGTGTACAAAACTGTGATGAGACCAGTGGTGTTGTTTGGTCTAGAGACAGTGACAGCTGAGGAAAAGACAGGAGGCAGAGCTGGAGGTAGCAGAGATGAAGATGCTGAGCTTCTCTTTGGGAGTGACCAGGAAGGATAGGATCAGGAATGAGTACATCAGAGGGACAGCACATGTCAGAGGTTTTGGAGATAAAGTCAGAGATTCCAGACTGAGATGGTTTGGACATGTCCAGAGGAGAGATAGTGAATATATTGGTAGAAGGAGGCTGAGTTTTGAACTGCCAGGCAGGAGGCCTAGAGGAAGACCAAAGAGTAGGTTTATGGATGTAATGAGGGAGGACATGAAGATAGTTGGTGTGAGAGAAGAGGATGCAGAAGACAGGGTTAGATGGAGGCAATTGATTCGCAGTGGTGACCTCTGAAGGGAAAAGCTGAAAGGAAAAGAAGAAGAAGATACCGTTGACTATGTAACTTTTAAAAATTCATACACGAAAAGAACAAGTTTTTCAAGTTCATTTAACTGCCACAAATATTGGACCATTAAATGCACATAATATCATGTTACTGTGCAATAATTAAGAATAAAATCTTATAATATTATATTATTAGTCCATTGTTAGCCCCATGACCTTCAGAAAAAGCAGCTGAAGATGAAATGGCAAGACTTTTTCTGGTCTTTATAAAAAATGAAATTTAATTGTTTTTAGTCTTAAAACACATTTGTATCAACCAAACATCTTTATAAACGCATTCATAAATAAAGTACAGCACAGAATTGGGAATGATTATTTTCAGTTTACCCTGGAGACAAGTAAATTCAACGTACGTTATTTTTTGTCTTATCTCATGTCTCCTGGAACCAATTAACAACATAAGCCAAGGTATACCAGTACACAGTATTTATTCCTGTAGATTAAAGTTGTAAATCAAAATATGGAAACATTGAATATATCAGTTTATCTTTAAAAAATGATATAAATCTATAAAACATTAATAATATGTTACAGCAGGTTTATTTATACATCAGCACATCACACATTAGATTTGGAGATGGACACAGCCAGATTCTGCATCTGCACTCACTGTCTATTATAAATATGATAGGAACTAAACCTGACATGAGGACCTGATTCCAAGTCTCTGCAGATATGATCACAAATGGGTTGACACATGCATCATGCACCCATCAGTTCAGATATAAGCTACACTTGGAGTTCTTCAGCATCAGCATCTAAAAATCAAGCAGTTTCCAGTCATGTTTGCTTTTGACCGCTTTAAGGCAGTCTGATATTTTGTGAAAAATTGATCTTCATTCGTCTTATTGTTATTAGAAAAGCAGACATCACCCTCTGATCTTCATTGTGAATATGAACCAATTGCCCGTTAGCATAGCATAGAACTTTTATTCTTCAGTCTTTGTGTGACTTAGACTGCTCTTAATCAAGAGCGGTATAAGTTGTTTTGTGGTGTTTTGGCAAGTAGAAGTAACATTTTAACAGTCAGCCAGATTGTGCATGCAGAAACATGCAGGTTAGTTGTTGCCTTTCCGTTGAGCAAAGCTAAACATCAGCATTAACTCCGTATCTACCGTGCATGACTGTTCAGGCAGTGAAAGTTAGGTCTGTATGTTTCTCAAAATCCCAAACCATTAAAAAGGAGAATATATTGAACTGACCCATGTAATAGCCTCAGAAAAGGAGCAGAAAGAAATGTATTTTTAGAAAGGATTTTTTAAGGCATGAGGTGAGAGTTCCTGGTATTTCTCAAAACAAGACACAAGTGCTCTTTTGATACAACTTTTTAAATTTTGTGAATTCCTTTTCTTTTTCTTCTTGTTACCCTTCAATTTATCTTGAATTCAACACAGGAATGATTCAACTTTCCTGGTCTGGTTGAATGAAGCTGAGTGTCCCATAATAACTGTGTAGTCGTTAAGTAATTTGGAATACTTATGAGCTTTTGAGCACAATATAGAAGTGAAGGATACCTTTGAGAGCTTTCAAAATGTTTCTAAAAGGAGTTATTAATCATTTCAGAGTAGTAATGTCAGATATGTGACAGCAGGGTCATTGCAATGTGTTATCTAAACACATAGTGAAACTGACCTGTAAACATAAAGCTACAACTCAATGCTGAGGTGAATTATATTTAAAGATGGTTGCAGTGCTCTATATCCAGTGGCATTTAAAGGCAAATCCTGTGGTAGACCTTAAGTAATTAGAATATCAATCATTCAGGAGCCAAGACAAATGAGTTGATGTTTCAGCAGAGAATGAAATGGGTATTTTGACTTCATCAATTGATTTTTGTAGTGGCTGTTAATAATCATGATAATGATTACTTTATTTTCTCGATGTTTCTTTCATTTCATCTCACAAAGAGGAAATATACTGTAAAATAGAATGCATCCGCAGCTGAACATTAACTAATGGTGTGTGAGTTATTGTGATGGTTTTTATTAAGTTCCAGTGAACAGGAAGAGCAAATTTAATTCAATTCCATTTTCTCACTCAGTATAGATTAAAACAGGTTAGCTCATTTTCTCTTCAGCGCTAGAGGCATAATCCTTATCAGACATTTGTGGTTCTCAGAGAAAACCTCAAATACAAGATGGATAGTGGTTTGCTTTGCTGCCGACATTCATGCCTCCCTTAGGATGAACTGTTGACTTTTTATTTGCCATTCTTTTATCTATTTGTTTCACTTGTAGGACAGGAGGCTGTAATTCCTAGTTTTAACATTAAACTGAGTTGAGCAAAGATTTTCATTGGAATTCACCACTATCAGCCAACGTTACAACTAATTCTTTTTTTTAAATCTAATTCACCTCCATGTCACTGAGAGTTTTGGCCTTGAATCCTAAGACACATTCAGTTGAGATAAGCCCACCACAGGCAGATCAGATCTGGAGAATGTCTAATGGCTGGCCTCTAGGTCAGAGGTCCAGTAAGGTAACCTGTTTCCACTGATGACATTCCTGTAGTCTGAAACCATCAGAAAAGTGCTTATACTTCTTTCCATTCCAAACCCCCCCCCCCCAAAAAAAACATTGAGTCATCAAATTATTAAACAACACAGTAATTAACAATAGAATAAACCTTTCATCCAATAGTGGGGCTTAGCTCCTAATGAGAATGTGACATGTATGTGAAGGCCCTAAATGTTTTCAAAGAAAATAAAAGTTATAAAGCAGATAAAAGGAGAAGATATTGAACCAAATGAAGACTGACCAACACAAACAAAAGAAAGAATACCAATGAGTTATTGATCCAGGAAATTCGGATGTGTGAATATGTACAAGTGGTTATCAATTTGATTTTATCCATTCTATCATTCACAAGTCAACAATCAGACTTTCAGATTTCTGATCTTTTAACTGTGTCAAGAAATTCCTTTCCTTTTCCTTACACAGGAGGTAATACTCAACCCTTGTTGAAGATATATATCACCATGAAACCAGTCTGTGTTATGATGACTTAATGTAGTTCAGACATGTTTTCGCATTTAATATGAATGCATTCATTTTATCATAACAGTATGATATCCAGATGTCTACCAGGGAAGGTCTACCAATTTTTCAGAAAATTGGTAGACAGACGCTAACCCTATTTTAGATTATTGTTATTGTAAATCATATTGTTTCTGAAGGCCTCCTATTGTGAGACAGACAGACAGACAGACAGACAGACAGACAGACAGACAGACAGACAGACAGACAGACAGACAGACAGACAGACAGACAGACAGACAGACAGACAGACAGACAGACAGACAGACAGACAGACAGACAGACAGACAGACAGACAGACAGACAGACAGACAGACAGACAGACAGACAGACAGACAGACAGACAGACAGACAACCAGGGCCACTGTGGAAACACATCTCAGTCAACCTATTATAATTATTCAGAGAGCAAATTATAAATTATAAAACCGACCTCACTAACTCATCAAACCCATTGTCTCGTTTTATTAGCGGAAAGTTGCTCATTGGCTTTTTGCACATTATGTTCATTGTGCTTTTTGTAATACAAACAACTAACTTTGTTTGACAAATATTGTCTGATATGAATTAGGATGAGTCCATTCACCTGTGGAAGCTACCCACTGTACACAGTACAGAATGGCAACACCTAAATTGCTTCACTGTCTCAGGTGCCTGACTCATTCACTACATTTTGCAGCTCTTACTTTGGGATGACTACTGATGTGGAACATCTTTGTGTCACCTGCCTCTGTTCAGTACGCTGCAGGCCTAATAATGCACACAGCTCCTGCACTTTCCCTGCAGAGAGACGACTGTAGAGTTATGAATATTCTTTCAAAAGACTTACAGCATCAGCTAACACAAGTGGACAGTGTGAAATATGGCGAATGAGAATGAACGGTGGTGCAGTGGGTAGCGCTGTCGCCTCACAACACGGCGGGTGCAGGTTCCAGTCCCGCTCTGTGCAGAGTTTGCATGCTCTCCCCGTGTCTGCGTGGGTTGTTTCCGGGTTCTCTGGCTTCCTCCCACCTCCCAAAGCATGCGCTTCAGGTTGATTGGCCGGTCCCAAATTGCTTGTGGGAGTGAGAGTGTGTGCATGGTTGTCTGTCTTTGTGTGTGGCTCCACGGTGCACTGCCCCGTGCCCGGAGTGTCCCCCGCCTCACGCCCTATGCCAGCTGAGATAGGCTCCAGCTTATTCATTTCAATGAGGCCATTGAAATGAAGGACCTTGATTCCTTCACAGCGCAACCGCTCAGATGTTATGGGCTGTATTGTGTTGATACCTGAAGGGTGCTGCTATACTGTTGCTGATTATGTTGATACTCAGGATAAAGAAAAAGGTTAAATAAATGAGAGGAATTTTTTTACATTGTCAAACATTTAATTGAGCTAAAAAGATCTTGAAAGATGATACCTTATTACAACAAAAGACAACAGCCTCTAAAAACTTTCACGCCAAGAGTTTAGAGCTTCATTTGTCTACATTCAAGTATATACATTGGATTTTCAATCGCACTAATACCCCATTTTGAATTTTTTCCAATTTAATTGTAAGTGTGAAAACAGAAAGTACATTGTGATCCATTTAAAAATTATTACAGTATTCAAATTAGCATACAACACAGCTCTAATTATGCTGATAATTGCTCTACTGAGAAGAAAGAAAAGCACAGACTTAGATTTAAGATGGTCAGCAGCTTTGATGAATTTGAAATTTTAAATCTGTTGAATTATAATTAACTAAGAGAAACCTGCTTCATGTAGCCTCTCCACCGACAGGATAAAGAGAGGGGAATAAAAATAGGAGACCCAATTAAGCTCAGCTAAAACATTGCTTTTCACACCTGATGAAATCCTGTCTCTTTTCATAAAGACCCTCATACTGCAGCTCCCACTGATTTATTAAACAGAGGAACTTTTTAAATACGGGAGGAAAAGTAATCTGTAGTGCTTGAAATGTTGCTAAATGAGCTGTATCTCGATTTAAAAAGTGTACAACAGTATCATTATAACACACCAAAATTGTTAAAAATACATGGAATGTTGCTATTAATTTGTTCATTTGCTTAGAACACACATAAACACAAATACACAACAGATATAATGCATAGCAAGGCTACCTGGAGTTAATTTGCCAGCCAGACTCGGGTTTAAAGTTGGGTGTAAATCAACAGAATATTTTGCAGGACGGGTTTTATAGATGAATTAATACTAAGATATATATGAAAAGAATAGCTGTATTGTAAAAACTCACTGTACTGTTAAAGCGTATCTCTGAACTAAAGTAAGGAACTAATTCCAACTACACAAGGTCTGCTCAGCATAATAGAGGGATCACAACACACTATCTTCTTCTTCTTCTTCTCCTTTCAGCTTTTCCTTTCAGGGGTCAACACGGCAAATCAGTTGCCTCCATCTAACCCTGTCTTCTGCATCCTCTTCTCTCACACCAACTACCTTCATGTCCTCTTTCACTACATCCATAAATGTCCTCTTTGGTTTTCCTCTAGGCCTCCTGCCTGGCAGTTCAAAACTCAGCATCCTTCTACCAGTATGTTCAATATCTCTCCTCTGGACATGTCCAAACCATCTCAGTCTGGCCTCTCTTGACTTTATCTCCAAAACATCTAACATATGCTGTCCTTCTGATGTACTCATTCCTGATCCTATCCTTCACTCCCAAAGAGAACTTCAGCATCTTCATCTCTAGTACCTCCAGCTCTGTCTCCTGTCTTTTCCTCAGTGACACTGTCTCTAGACCAGTGGTTCTTAACCTTGTTAGAGGTGCCAAATCCTGCCAGTTTCATGTGCTCAATTACTGAACCCTTCATTAGTGGGGAAAAAAAATAAATTATATGTATATATATATATATATATATATATATATTAGGGCTGTCACTTTAACGTGTTAATTAGATTGATTAATTAATTGCGCTGCAAATTAATGCGCTATAAAATAATGCAATTACTCGTGAGTGGCAAGTTAATACACAAGCATTTTAAGTTTGGCCCATTGAGGGACCCGTAGGCTGCAGTGACGATACTTCGTACCTGCGCTACTAGTCAAAAACAGTGACTGACAACAGAGATGGACGCGACGCAGGGGAGCGAGGCAAACCCACTCGGACCTTTGGATGGAAAGTTTATTTATAGAAAGAACAAAGACGGGACTATCAACAAAAACGCAGTGATTCTGCGCTGCCAATCTGCGCCTACGGGCCATCAGTCTGTGGCTACAGGTGGCTACACACGTAGTTTACCATCACCAAGTATGAATGAGGAGTGAATGAATAATGGATGCGTTCTAAAACGTCTTTGAGTGTCCAGAAAAGTGCTATATAAATCTAATCCATTATTATTATTATTATTATTATTATTATTATTATTATTATTATTATTATTATTATTATTATTTGAACCTTTTGTAAAAGATAATTTTCATATCACCGAAGCAGCTCCAGCCTAACGCATCATTTAAATGCAAAACATGTCAAGGACATAGAGTTGAACGTTAGCTTACCCTTTTAAAGGAAACGCCTGTTAGCATTTTGCTATTGATGTTGCCTTATTTAGAGGCATGTTATACTATTCATTTTTAATTGCTGTATTGAGTCAGCTTTAGTATTCATTTTGATTGAGAGTCTGCTTATGTGACTATTTGAGACTCAGCCTTATTTTATTTCTGAATTTTATTTATTTTAACTGTGTTTGTATTGCATTTTTGAGAAATGCACCTGGTCTAATTGGTTTGCTGATGTCTCTTGGCCTTTTTTCTTTTGAATTTCATTTATAAAGCACACGTATAAAGCACAAATCTTATCTTCTTGGTGCATTCTATTGATTAGTAATGCATTACAATTTTGTAATGTCCTAGAATTCAAATTCTTAGTTTGGGGGCCTTTAGCAGGTATGAGATTAAAATACGATTAATGAGATTAATTAATTCCAAATCCTACACAGGCCTTGAAATTGACTTTTTTTCTTGGTAGCACTGGTGCTCCCAAATTTAGAAGTTAGCAGCACCAGCAAAGACTTTTTAGGAGCACCTACCCAAAAGTAAGGCGCACAGACAATATATGTAACATGGCATACATTTTATTCACAGAATGGTCAACACCTTTGTAAATAAGTTTGTAACATTAGTTGGGTCTCATGGCTCTCAGTCCCTCTCTCATCCACCTTTTCACTGAAGGCCCAGCAACAAAGTTCTCCTCAGGAGAACACCAGGGGTATTCAATTAAAAGTCACGGAGGTCCGGTTAGAAAAATTTCCTCTTAGTAAAGGGTCCAAACCGAAGTCCAGTTTGTGTCTTATAACCGGCCACTATATCTACATTATCATTTATTATCAATTTTCAATGCAGGATATGTTTAAGTGACTGCACAGCTAGCTCTTTTACCTCAAAATAAATACAAGTAGACCCAGGAAAATAAATTTTAAGCCTTTATGTTAGATTGAAGAACACACAAACCTCAGAATTAAAAAATAAAGTGCAAAAAGAGCTGACTAATCCTTTTTCTCGTAAATTAAAGACATCCCAGCCTGAAGACCTGAAGGCCTACACTTCAAGTAAAAAAACATTAACATGTTCAGAAAGCATGAATAAAAACTGGCTCTTTCAGGGGAAAAATGCAAACAGAACTTTCTTCAGGAGAGAAAGGGGTATGTGGCCTGCTAGTAATTACTTGTACACAAGTAACCTTGTACAAAAGGTGTGCCTGTGCACACCTTGTGGTGGTCACCTTGTGGTGGTCTCTGTTATGTTGGTGAAAGAGACCACTGGACTTGATCAGCAACCTTTATTGCTGCATGTATGTCCTCCCCTCTTGTGTTTCATAGTGGTGCTACACTCAGCAAAGAGCTCCTTATCTTTGTGAAGGAACCTGACAAAAATGGCTATATCTACATATATATATATATCTACATACATATATATATATATATATATATATATATATATATATATATATATATATATATATATATATATATATATATATATATATACAGATAGATATATTAAATTAAATACATTATTACAGTATACTGGTATACTGTATGTTTTACACTGGATTTTACTGGTGCATCTAATGAACTATGCATTAATGTCGCCTTTTTCAAAGAACAAAAGCAAGACAGTGCATGAAATTCTCTTTAACTCAGCTGGTTTTATGGTTGTTTCACTAATGTTGTGTGGCTTTCCTTGCCTTGCGATAAGGTAAGCAACTTCGTAGGATGCTGTGACGATTGGTTTGTTGATGGGTACAAAGTCAAGAACAGGCAGAATCGCCTTTTTGTCATATCTGGCTCTCTTCACCTTGAATTCAGCAAGTGTAGTGTTGTTGTATTCCCCATCTGCATGCAGCTTAAGGAAGTGTTCCTTTAGGTTTGCATTTGCGAGACTAGAGTTGCTCAACTTGGCATTATGCAGATAGGACGCTGACTCCCATCACGTTTTGTTATAAATGTAAAACCATGTTGCACATATTCGTCCAACCACTTTGTTTTGTTGCTAAACAGTTAATATGGATTGAAATACGCAGAAAGAAATCAGACAACGTAACATCACGACAGGCATAAATCGACTCCTGCGCGCGTAGAATCCCCTGTAGCACAGGTAGGCCAATCGATGTAGCGTGATCACCAGCAGCTAGTGATGGCTAAGGAGGGTGTGTCATCATGAATTGGCACAATGTCTCATACGTACACAGTGATTCATGTATGTTTGGCGGGGGACAAGACAAAACACGATGTGTTGGTTGTTTTTTCTTGTACCCCGTCTCAAGCCGAACCTCTGAGACTGACTCACTGAGCCCCTAGGGTTCGATAGAACCCAGTTTAAGAACCACTGCTCTAGACCAAACAACATTGCGGGTTTCACCAGTTTTGTACCCTTTCTTTTCATTTTAGCGGTAGAAACCATATGGTTTCCGGTATAGATCAGTCTCTCCCTCTTTACTGTCCAACCTAGCATACAAGTCATCATAAGCCTCTTGTTTGGCCTTTGCTACCTCTACCTTTACCTTACGCTGCCTCTCCCTGTACTCCTGTCTACTCTCCTCAGTCCTCTCAGTGTCCCACTTCTTCTTAGCAAACCTCTTTCTCTGTATACACTTCTGTACCTCCTCATTCCACCACCAAGTCTCCTTATCTTCTTTCTTCCAGATGACACACCAAGTACTCTCCTACCTGTCTCCCTGATCACATTAGCTGTAGTTGTCCAGTCATCTGGAAGCACTTCCTGACCACCCAGAACCTGTCTTAACTCCTTCCCAAAAGTCACTGATCCCCTTCAGATTACACCGTCTACACAAGATGTAGTCTACCTGTGTGCTCCTACTTCCACTCTTATAGGTCAGGCTATGTTTCTGCCTCTTCTGGAAGAAAGTATTCAGTATATCCATTTCCATCCTTTTCACAAAGTCAACCATCATCTGACCTTCTCCATTTCTCCTCATTACTCTATCTGAAACTCTTTTTACGTCCAAGACATTCCTAACAAACTCCTCCTTCAAGATAACTCCTACTCCATTTCTCTTCCTATCGTCCTATGATAGAACAACTTGAACCCTGCTCCTAAACTTCTACCTTTCCACATTATCTCCTGGACACGTAGTATGTCTACCTTCCTCCTCTGCATCATGTCAACCAACTCTCTACCTTTTCCTGTCATAGTTCCAACATTCAATATCCCTACTCTCAGTCCTATACTCTTGGTGTTCCTGTTATATCTCTTCCTACGAACACACTTCCCTCCTCTCTTTCTTCGACCAAACAGTAGTCCAATTTCCACTGTCACGCTGTAAGTGAACAGCACCGATGGCAGTTGCTGTTAACCCGGGGCTCGACTGATCCGGTATGGAAGTCACAGATTTGATCCACATGTTAGATTTGGCAAAAGTTTTACGTTGGATGCCCTTCCTGACACAACCCTCTGTATTCATCCGCACCGGGGATCGGCACAATAAGACACTGGCTTGTGCCCTCTTGCAGCTACATTAGTGGTCACAATACATGTCATAACACATTATCATAACAAAGAAAATTTACATAAAAATTAGGACACTATATAGCCCACTTGACAGTTTACAGGCCATTAACTATCCAATTAAAGCATCAAATTAAAAATGAAATAATAACCACACTCCTGCTTCAATAAGGTCTACTCAGGAAATGTTAAATAAACAAATACGTAAATACAATTGTTTGATAAATGAAGTTAAATTGCCACTTGTCGGCATTAGGATCACTGAGGGCTCAATGTTATCTCTGATGTTCTCATTCTGGTTCTGTCTGCCTAAATGACATGTAATCCAGGTTCCATTACTAATTCCTTCAATACCAGTCAATAGAATTGACACAAAATAATTGTCCAGGACTATTTTTGATGAACTCACCAAAAGATCTGTTCTATAAGACACCTGTTTTTCAAGACAGGCCTTTGAGCATAAATCAAGAAGTGGAAGGATGTTCCTAGCCTATGTTATTTATGCTTTGATGGAGTAATTGAAATATGAAATTATTTTCATATGGGAATGCAAGAGCCTTAGAGACTAATTTGTGTATCCAATAGGATTACAGATGATTACTACATGCACTGTCAAGGTTAAAGTATTTTATAGGATTTTCTGAGGTTTTATTCTTGCTCAGTTGGTCTGTGGTATTTTGTGGCGTACTCTCTGACAGCATAGATCTTCATGAAAATATTGGCTTAGTTAGTTTTGAAAAGAGCAAAGCATATAATGAATTCAATTTTAATGTCGGAGTCTGTTGTGTGACACGGTGAACTAATGTCCACACAAGACCAAGAGACAGATTAAATCTCAGGGAGTTCTTAGGTCGCGAGCTGTACCTCTGCGGCATTGGGATTTACCTGCTGGAGATCATTGCTAACATGGGTTTGTAGCTACAGAGCTCCATGGATTCCAGATCTTCAGAATTAAATAGTGTAAGTCTCTTTAAAAAAGCAATTGTCCCACAAACAAATTCAGCATGTGTGTCAAATATGTGTCAGATAAAAGCATTTGAATTTCAGAAAAAGCTTGTTTATTGAATATTATGCAAATGTATTCCAACCCTCATGTGATTTGACGCTATCTTTATCAGACCAGTGCTGTAATGTCTTCAAACTGACTGAATCTGAGAAAAAGTTCACTTCTCTTTTACTGAAGCACAGTTCGGTCCATATATCCAGCATTGCACTCCAAGCTATTCTTAATGCATGAATATACTGTATATAGTGCCATGGCATTTATGTTACATGTGTGTACTACTATGATGTCATTACAATAATATCACTGATCTTGTCACTCTAATGCAGAAAACCACGATTTTATAGTGATTTCACTCAGTCTAATATAGAAACATTACAGGCATGGTGTTCATTAATAGCAGCATATGAATATATACTATGTGCCCTGACCTTGCATGATGCGGTTCAGTATAAGGCATGTAGATATTTTGGTCCAGCTCTTAAGCTGGTGATTATTCCACTAATGTGCTGCTTGGAACCACACTTTTCCCCATGTAGCTATACTGATCTGTTTCTTGTTTTTACTATTCAAAGGTTTTGGACTCATGTTAAGAGAGCATCATGCATATGATAGTTATATAAAAGCTGCTTACCTCTGGCGAGGTGGTTCTTTTTTGTTACCATGGGTGTTTTACCACTGTCTACTCCTGATAAGATCATCCATTATATTTTAGGTAGCTAAATTACTACAATCCAATTAGTTCACTATACAGAATCTGTATTCCTGATGGCCTGCGAGCCATTCGGTCTTATCTCAGGGTGTCTGTAGTTGCAAGGGGAAAACTAATAGATGAATTATTTTTCAACAATCACCTTGATTTTCTACGCTGTCATAAATAAAATGTAAGTCCACTGCAAATGAAATCCAGCAAGCACATAGAAATAGAGGTACAGTGGCCTTAAAGTGGGCAAGTAAAAAGCAAGGGAAATGCAAAAGATGACTGACTGAAACATATAAATCATGTAATGAAATATGACCAAATGGTACTTAATGGAAATAAATGGATAATTTAAAATAATATATGGATCTCTATATATGGATAAGTGGTAGAAACTTATGAAGCTGGCTAATATTAACGAGACAGATCAGATGAATAGATAAATGGTCTTAATGGCTAACGACAGTATTTTATATGCAACTCAGTAGCAGGTACTCCATGGACGATTCAAAAACTAAAAGCAAATGATACCAAATACTCAGTGCTTAAATGGTTAATGAGAGTAGTCGAATGCATAAACAGCTGAGCTGTACAGTTAAAAGAATGGATGATTAAACTGAGCGTTAATAAAAAGGTTATTAAATGAATATGAAATGTCCAGTTTCTGCTTCAAGCCAGTCTGGCTAGCTTGACCAAACCAACAGGAACATTGCTAGTTCAACTTCTGGGGGGGAAAAATTAATACTAAAGTTTAAATCTTAAATTTGAGGCAATTTCTATCCATCTGTCTGCCTGTCTCTCTGTCTGTCTGTTTGTAATCTATCTGTCTGTCTGTCATTGTGGACCAACTCAAACTTGAAGCCCCCGGCAAATTCCAAAGCTGAGTTGCCAAGTACCTTCAGAAGATCTGCTAGCGGATGTGAATGCTGCTCTCAGAACTACACCTACGAGAACCATCACTGACACCAAATAAGCTGATACACAGTACAGTACTGTAATCTTTGAGGTACTTAGCTGCAAGAAAACAAGCAGGACCTGCCATGGAAGAGATGTTTAGAGAATAGAGCAACACCGGCAGCAGTTAGCTAGCAGCCTGACAGCTTTGACCACCTGGTTGAAGAGATACATCATGGAGGTATGAGCTAGGACAGGGGTGTCAAACTCATTTTCACCGAGAGCCACATCTGCATAATGGCTGTCCTCAGATGTAATTAAATGTAATTAAATGTAACTCAATGTGATGTAAAATAAATGTAACTACTCCTTAATATTAAATAACCAAATTTATTACTTATTCAAGTTACAAACATTACAGTTACACAGAAAAAATATGTTTTCTTGTTGCTCTTTTGTAACATAAATCGTTCCAACTTATCAGTTTATGAAACCCACAGAGCTCCGTCAATGAAGGATCAAACTATCCAAGTGAATAAAGAAAAACAACATCAAGCACAGGTTTGGACATTAACTTTATTCAAAACCTTTTTGTCAAAGTTAAAAAGGGCTGACCTTTTATGCTCTCGTGGGCCAAATTAAATGATGTGGCGGGCCACTTTTAGCCCCCGGGCCTTGGGTTGGCTGAAAAACGTAACTACTGTCAGGGAAGCTCTTCCTGGTAAATTATGAGAGTTGCTAATGTTCTGAAAATGATGAATTATGGACACGGTGTTAAACATCATTTCTCTTTAATACATACCGTTATGGAGAAGAGCACATCTAGAGTGGTACTCTGACAATTGTAACAGCATTTGGGGTTTTTTTTTAATATCTGTTCAAACCCATCCCAACAACAGATTAGCATTGTAAGATGCAAATTTGTCAGATGTTTACCCCCTGGCTTTGTGGAGATGTTATCAAACTTTATTACCTCTTGTGGAATGACTGTTTTAGGGTCAGTGGCTTGTCCCTTACTGTATAAACAATGCTTCTGCTCAAGCCATTGTAAATGCATTGTCAACCCCCACAAGACATATTGTATCCCAAAACTTTACTGCAAATGTTTTCTCACACTGCACTCCACGAACACAGTGGTTGACTCTGGGTGGGTCCCAAATCCTAAAGGACCCTCAGAAAGGACAAATAACCTGTCTCTACACAACATGGGAATCCCTGTCAGGCATCATTGCGACTAAGATGAGTAGGCACATGGTTGATGAGCAAAGCTCAGAAAGGAATTAGTAGTGACACTACAGGGGCCAAACACCAGCTACTAGTCGACAGAGCAATCTCCCAAAACTGTAAGAACAGACAGACCAACCTAAGCACAGCCCGGATTCACAACAAGAAAGCTTGGGTACTGAGCCACCTACTCTTCACTCTGCTGACCCACGACCAACTTCCAGCTCCAACCTCCTCATAAAGTTTGCTTTCTTTTGCACACAAACACAAAGTACCATCTTACAATTATTTATTAGTATAAAATTTGATTATAAAAAGAAAAAACCACGGTACAATACTTGTCAACACTTGTCGAGCAGATACGGGATTTCCTGTACAGGATTTAAAAGCCACTCCTACATGTATGTTCGCATGACAAGGAAAGAGGCAAGAAACCAATTGAGAGCCCGAATTTCATCCTTCAAAGCCATAAAGAATTGATGACTAGTGGTGATATATTTGGAATATAATTTCCTGTAGTAATATAGTATGAGAAGACCAGAGGCGTTAATGTGGACTTGTACAACTGAATTTTATAAATGCTGTTGTGCTGAAATATGTTTAAAGTTAGTTTACATATTCGGTGGACTGAAACGCAGGTTTGCACATATTTTCACACGTATATTAATACGGCAAATTTCTCTGCCCTCAGTTCGATCCTGCTTCTCTGTGTTAAATCTCTCTCACACACACACACACACACGTAGCTCTATGCACTGATTATGTGTGGCAAATTGAATTTACGTTTCCCTTCTTGGTTGCTTATGTGGTCTAAGCATAAGACACCTACATTTCTTTTCAATATGCCTTGTTCTCTCCCAGCCATTGGGGGTCACTTATAAGGGTCTGATCTAATTATTGTTCAGTTCACAACAGGAGGAAAACATTTTCATGGCAAATGGTTTGCTTAAACAGATTACCATCTCAAATAATTCAATTTCTGTTAATTTGATTGATTTCATTGCAAAGGGGGAAAGAAATCTTAATTTGAGACTATTGCATTTCTAATGAAACATTTACTGAGAAAAAGGCCTGGACAATATATTTTATTACTAGTTTCTGTCTGTATGTAAATATAAAATACTGATTGCTACCCCATTAAACAGCACAACCAGCATTCATGATGTGATTAGTTCATGCATCACATGAAAAAAAAAAAACTACTTCACCACATGCAAGCTGCCTGACCATTTCTCACAGAAAGCACAGATGGAGAACATAATCACACAGTACCATACAGACATACAGAGAGTCTATGACTGGTATTACTAAAGAAGATCCAGATGAAGCAGTTCAGTCATCTGATCCATTGCCATCCATTATTTATCCCTCGTGGGGAGACAGAGATGCTAGGCTTCTCTTCTCGGAGAGAATCAAGGACCTCATCTATTCTCATGAGCAGAGGAAATGCCGTGGAGTCGAGTAGAGTGAATCACTAGGGAGCAAAAATAAAAGTTGAGAGTGTGAATGCGCAAGGAATGAAATGAACGAGGAGGCATACTGTAAATCAAATTATTACAAATCGAAAATAATTGTTACAAATAGGAAAAACAGCAAAACAGAATTTTGAACTTTTAGCCCATCTCCACCAGATTTTGAATGATGGAAGAAAATAAAGAAGCCTGGTCTGTGCTGTGAGAAGAAAACACCTTGTGGAGACATTATGTGAGTGGCAGGCAGAACTGGCAAGCTGCCACAGATAATAACATCTGAAATAAATTTGATGTGTGGAATTCAATCTGTAGTGATAGGGACGGCTGCAGCATTACTGTGAAGCTCTAAATGCTATCTACTCATCCATGGAATGAGGACTGACACGCCGTCTCAGAGAATAGATTGTGCAATTAGCAGCCTTTGTGGTGTTTTGACACAATGAAAAAGGGAAATGAGATTCAATGTTGTCATGCATCGTTCTCTGTAGCCCTGAGATTCCCATAACATAATCTGCATGTACTTCAGGTGGGAATAAATTTGGAAAGACATAATAAAACACAGTCAGAGAAGAGGAGAGAGTCCATTTGGCCATAATTATTAGGAATCTTTGGAATCCTATTTAATTTCCGTTCAAACAGTGTGACTTTAAAATGTAAGGATTTGATATTTTTCATGTGAGCATGCCTCGTTTCTGATAGTCAGAACCCATTATAACCTGTAACACATCATCAAAATACAGGGGGCGCTCTTTGAGAAGGCAAAGCGTAAAACAACTTGAGAGTAACAGATTATTCCTTTAAATAGATTTTTGTACGGTTTTACTTGAAACTTGAGTTTTACCCACAGGTTTGGCAATTTACTGTTGATTAGGAAAATAAAATGCAGCTTAAAAAGTCTTTTTCTGCATCCTAGAGAATCCACAGTCCTGTTTATCAATCAGCGGCTCACATCACTGATTATTACACAATAAACGTAAAATAAGTGCAGTTGTAGTGCAGTATTTGTGCTTCAATACAGCCAGCAGAGCGTAGTTTGGTCTCACAAACGTGAACAGGCTATAACCATAAAAGAAAATTACCATAATATTCATATTGTATCTGTGGTGCTCTGTTGCGAGTTTATGATTGGAGTACCTCACCGCGCTCCCTTTTATTCACCCTTTACATGGTATCAGTTCTTTAAATACTTATTCACATTTACTGTGTCCTTTTTGTTCAGTAAGTTCTTGTGCACGGACGCACTGGATTTGTATATATTTTAAAGTAGCATAATGTAACGTTCCTGAAGCTCATTATTTATTTTATGGGCCTAGATGTCATTGTAATATAATGAAGCCACAAACGATAGCTGGCTCCCTGCTTGAGCCCTCCCTCCGCCTCTCATGTGTCTACATTCTCATCCCATGGCCGTCTCTAGGTGATTTAGCGCCGCCAGTCTCAAGCAGGTGTCCAACATGGCGATCACGGGGAGCGGATCTCTCGCTATTTCTCTTTCTGTTTTCGTGATTTCAGCAGCGTTTCTTCAGAAAGGTAAGTTTTTACTGTCTTCTGTGCACGAGTGTGTGTGTGTGTGTGTGTGTGTGTGTGTGTGTGGCAAAACTACACCATCGACGGATCAGCCAGAGGAGTACCGGGGAGAAGTTGTGCGTTTGCGCGCTAGATGCGCACAAGCGTCCCCATAAATTTCATCCTGACTTTCTCTTGCTCTTGATCCTGATGCCGACACTGGGAGTCAGTGCTGTTCCTGGGGACTATTTTTCTGTTGATTTTAGCGCTGATTGACAAGCTGAGTTGTCATGTTGCAAGAATCCATAGATGACGGCTATAAAAAAGTAGTGGTCCGACTGCACAATTGCGTTTAGGCGGAGAGAAAGTATCCCCAGCGGCAACGGAGCCCAGTATTTAGCACCACAGGACAAGTTTAAGGCAACGCTTATTGAAACGTACATCTTTATTCTCAAAGAGAGCGATGCTCCGGCCACGAGAGAACACGGCGTGTGCGCGCTAGTTCCCCGTGGTCATACCGCATAAAACCTCCGTAGTTACAACTCCATCCCGCTGTCTTCAGATCTCTTTAGTCTGCGCTTCAGGTGCGCTTTGAAGAAAAACACGCATTGCAGCTCCGCTGACCGCAGCCTAACTGCAGCCTCCGATGGCACCATTTGTGTGCTCTTGTGTGCAGTCGTCACTTCTCCTATCATTGAGGCTGGAGAGGTAAATCTACCATGTCGCTGTCGTGCTTTACATCGTGCAACTACATGATCCAAGTGCGCCATAAATGTGCACAACTATTGCAGTCCAGAGTCTTATGCTTTTATTCCTCAGCGCTTGCATAAGAGTTGTATGGGTTTTTTTTTTTCCTCTGGAAAATGTAGTCTTCCCGCTGATGATACTGACGCATGTAAAGCGGTTAAAATGTCACTTTGCAGCCGCTTTAAATCCCTCCCAGCTGGTAGGATGGATGTGTTGTTGTGGTGTAAGTCCTCGGGTTGTGAAAATGGCAAGCACCAGTTTGCGATGACAGATTTACACTTGCATACTCTTTAAGTAACTTCCCAAGGGTTTAATTCCTTGTTCAGATATTGCCATCAGTGGCTACTTACTGTAAAATAATAGCATCTGCATCAGCCATCAACAGGTCTGCAGAGACCCATCAAAGCATGTTGTGTGTGTTTGGTGACATTGATAACTGACAGAATGAAGTTGATGGTGACTGAATTTGAACTCAATGCTTAGAAGGCATTCATTGCACAGCTGCTGAAATTGTTATGGTTCATGTTAAATAGCGGTTGAAAGGCATTTACAGATTGTCTAGTGCCGTCATGTGACAGTAAGTTAATTTACCCACAGTCAAATAAAATAATGCACTACGAATGTGCAATAACCTCAAACTCAGCACACCGACGGCTGCGGCATTGTGAAGCCGCTGCAGTCTCTTGGTTCACATAGAATCCCCAAGCCAGAGATGGTTTGTTCTGACCTCAGGTTTTTCATTTTGTTTGTTTGTGTCTGTGCCAGCTGCTTGGAGCACAACAAGGCCTGAGCTTTTTACTTTGTGAAGTACTGACATTCTGTTTTTTGACAGCTTTCAATTTTTCTTTGTTAATAATCCAGAATCAGTACATTTACACTGGTATCCGGTATTTGGAAAGAAGAAAAAATCCCTCTCGCTGGATAGGAACCTGACATAAAAGGTGCTTGGGTTATTATAATGATAAGGAATGATGAGTAAATGAAGAAAAACAGACGTAAAGACAGACAGATGATCCTGGATATCACAGAAGAAACTTATTCTTACAGTATAGAGAGTGACTCATAAAGCTTAAGTGGTGCCTCGACTGAGCATCCTGTTATGAAGAACTGAGACTTTGCATTTTCACTAGAATCTGATCAACAGTGTTTCTCTATGTGAATCCTGGGACTTAGTTTGTTGTAATACATCAAATAGGCAGATTTCAGAAGGTTGCATAATCCCACTTATTTTCATTTTAAAGGCATTCGTCAGGGCTGAGTGATGGTGAAGTGGATCAATATGTCATGAAGTCTCAAGGCACCACTGAATGACAGGGATGTAGAGAAACAAAAGGAAACATGCAGTTGTTACGGCACTCTTGGTTTCCAGTTGGCACATGACACAATGAGTAATTGAAGATGTCCATCTCTTGGTGCTTATGGCCACGCTTGGCGTTGAAACAGATGCCACTGAAATCTGTTAACAATCTGCTCCTCTGTTCCCAGTTTGTATTTTCTTATAGTCAATGGACTGGAGGTTGGTAGTGTTATATTTCCCCTGTTATCACCCAAATTTAGACCTCAAGAGCATACTGCGACTGTGATGCAGATTCACCCTTGTATATTCATATTTCTGTACCATGCTAAAGACAAAGATGGTAGAAGAACGAGGGCCATTGGTATTTAAGTATTCTGATACTTCACGTAAAGTGGATTCACCCAATCCCTCTCCTTCCTCCATTCAATGAATTCACTATCAAATGTATCCTATGGGAAAGCATTTATTTGGTCTACGCTGACAACATGAAAATAGATGGAAATGCTGCGAGCCTGTTGCTGGTTCCCCATTCAGCCCTCTTTTTCTGGGAGATTTTGTACTTGGTGGCTGACAGAACACAGAGAAAACAAGGATTATGCACCCCCCAAAAAATTTATGAAGAATCAAAACTAATAAAAGGATCGAATAAAACGGTAAAATACACAGAGAATCAAATGTCAACCTGCTATTCATATCAATAAAGTCACCTGTCACTGTTATTTTATTCAAGAATGAATGAATGATATTTTATTTACCCTATAATATTCTACTGAATTATTTTTATTGATGCACTTTTTTATTGATGTATGTGTTAGCAGATTCATTGTTATTCTTGATGGAGACAGAGGTATACTTAACATCTCTGTATTCTATTAGGTAAATAAATCAATAAAAGACAGGACAATTTTTTGTCACTGTTTTTTGTGAAAAAAACTTTTGTTCTTAAAGTAACCAGTAACTCCTTTTGTGTTATAGTTTCTTCACATAGTTTTGTGTCATAGTTTCTTATGCCCCATTTGCCTAAAGTATACAGTGGTGGAGGCTGCTCAGTCTCCTGAAACAGACTAAAAACGCTGATGAAATGATGAGGTTGCTGAGTCTGTGAACACTGGCAGTCATGAGGAGGTGAAACACATACATAAAAGTAGAATAAATTTGTTATAAGAGCAGAAATTGCGTTATTTATTATTATTATTATTATTATTATTATTATTATTATTATTATTATTATTATTATTATTATTATTATGTATAATTTTTTAAATTTTGATTTTAGTAACAATAAGATACAAGCTAACAACGATCAGGTGTTTCTTTCCTATTGGATTGACGTGAGCAGCTGAGGAGAACAGCTAATATCTCAGGTGACAGATCTAGAGACATCAAATGAATAAGGTGTAAGTGACAGGATCGAATGAGAAATAAACTAGCTCTATTTGAAACGAAATAAAATAGTACATAATATATTTTCCTACCTGAATCTTTACAAGAGCTTCATTTATATGTAAAATAAAATAAAATGTGAACAAAAAATCTTCAGAAAGAAGAAAATAAAACATAGAAGATTTGCTTGAAGAAGGACTGAAACTCTTGATCATTTGTATAAGCTCTAATACACACAGTAAGTCAGTGTCGTCTCTGTAGAAAACTGAAGTGGCCATCCTTCTGCAGTCAGTGTAAAAGTACACATTCAATACTGTACATAACAGCCCATTTATATGTTGATATATTTGTGTGAAGTGTTTCATCGCCCGTACATGGACATCACCATGATGCATAATTCGTAAGAACAATAAACTGTTCTATATAAAGGAATTAGACTTATTACCCATTAAATTGACATTAAATTCTCTTTAATAAGCTTCACGTTAATTGGTAGTTAATGCATGACACTACTTTATGCACTGTCAGAAAATGATATGTTAAAAAGGGAAAGGCTGGCAGATAATTGATGTGGAAGGAATGGATTTAGCCACTGCTATCAGAGGTGGGCTTTGTTACCATTTCTCTGAAGACATCACACCTAAAGCCTGCGTTTTCTGGGTTTGTGCTCTTGGGTTTTGCTGCTATGTTCCTGTGTAAAAGCAGAGGGTCTCACCTGTAAATTGAATGTATTTGAGCCATTATTATCTTGTCTGAAGATGGCAGTGTGCTAATGTGAGTTAGAGATCAAACTTCTCACTGTCTTCGAAACATTATATGGATCCTAATCCTGAGGGTTTGTACGGTTCAGAGTGAGTAGACAGATTTTACTTGAGCCTGTCCTTCCTTGTCAGATGTAGTAGCAAGTCGGGTGTGTGTGTGTGTGTGTGTGTGTGTGTGTGTGTGTGTGTGTATGTGTGTGTGTGTGTGTAGTTTTTCAGTCTCAGGAAGTCAAATGTCTTGTAAGAATATCACCTTAATGCTACATAGAAGGATTTCTGTGTACACACTTTATTGTGAGACCTTCAAGTAAAAAACCGTGTCTGTTTGTTTTGCAAAGGTCACAGGAGTGCAGCTGTAGATATCAGTTCACTTTGTATCATCCAAGCTCTCCCTAGAGTTTGAGACAAAGGTGGCAAAGTCTGGGAAGGGAAATTTTGCGGTTTGTGCACTAAAACACAAAAATATAAATGTTCTTGTCTTTTTTATCATTGATGTATGTGTAGGTTTATCATTGACTTGAATACATAATGGAATAAAAAGGACACACTGATACTATACCAGAGAGAAAATTTGAAGACAATAATTTGCAGCTTTCCAAGGAGATAGATGAACAGACAGAACAAGTGGATCAGATGATATGAAAAGTACAGTAATAATAAAAAACCTTGAATTATGAAAAAATAAAATAAAATAAAAAGCAAAATGAAAATGAAATTGTTGAATGAAAGAATCACCAAAATTTCAAAGAGTGTTTCTCTTTGTATGATGTTCAAATCATTGTAGTCATTGTATCACGTGACAAGAAAGCAGTGAACAAACATTCTTCCTATTTCCACCATACTCAAGTATGTTGTGTTTCTTATAAAATACGTGATAGCTAGCAGAAAGTTTTTTCTTTTTGTTGGAGTTTTGAACAAAAGTGCAGCCAATGATACAAATACAGAGAGCACTGTGGTCATGTTGTCAATATATAAAGACAAATTCCTGGTACATGCGTGGCATTTTTGTCTGTTGCAGTGTCAAACTGAAGGACAAATTGATGACCATCAAAAATGTGTCTGTCTATGTTGAAATATAGTAAAGAGTCAATTAGGAGAAACAGACTGATGACAGTTCCTTTCATGATTGTGGGGACAGAAGTTCCCATCCATGGCTGTGCTGTGGTAATGAGGAAGAGAACTGATGTCTCCGTTTATGAATATGACATTGTTCTCCCTGTTCCCTGGATCTGAGAGACTTCACTCTATTGGCTGTGATGCTGAGAGGGTGACAATCGAGCCCTGAATGGAAGAAAGGAAATGCAATGTTTTTGTTTTGAAAAGAGCATGGAGTGCACATTAGTATGGGTGATGGAGCAATTACAAGCCACCATTAAGGCTGTGCAGCCGTCAAAGCACAGTACTCCCTAAATGAAGAACCCCGTGGGGGAGATGTTCCCCATACCTGCACTGTACCATAACTTCAAACAAACAAATACAAAAAATAATTTCTTTCATTATAAATGGCTAAAAGCAATCCTCTCCTTCCTTCCTAATGTTTTTCCTGTTGGAGTAGATCATGCAGATCATCCTCCGTCTGACCATTCGTCTGTCTCTCATACACAACAAGGCAGATGCCAGTCATTGTGTTTTTACTACACTAAATGTGATACCCTTAAAACGTCCCTAGATTTTATAGCAGTGTGCAGTACTGTATTGCCAAATTAATCTGAAATGAAGTTTTGGAGGAACTAGATGTAGAATCAATCTGCTGCGTGCTGTCACTGCTGCATTGTCTCCTGCCACATTATGATTTCACCGAGCCTTTTCATAAATGTGCAATAAGCCTAGAGGAGAAACCCTAATGACTTGAATGATTCTTCCATTTTTCCACCCTTGAGTTTGACATTTCTAGCTTTAGTGAAATATGTCAAAAAGTATTAGGTCCATTGCAAAATTCATATTCCCCTCAGGATTTATCCAAAACTTCAGTTAATGAACAACTAATAGAACATCACCAGGTTGCGAACATAGTAGATGTGACACCAGTTATATATGAACGATTGTTTTTGGCTTTCCAGACACAGAGAGCTGTTAAGCTGTAATGTCCTTGTTTTCTCGTCACCTTAGTTTCCACAGCGCCCACCTAGTACTTACAGCTTGAACAATATGCATTTCAAGTATGTCCATCTTCACTATATCATTTAGGTGTTGCTACGGTGACATTATTATATTTATGTGATGCAGTTGAGTCCTTCGGTAGGCAGGTAGCAATGCCAAACAAGGCCCGGATGCCTTTCTTCTGTGCATCGAGGCAGCGTTTCGATGATCTGTCTTAACATCTGAACTGACAGAAATTCACACTACTGCCTATGTCTCATGTTTTTGTGGCGTGTGTCAATCATTTTGTTCCGGGATCAAGTCTTCAGTTCCATCCAATAGTAAAATAAAACACATACAGTAATAAACGGTACTTCAAGCCATTAACAGAAAAGATCTTTCCTTGATGACAATAGAGATCTTTCAATTACATTTGAAATAAATCAGTTATGATATCAGGAAAGCTTGTTGATGACTCACTAATTTAATAAATCAATCCATAATGAAATCAATATTGATACAGTTAATTCAACCATTAAAAATCATACTTCTTCATATAGAGTAGTATTTTATGAAGATACAGTTAAGGTTTGTTGAGCCTCTGTAGGAAGTTTGGTCACATATTCAGACCGTTGTCTGAATACCTTCTTGACCTTCGTACTCAACTGTTTTGCTTGGTTATAATTGGTCAATGTTGGCTTCTGCCTTCCACCCTAAGATAGAACGTGGATGACGTCACTTCCATAAACACATACTGATTCCGTTCAAGATCCCAATTGGAAATAGAAACTCTGACCCAGTACTGAGATTAAGAAAAAGTAAAACAGCAAGGAAATTTGCACCTCTCAGTTCTTTGACATACAGTTTATAACAGACATCGATTCAACAATGAGACAGTGTTCAATCATTCCCTCTGTGTAACTCTTCTTTTTGCTTTAGCAGGGGCACTGGTTTTTCTGTCACCACCAACATGGTTGCCAGGGAAAAGAAACCCTTCACCACTTTTTGTCGTTGCAGCTGATGTTTAGTGTTTAGTTTTCTGGGAAAAGCCTCCCAATGGCAGACAGAATACCACAATGAAAGTGAATCTTCTGAGACGTATAGAAATGTGGATGTGGTCATTTTCTATGGTCATTGCATTTCGTTTATAATATGTGTACAATTTGCAGTACGGTGGCGCAGTGGGTAGTGCTGTCGCTACACAACAAGGCGGGTCCAGGTTCTTCGTCTCATGTTCTCCCCGTGTCTGCATTGGTTGTCTCCAAGTTCTCCGGCTTCCTCCCTCCTCCAAAAACATGCGATTCAGGTTAATTGGACAGTCCCAATTTGCCCGTAGGTGTGAGTGTACGTGTGCGTGTTTGTCTGCATCTCTGTGTGGCTCCGCGGTGCACTGGCGTCACAACTGGAGTTTCCCCTGCCTCACACCCCTAGTTAGCTTGGATAGGCTCCAGCTCCCCAGGACAGCGGATGAAGCGGTAAAGATGAATGAATGACTGATATGTGGAAGCAAACACATATCATAATAGTGTCCTTCCTTCTTTCTATCTAGACATGTTTCAGTGTTGTCTCTTATCAGACTGTACTCTAATCTAACTCATTGCTTTCGTGCATAAATCCCCAGTTTTTTTCAGGGCCATGTGGAGAGACAAACACCCATTCATGCACACATTCACACCTATGGTTGCTTTACAGTGGCCAATTCATTTCAAGCTGCATGTTTTTTGGGAAGGAGCCAGAAACCCTGGAGAGGACCCACGCAGACATGGGAAGAACATACCAACTCCTCACAAAAAGGCTTCAGTTGGAATTGAACCAAGGACCTTTTTGCTGTGAGGCAACAGTTCTATCCACTGCACCGCTGTGCTGCCCTCATTGCTTTCATTATTTTTGAAATTTGAATAATTGGGCTAAGTGGGGCTCTTCAACATTTGTTAACTTGTTGAATTTTATCTGAATTTGGGAGTGCAACTCATATTATCGAAAATTACACTCATCAGCCCAAAGGGGCGCTCTACATAATTTGTTCAGTCATCCGTGTGTCATATGCAATATCTGAGGACCCAACAATCTCATCTTCAGCAATATTAGATAATGCGTTTCATCGCAGCATCAGTTTTCAAAATTACAAGATTTGTGCCTCAGGGGTCTTACAGTTACACCTTGGCAAATACAGTCATTGGATCTTTGACTTATGGTTACATTGTTTGTTTAGCATATGTCAGACCATCCAAGGACAATCTGTAACGCATTATTTATAGAATATACATATTTAAATGTTTTGACATGTTTTCAGTTTCACAGTGAAAGAGCACTTTCACAAAACTCCTAATTCTGAGAGTCTCAGACAGAACTCACAACATTAAAACAAAATAAACGTTGATGAATGTGGAGGAGATGTGAGTCTCTTTGAGAGAGAAGACTTAATCTCCAATCAATTAATTCAGTTATTGAGCATTCACTAATCCACTGCTTAGAATGAAAAAGTTTCTTGTGCTCCAAAGACCATGAATGTTTGGCTTTGAGTTGAACCAATGAAAAATTATTACATAGTGTTTTGCTTTGTCCACCTTTATAACTACTGTATTGAAAGCCTGTTTGACCAAATATGCCCCTTTGAACCGGTTCTATTTATTTCCACTGAGGTTTAATTGGGAAACTTCACTTCCATTTTAATCTGAAGCTTTTCTCTGTCTGACAGCTACTTTGCTGCACACTGAATCTCAGACAACAGTGGGGAACAGAAGCATTTATGTCACCTCTTCGGGTTTGTTTGCACAGATGTGAGCTTGATAAAATACCCATTGTGTACCTTGAGTCCCCTGCAAGTAGCTGCACACAAACTAATGCCACCCTGCTTGAGAGAATCAAAAATATATACACTGCACACAAGTAAGTGCTTACAGCATTCAAATGCTACACTAATCAATAAATGTTGCATTGTTAATATGTAATGAACATTAAATTTATAAATTATAAAATGTTAGGAGAGGCCATTTTTAACAGCGTCCCTTAGAATCGGCTTCCTTAGTTTCTTTTTTTAGTTGGGATCCTGTTTGCAAATTCATTTATGCAGACTAAATGAAATATTATTCCCTTACGCAGCAGGATAGAGGCAGACTTAGGGACAACATTAGAATAGTTCAGTCCTTCCAAGTTTCTCTGTTTCTTTTCAGCAGTGCCTCCATTACACCCTAATGTTTATCTAATTTTGTTTGAGCAATACAGTCTGGGATGCCAACTGGAAATAACAAACAAGTCTTACAGAAACAAGATTAAATACACTTAAGGAGCAGGAGAATATAACCTCCCATATAATGCATTCAGAAGATAGCCTTGAAGTCAAGACTACCTTACACAAAAAGCTACTTTTTCAAGTAAGTTATTAATGATGTAGAAGACTAAATGTCACACAAATGCTCCAAGATCGGTCCAAAACTCAAAGATATTCAATGTATGGTGATGGGAAAAAGAAAAGCAAGTTTGAATGTAAGAATGTTTGGTTAAAAAATGTACAGGTTAAAATTGGTCATTTGTAATATAAAGTATGACAGAAGCACTTGAGAATAAATGTGAGCCAAAGGGAAACCTAAATGGACAAGACTAACATGTTCCTTGTATTTGTAAATTTGTTACTGCCGTGTTTTATGTCTGCTGAGTAGAACTAGTAAGAAATACTGTAGTTAGTCTGATTCTGTCTAAAGGGAAATAAAATCCCCACTCTAAGGCTCACAAATTAACACATTATGATTTAGTCCACAAAAAACTCAATATGGCTCGGACCAGTTGCCCAGCAACCATAAAAAAAGAAACAAAAAAAAAAAGTCCAGAAAAGTTACCAGCCTCTTCAATGAAATACGATGATACATAAGAGGCCAAAGTGTCAATTTGTCGTTGTCATGTTGTTGTTTTTTCGTATTAAAAATGTATTTAACATAAATATGAAATAGTGAACAACAGGGACTCTTGAGTCACGCTAGTCAGTCTTTGTGTTAAATTAATTAGCCAACTGCTCATCGTAGCTTTATATTTACTGTGAAGACGCAGAGAGATCATTTTTCTCACGAACACCGTGTATACTGTAAAGAGGGTGTGATGGCAGGAAGCATGAATGAGAATTGTGTGAGATGATTGAATGATAGTTCAATTAGACCAAGAAAAGAAAAAAATGAGAATAAAATGGATTGCTTCGGTTCACAGAAACACCTGACTCTAGGTGCTGTCATGTGATTGAGCATCTGTGATCCAGAAATCACATTTATTAGAAAGCTTCTGAGGGACACATAATTATACCTAAATTTAATCTAATAGACAAACACCCACTCATGTACAAAATCAAACCAATAGCCATTTTTTCAAAAAATAGTGAAACGTTTACCTAAGTTGCATGTTGGTGATGGGAAGAAGAAGCTGGAGAACCCGGACAGAACCCATGCAGATCGCTCCTCAAATGGAATCAAACCCAGGACCTTATTTTTGTAAGGCAACAGTGCTACCTAATGTTCCACTATGGTGCCCCAGAAATATAAAATGAATGATGGTACTTTAATGACTATCATTATTCTCTGACATAAATTCTGATGTTATTTGTATATTATGACTTTTTGAAACAAGGCAGTAATTGCAGTCTTATGGCTTAATTTGGAAAGGTTTAATCTTGAGTATCTTATAATAAAGTCATGATGTTATACTCTGGATGGTTCTGTACTAGGCTGTCAAAGACATGATGCTTATAACAGTTGTCATTAATCAACTGCTGTCACTACTTTTGGTGTGTGGTAGGTCACAATCAGTTCATGTATGTGATTTTATATTACAATTCACAAATGACCAAGTTTACCCTTCAATGTTGGGCCATTTTAAAAGAAAAAGTTTGTTCGACATTGTGTGTATTTGATCAGTCTACCTGCAAATTCCCAGCAGCTGCTCCACAATCCACCCTGGCACTGGTGACACACCAGCACAACTGCTTAATCTCATGGTAAATCTCAAGAGGGGTGTCCTATAGGGGTCTAGGAAACTGCAGCTCGGCCTTGCTCTGTATCACTTGCTGCTGAGTGACCTCTGTATGGTGATGTACCAGGGCCAACGTTAAGTGGGCTGTTGTGACAGGCCCACTGGAGAGAGACAGGAGACAGGGCAACCTTTAATAAGCAAGTACACTTTAGAAACAAGCCCAAATGAATTGCAACCCACTGTATTTCTTTGGTCTTTGATTGTTTTCTCTCACCAACTTACTTCTTGTTCAGGAGCAAAGATTGGAGGCATTTGATTTGAAAGTGTCTCCATTGTTTGATGCTTCCTCTATTGTTTACTCATACCTTGGCCTGTCCTGCCAAAAACATTCATTACACATGACCATGATAGTACAGCAATTCCTCGCGCATTCGTGCATCAAAACGCGCTGCTTCACTTCATTGCGGATTTTTAGTAGGTAGTCACGTGATACTGTAAGCGCATTCCATTGGTTGACGGCATACGGAAGTGCGCTTCCGTGAGACACAAAAGTGCTTTAAACAGTCTATAAGAGTGTGGGAAAACGTAATACAGATAGAAGGTGGTTTAATGTCATTATGGGGAGGGTTCATAAACTTTTAAATTACCATAAATGATAAAATAAATAGTTTGTCGCTATATTGCGGTTTTTCCGTTTTTGCGGGTGGTTCCTGGAAAGCATTAACCGCGAGTAACGAGGGATTACTGTAGTTTGCTTCTGAAGGAAAGATTGTGCAGCTATGTGAATTGTAGTTTGCATAAAAAGAGGTCATATAAGTAGTGTAATCGTATATTATGTTGAAGTGAAACAAAGATTATCATCAGCGAAATATCCTCTCAAGGTGAATCATAGGAACCTTTCAATGGTGTTCCTGAGTTGTCTGACTGTCTGCTTGCACTGTGGGCATCATGCTCTCCATTTATCTGTGTGACAATAGACCCATCTTAATTACTCTTAAGATGCAGCACTTTCATCTGTCATTGTCAGGCTGATCAAGAGTGTGCAAACCAAGCACTAAGACTCATTCACCCAAACCAGCCTATTGATTACGTCTTATTCTTAAGTCATTGCACTGCAGAGAGACATGGGAGGTAATAGAGCTAATGGAAGGCAGAAACTCAGTCACATTGTTTACATCTAAAATGACAGTTAAATGTATTTGTGATGAAATATACCCATGATCCTTTGGCTCCCAAATTACAGCGTCTCCAGCTAACAAGCAAAGTTAACCCAGCTGGCAAATGATCGACTGCCCTGCAGTTCAGATGTGGAGCAGCTCTTTTATTTCTAAATCAAAACATGTCAAAACTAAACATTTTGATTTCCTGTAACATGTATCTGTTGACAAAAAATGTTGTATATTATTGCTGTATTCCACTTTTATTTTACAAAGCAAGCATATACTGTACAGCATTATTTGGTATTTTTGTAGCACAGTTGGTGTTAGTGCATGTGTAAGACATGAATATTCTATTTGTCAGGAAATTATACAGGGATATTTGTGCAGTAAAATGCCACTGCCAGTCTGAATTCATGGGATGGGACAGTTTTTATGTAATAATTATTTATTCTTTCTATGGTACTTCTCTAACAGATTCATACAGCTTTCATTTTCCTTTGAAAATTGCATTTTTGGAGAAAAAGGTCCAACAACAAAATCTAAATCAAATTATCTGCATTTTACCATATTCTTACACTATATGTAAGAATTAATGTATACCTTTCTCGCAGCATTGTATGTCACAGTATACAGCATCAACAGATGTCATGAGTTTAAGAATGAAATCATTGATTATGCTTCAGAAGACAAACAAACTGCAACAAAAAAAACCCCGCTAGTTAGAATTTCATGAAATTCAACTTCAAGCTTTGTCTAGTTCATCCAGTCAATAATTTGTATTAAGCCTATTTTTGTTCCCATTATGTTGGAATTGATATTTTATTTTTGTATTTTTCCATTTCCCAAATGGGGTCTAAGGTCATTGAAGTTTGCTGAGTCTTCCTTAATGAGCTGGGCGCCTTAATGAAAACAAAACATATTTTTTCCTTTATCATTTCGTGCTGATGTATACTTTGTTTTGCTCCTTCCTTACAGCACTTTATAATTTCCCTATTAAAAGTCTTGTTGAATTTTTATTGTGCAAAAATAGTCCTACTGCTTACTTTGGATAGATCTCAGCAACAGACCATTAATGCTTTTCACTTGTCAAGATAAGCCGATTTCACTTGTCAGATTTACGCTCAGAATTAATTCTTTCATCTATTCTTTCTTTTGTTCCACCAGTGTACCCATTCTGCAGTGAAAATAGAAGAGCATTGCTTTTTGCATACAGAATTATACTCAAAAGGGAACTATTTTTGATTTTGTTTTGCTCTTAAGTTATATGGAGTTTTGTGGGAGGCTGCATGTATTGACAGGGATACTACTACTACTACTACTGCTGCTGCTACTACTACTACAGATTGCCATTCATTCATGATTAATAAATTGCTTTTACCTTTATGTTATTTTTCTCACAGATACCATCTTGCAAAGAAATAAATGCCATAAATGACCACCCACTTTTATACATTCAAGTAAAAGTTGTCAGAAATAGTGGAACATTTTCAAAGCTTATTGCAGAAAGCTTCGTGGCAGGAGTTTATTTTAGTGTGCACAGACTGAGACAACGTTTCCCACATTTTTCTCATGAAAATTAATTCTTGGTGCTATTTCTGAAAATGGTTGATTTGACAGTCCATAATACTCATATAAATCTACTTAGCCATTGTAAAGTCTCTGGCCTCTATAAAACTTGTTTATCTTGCAACTTGATGTTAAAACAC
Organism: Antennarius striatus; assembly: GCF_040054535.1. Taxonomy (NCBI): domain Eukaryota; kingdom Metazoa; phylum Chordata; class Actinopteri; order Lophiiformes; family Antennariidae; genus Antennarius; species Antennarius striatus. The sequence goes on along the minus strand of NC_090781.1, from coordinate 10,545,780 downwards.
AGGAATGATGGGATATATTTCATGCTTGACACATAATATAAGGGCTATGTATAATGCTACGTAACAATCATATAGACATTATTTTCATCTGTAAGCTTATTGGATTTGTTGTCTTTAGAGGAGCTCACAGTCTCCTGAGAGTCATCAATTCATTTGATAGAACCTTTGTAGTTGTGTGTAACAGCTTTCACTTGTTTTCTTGAAGAGACATGACAGAGGCTCATAAGCGGATAGTTATTTCTGAGATCTTACAGGACTTTTACTAGAACTATTGTTTTATTCACCAAAAATCTTTTTTCAAACATTCCCAGTCACACCTTCACTTTTTTTGTCACTGTAAAGAATAGTAAGTCTTGTTTAAACTCGTCTCCATAAACAGAATGGTGGAATATGTTTTGAGCAACAATTTGAGTGGGAATGACCAAAATTCACATGGAACTACCAGCACAAAGAAGAACAAGTAGAAGGATTTTCTCTACATACAATTTTGGTCTTAACTATTTTTTAATAAAGGAATTTATTTGTGACATTAGATTGACACGTTTCCATTTTGGCAAAGAAACACCATTGAAGCACAACTGTATTCAATATTATATTTAATTACAAATTAAATTGACATCTGACATTCTTCTACTCGCTGCATTTAATCCACCTCATGTGCTGTATTATTATTATTAGTTTCAGGAATTTTAAAAATGAGTCGAAAGCGTTCACAGAAATATATTCACCGAACATTGTTACTGTGGTCTAAAGTCACTCAATGAAAAGTTTTGTTTTGCTAGTATTAGTGAAATTCAGCTCGAGATAGTAAATCTCTGACAGAGCCAGTCTCATCTGAAAATAGATATCAATAAATGTAAACAGCCCTGGCCTAGGGATGTCATTAAAAAAATAGCATGTCTAGACCTCATAAAACCAAAACATATTGTTATTTCGAAGCAGCAGGAGTTATTGCCTGTGAGCGCTAAGATGACGTCCATCAATTTAGGGTTTTATTGGAAAATGTAGATAGGCTGCTTGGGAGATGTAAATGATTTACTTAGCATAAAGTTTTGCTTGAACAGACAGGGAGATAGGGTAGTTAGCGGGGGCAGGGAAGTATGAGGGTGACAAAGGCGGTGTTGAAACAAAAGCTGATTTCCCAAGCCCGAGAGAATCTCAATCTGTGCATGAATAAATAGGCTGGACCTGGGTAATGTGGATTATTCTGGTTCAAATATCAGTAGATGTAAGGTTGTCAGAAGACATACATATGTAACAGGGCTGTTGTACATGATTTCATTTTGTCACTTGTACCCAAATGTCAAATCTTTTAAGGTTTGTGCTGACTGTTTTTTGCTGTGTGTGTGTGTGTGTGTGTGTGTGTGTGCGTGTGTGTGTGTGTGTGTGTGTGTGTGTGTGTGCATATGTGTGTGTGCGCATATGTGTGTGTGTGCGTGCGTGCGTGTGTGTGTGCACGTGTGTGCGTGTGTGTTTTTATATTAAATAGGTGGATTTATAGTGAACGTCTTACTTCTAAAAGTCCTTTTTTTTATTTTAATGAAATGATGCCAAATAAAAATCATAATATAGGGTACTAAGACAACAAATCTCAAAGGAGACAAATCACAGTTGATTTTATTACTGCCAGTCATTGCAATATGACAATATGCAATGTGTGGTGCAACAGAACCTCAGTGAACAAAATTAGCAAGCAAAACTATTCAGATTTAAAGCAAGGACGTTAGTGAAATTCCACACCACATTTCTGAAATGCTACAACTTCAAATTACAGCGCATTTGCATGCAGTTGTGTATCACTCTGACATGTTGGCCTCATCTTTCAGTAAATCTCAAATCTACATTTATTCAAATGAGTTCAGTGCAGCGAAGGTTGACACTGCATAATCCATCAAAATGTTCCATTTGAAGAGAGGGGCTTGAGTTATTTGAATCATCAGAAAGCAGCCTAGATTGTGGAAATGTTGCAGAGGTTTGAGTGGAAGCCATTGAAAGTTTTCAACCAGGAAACCAAAATAAGTCTAAAAACAACAATTGACATGTATATGCCATGAAATCACTGCTCAAGTAAACAGAAGTCATTTCTCTCTGTTTGACTTTATGAGATGGTTGCAGATGAAACGGTGAATAATGTATTTTTTCAACAATTGTTTGTGAAATAAAAAGAAGGCTTCAGGTTTTAAAAAAAGTTTTAATGTATTTTGATTTTAGTGAAACTTTTCTGTGAAAGACATCTGAAGCTAAAAACATCCTAATATTTCATGTTCATAGCTTATTACAATAGCCAGTGTTGCACAAGATACACGTCTGTTGGAGAGAGCCCGGACTTTCACCTACAGTATTCAGCATTTCGCTCCCGGTTTTGTTAAGGATCCAGTTGTGTACACAGTGACATGAGTTCAAATGCGTACAAATATTATAACACACAATGCAAGTTATGTGAATCTCCCCACCTAGACTGTACATATTTGGATGAGCTCACTTGAAAACCTGTCCCGCTTTTTAACTCCACCCACTACCTGTCAATCACGTCGCCCAACCAATCACGAAGAATCTACCAGAAGGCATCACGTGAACAATATGGTGTAAGGCATTGGTCATATGTGTATATACTGTATGTGTGTGTGTGTGTGTGTGTATGTATATATATATATATATACTGTATATATATACTGTATATACATATACTATATGTATGTATGTAGTAGTCTTACTTCTTTATTAGTCTTCTTCTTTATTAATTTAATTTTATTGTTTAATTACACACATACGGTGTGAGAAAAGAAGCAACAGCATACAGTTACCGTAAAATGGCTTGCATTCTCATCTGTTATTTTTATTGACCATTTAGCTTTAGTTTCACATAATGTTTCAATTAATAATGCAGTGACACATGTGGTTTAAATCTGGTCTGCTGTACTTGTGTGAAAACTTGTACTTGTGTGCTCTTTTCATGTATTGTTGTTAAACCGTGTACTTGATCAGAGTTGAAGAGTACCAAGATGTATTTTTTCAATAGCTGCTTTTTTGGTGATTTCTGTCAAGGTTGCATCCATTATGTAATGCCTCGATTTACACAGATCCTCACTTCAACTCTTAATGTGTGAATAATGGAGCTAGGACATTGGTTTTTCTGCTTAATCCATTTTCAGAGTTTGAATGTTCGTAGAGAATTAATGAAACAGAATTTCCTTTAGCTGAGGTCAAAACTGTCCACCTGATCTCAGTTTGGTACTATCATACCAAGTACATTGAATTAAACAGATAAAAAATATTATAAACTTTCATCTTTGACATCTAATTTTCTGTCAAGTTATGTTTGAAGCCGATCATTTGGTCAAGACAAACAGATGTTTGATATTTTTTTACAAGGTTTCTTCAGGTGGCGCAGTGGGTAGTGCTGTTGCCTCACATAAAGAACATCCTGGGTTTGCTTCCTTTCTGTGCAAAGTTTTTATGTTCTCCATGTATCTGCGTGGGTTCTCTCCGGGTTCTCCGGCTTCCTCTCACCCTCCAAAAACATGCAAATGAGGTGAATTGATCTCCCCAACCTGTCGGTGGGTTTGAATTTGAGGGTGAGTGGTTGTTAGTCTTGCGTGTGGCTCCATGATGAGTTGGCGGCATGTCCAGGGTGCTCCCCGGCTTTTGGGTGTAGCCAGCTGGGATAAGCTCCAGCAACACCTGTGATCCACAGAAGGAAAAGGAGCTGAAGACAAGATGATTGTGGTTGTTTCATCTTCGAGGAAATGGATGGATGGTTTCATTATTACTCATGAATGGAAAACTGTGTTTGATATGATGCTACATCCTTGACATGGTTGTTTCTAGTCAAATAAATCAAGACGTCTAGTATTTATACCACACAGAGAAGAAATTTGTGCTACAAAGGTGCTCATGGGTGATTTTAGGTGGAGTTTCTCTTGTCCTACACTGATGTCGGCAAGGTTTTTCCTTTTCTTTTTACTCAAAGCTAAATACAGGAATGAAATGTATTAAAATAGTTTTCTCATTTTATTCTCACAAAAATATGAACAATTATGCCAACTTTTCTTTTGACAGGAATATTATAACCTTAGGAAAAGCAACAGAGAAGGGATCTTTCTACCAGAATAGACATTTATTAAACTGAATCAATGCAAGTTATAGAGTACGTAGATATAACGGTCATAAGATTGCAAGAAATAAAAATGTAATGACATAACTTATTCTGACTATGGAATAAATATATAAAGTAATATGTAAGCAGGACAACATGCGCATCAGGTGAATTAGTTGGTTCCAAATTGTGCATAGGTGTGAGTGTGTTTGCCAGTGGTTGTTAGTCCTGGTGTCACACTCAGAGTGTCCCTTGCCTCTCACCCTTACGTATGCTGGGATAGACTCCAGCAACCACCGGAACATGCGAAACTGGAAGAAGTGGCTGAGAAGATGAACGAATGAATGAGTGAATGAACAAATTAATGAATGCATGAATGAACGAACAAACGAGTGAATGAATGAATGTGCAGACAATGATGCTGTATCCTAATTTTAAGCATTTTTTTTCTTGCCTCAGCCAATAAGGGTTGGTAAAGGCTGTAAACATGATGACTTTTTTCTTGTTGATTAGAAGCTCAGGTGGATGGAAAGGGCAGATGGATAATTAATGGTTCTTTGGTGACTCACTGATCCCATGGATGACCAACTGTTGAGCTGTTGGCAGGCTCTTGGGGAAACACCTGCCTGTCTACTCATTATTGACATCACTAGATATAATTATTTGAATTTCATGTCTAATTATTAGAAATAGTATATTTTGCCATGGACAAATGATTGGTCCATGATAATGCTTAATTCTTTCGACAAACAGGCAGACAAACCAAATGCGTGTTTGTTTGTCTGCAGCCATCGCTCTGTGTTGAGTAGGTCACCTCCGAATATTCATCACCCACTTGTGTCATCAACACAGACAAATTTGCGGCAAAACATCCCTCTCTTCAGTCCTCTGCTGCGTATCATCGACCCGGACCAGCGCGACCATCAGACATCTATGATTGCATAATTATGGAGGATTAAACTGTCACAATGACATATCAGTCAGAGAAGATATGCAAAGTGACAGCGAGAACTACTTGGTTTACTCTCACTTTTGTCAGAATGGCGTGAAAGTGGAGGTTTGTTTTTGGCTGGATCGTAATTGCGATTGATATTTATGAGACCCGTCAAGCCTTCAGTTTAAAAGATGCTACATTTGAAGGTGACTTCAGGAGGCATCATAGCAAACTATGCACGCAGCGAAACTTTCAGACAAGCTGTCTCCTTTCACCAGGCCTTTTAAATCATCATCACTCTAGCCATCTGTATGATCGTTTGCATGAAATATCACCTGTTAGGGTTGCAGCGTACACAGCACCAGCAGCAGACAGCGAAAATGAGCCTAGGAGCTAACTGTACCATTTGATGCCTCTGTTTCTAGTTATCATGCCCATTGCCTGCATGCTGTTATGTTAAGTGTCACTTAACCCTCTAGGGTCTCGGGTCACACCAGCATGAACCCCAAGCCCAGCTTTAACCTGACATGTTTTTGGGGTCAGTGTTAATATAATTTGTTAGAGTGAAGAAAGAAGCATGTGATCAACTGACAATGTTGCACAGGAAGGCCTGGTTAGTGCTTGACCTCAGGTTAAGAATGGGAGGCATAACTACAAGAAGGAAACTCTCCCTTCAACTTAAATGTGACCCAAAGCCGGTTTACTCAGCCTGTACAAATGTAGACAGCTGAGCTTTAGTTGGACAACGTTCGGACAGACAGCAGAATCAAAGCAAGTCAGAATCCTCCATCTAACAAGCTCCTTCAAACTGATTGAATCCATGAAAAATTCAACTTGCCACATCACTGAAACAACAAGTAGAACAAAAAAATGGCCTGAAGAAAAATCCCCCAAACAGACCCTAACTTACACCGGCGTGAGTTCTAAACCTTATCCGACAACGTTAAATGATGTCTATCATGATCGTGTTTGGTGTCATCTTTTCCTGGTTAGGGCTGATGCACTAACTAATGTTGATGCTTCCCTCACAAGTTCTGTTCTTGACATCCAGTATATAATGAAATTCATAGGGAAATTACAACAACAATCAGACACTGGTCTTGCATTTCTTTTGGTGTGCTATCTGACTTCCATAATCAATATTTTAGACTAGAATACAAAGCCTTTATTGTCCCTATACATAGTATAATGAGATTTTGGCAACTCCTTGCAGTGCAATAATTTAACCGTAGAAAAGGAGTAAAGAATAAAATACAAATACAAGTATATACAATCGTTACGCTTCCGATTATTTACAAAGTGTATACAGTACATCGAATAACAAGAAGCGCCATGCCCAGCACGGCGTATTGCATGTCCCCCACACTGTGATTTGAACAATAAAACCTCATCTAAAGCTGAATATACTCTGAATAATTAGACACTGACTTAATGTCCTCCTTGGTAAGATTTGTTTCCAACTTCACTGTCATCTGTATTATTCATTCTGAACTTGTATACAGTATATTTGTTTGACCTGTTTGAAAAAATTGGTCCAGCAATACACAGCAGTTTATGGCTTTGCAGCGTTCTGCATCTGCTGTCTATTATAGGTACTTGTCATATCACAATAACCTTTTTTTTATCTGCTTTGAAATGTTTCTTTTGGTATTGGGATTACATATTTTTCATATTCTCTGTCATTTTCATTTCTATAAAGGAAACTCTTAAATACTTGTAAATACGTCTACATTGTAGTAGCGCTCATCCCTAGTTAAAATGTAGGTTTTCCATGTAGTTAAGTGTAGAGAGGGTAGATGATCTAAGGCATTAACCATGTATGTAAACGTGTCTCTCCCCCCCCCTCTCTCCCTCTCCCTCTCCCTCTCCCTCTCTCTCTCTCTCTTGCTCTCTTCTCTCTCTCTCTCTCTCTCTCTCTCTCTCTCTCTCTCTCTCTCTCTCTCTCTCTCTCTATATATATATATATATATATATATATATATATATATATATATATATATATATATATACACACACACACATTAAACTTATTGTTCCAGTAAATGTTTACTACAATAAACATTAACCATCATTTTTATGCAAAGTCTTTTGTAATTACATTAAATTTATATCATTTCTCTTAATGTCTGCAGTAGCATCGGTTTGCTTGAGGTCGAGAGATGGTGGGGAGTCTTCACTGACTGAATAGCATATGGGTGATGAAGCATAGGGAATATTTGAAAGCCTTTGAGCTGATATCCAGATTACTGTTTTTAAATGATCCTCTGTCATCCTGATCCCGAGTTTAACAGTAAAATCAAATAACATATGTGTAATTTATTTTATGGGGCCTTATTAAAGAAATCATATTCTCACAGTTTTAAAATAAATCCAGCAAAAGCTACAAAATATATCATTGACAGCTTTTAACAATGGGAACAGAAATTACTGTATTCCCTCTGTGAGGGATCTGACTGTACCTTGAAAGGTCTTTCTAAATGACATTTTATTCAAACATCACCTTGTAATATGACATTAACATGATCGGCTGTCAACAAGAAAGCAGGGGGAATTGTGTTTTTTCCTCCACCCCTTTCTTTTGATTTTCTCCACACTCCATCATGTGCCACAGCCACTTATTAAAGTCAGAGGGCAGGTGTGTGTTTGGGCTCAGCTGGGCATTATCCTGGTCTAGATTGTCCTTGGACCCCATGTCTGCCTTCTAACCTTGGCTTCAGCCGTCTCTAACATCAACGGCTCTACATAGAGTGTCCCTTACTTTTGATTAATCCCTTTTAGTCTGATTCAGATATGATTAAAAGCGAAGCATCAAAACATTTAATGGTTGTAATTAGTCACTCATTAGCCATATGTTTGACAAGTATGCCCCTCCTGACATTGGAAGCCACTCAATTAATCACAACCAGAGATCTGACAAAAGGAGGCTATGAAATTATGAAACATATATCCAGACTGAGAATCACTAAGATTATATTATTGATGGATTACAGAATAGGATGTCATAAAATAGCACAGGCTTTACTTGATGTATGACTGCCGAGAATATATTTTGCTACCGTTGTAGTTTTTCACAGACCATTATCAGTCTGACCTGCTCTGGGTGTTTTTCTCCCCATTCAAACACCCAGATGTCAACACATACTGCTTGTTATAACTGAAACAATCTAAACAAATGATCTCCCCGGCCACCTGAACATGTTTTCCTCCACTATAATATGAAGATGATACCCCCCCCTCTATGTCCACCATCTCCCCTCCAAATCAGCCACCCACTCCCTGTCTCCTGTCTTCCTGGGCGAGCTCCCCAGGCTGTGAGGACAGGACAGGACAGGGGAGGATAAATTACAGCCACAGCGCCTCGGCTTTCTCCCATGCTTTCATTTGCACCAGCAATTAATCAGCCATCACTGGAGAGCTCTTGCATGTCAGGCGGAGGATTTTATTAGGGATGTCCTTTATGGGCCTTAATGAGACTTATGTCTTCCTTGAGTATTTCATTTGCTGCACACAGCCTGGTTGCTTGTAACCTTGAGGTGAGGAGCTTTCTTCCTCAGCAGTAAAGCTTGGCAGGCTTTGTTACTCTCCTCTGAATGATCTTGCGTTGATTTGCTGTTTCATCCTCTGCCTTCCTTACTGTTACCAATCCTCCTGTCTTGAAGTTATCTAATTTTAGACACAATTAGGCCTGATATGTTTTGTTTATTCTGACATTCTTCGTCTCTACAGTTTTGAGACACAGCACTAAGTGAGTTATTGAATCAGGTAAATCACCTTGCATTTGGCGAAATACAGAAGCAGACAGTCGTGCATCTCGATGACTGCGTCGCCCTCATTAAAGTAAAATATGTGGGACATGATCAGTCAAATTCAACACATGAGCTGACTGGTGGTTTGTAATTTATTATCACCATTTCATTCACAGTGTTAAAACCTGCAGCAAAATTCTTCCCATGTGGCTTTTTTCAAGGGATCATGAATTCCTACGTGAAAACACTGGATTTATTTCTTTTTTTTATTATGTCAAACCACAGAGATTATGTTTTTTCATGAGTTTAAAGCAGGTAGGAATGAATGGGTATGTATTTGTGCATCCCCTTCATTGTTTGATTAATTCAACCACGGATCTGATGACACCATACCTGCTTAGTTCATGAGGGCAGATATTGGTTTAACCACTAAACTGTTGTTATAATATAACATAAAGACATTATTTTAATATCACTACCTTTATTTATTATAGATATTGTTGTTTCATTTTGTAGCATGACAAAAAGCCAATGATTTTTCTGACTGTTGAACAGTCTTCTGCTTTGCAGTATCATTTCCCTATTCTGAGGTTTTTTTGATCTTTTATCCTACAGAGGAGCCCTAAGAAGTGATTTATGAGGGATCACAACTGCATGATCCTATCAGACATACAGCTACCAAAATAGGCAGCCGTATCTACCACCATTTTGCTTGATGATAAGTCAGGAAACTAGTTATATACGGCTACCGTCTTTTTGAATTATTCTGAAATGCACACATTACAGTTTTAACTAGTGAAAAGACAGTCAGAGACAGAGGCATCCCAATGTCATTTATAATTACATTGGGATGCCTCTGTCTCGTCTTTTCACTAGTTAAAACTGTAATGTGTGCATTTCAGAATAATTCAAAAAGATGGTAGCCGTATATAACTTGTTTCCTGACTTATCATCAAGCCAAATGGTCATCTATTAAAGTGAATAAAACTTGAACTAATAACTCTGTTTTCACCAGTTGATGTTTGAGATACTTTACATCAGGAATACAAGAGAATGTTTTTCTAAGCTTTTTACAAAATTGATTTACAGCTCAGCGGCACGGTGGCGCAGTGGTTAGCGCTGCCGCCTCACAACATGGCGGACTCGGGTTCGAGTCCAGCTCTGTGCAGAGTTCGCATGCTCTCCCCGTGTCTGCGTGGGTTTTCTCCGGGTTCTCCGGCTTCCTCCCACCTCCAAAAGCATGCGCTTCAGGTTGATTGGCCAGTCCCAAATTGACCGTAGGAGTGAGTGTGTGAGTGAATGATTTGTTTGTTTCTATGTGGCTCTGAGGTGCACTGGCGTCGTGCCCGGAGTGTCCCCCGCCTCACGCCCTGAGACTGCCGGGATAGGCGCCGGCTCCCCCGCGACCTGCGTTTGCGGATTAAGCGGTTTAGAAGATGAATGAATGAATGAATGATTTACAGCTCTAAATAAAGAAAACGCAACTGAAACTTTTGTGAAACTGTTAAAGAAATCTTTATAAGAAAGACAGAAAGAACTCTTGTTGATACTCGTATCAATTTGTCTCCCATTTGGTTGGTTTTAGAATTATGAAAATACTTCTGAAAGGGATTTCCATGAAGCTTAGTTGAAAGATTTGGTAATGGTCAGGAAAAAATCTGCTAAATGTTGTCATGCATCTTGAATGAAGGGACAGAACCATGAATGTTTTTCCCAGTTTTTACAAAAAGGTGGAATGAGTTTACAGAAAACTTTCATCGAAGGAAGGCTAATTTGAGTTTGTGATGATTATTGCTGTTATACTTTTTATTAACACAACAATACCCTCAGAGCAGAGCAGAAAAGTTCCTTTTTTCCCCAGATCTTCAGGTATTAATCTTCTGACAAGTGAAACAATTTTGATAACTGTATCTGTGAGTTTAATATAATAATATATGACAGAAGGACTGGACGACATCTATTTCAGTGGAGCAGACCACAGGCGATTGGTTGGTCTGTGGAACAATTGTATTTTGGAAAAATCACTCTATAATTATAAACTGGTGCCAGTATGCCGAATGCTATATTTTGTGCTGAAGAGAAAGATAAACAAATGAAAAAGGTTCTCCTCTTGACTGTTGTCTCCTTTTAACTAAGCTGACTGCAGCTTTCTGTCAGCTCAAACAA